>NC_140778.1:166117112-166564516 GCF_044657685.1 Stegodyphus dumicola | reverse complement strand
GATGTACAAAAGAGCATAATATATTGCAGTTAGTTCAGATGTTAGGACAGAGAAAGCATGTTGCAGGCATCTGCCCTCTATGTAATTTTCAAATACAAAAGCCATCCCGACATGATCATTTGACTTTGATCCATCTGTGTATATCGGATAATAACTGCTATATTTGTGCCTGTGCTCAGCGAAAATTTGTCTGTAAACAATCTCGTTAGTGCTCGCCTTTACGT
The DNA here is from genome assembly GCF_044657685.1 of Stegodyphus dumicola. Taxonomy (NCBI): domain Eukaryota; kingdom Metazoa; phylum Arthropoda; class Arachnida; order Araneae; family Eresidae; genus Stegodyphus; species Stegodyphus dumicola. Next base: position 166,564,292 of record NC_140778.1, on the reverse strand, counting down.
GATGTTTAAAAACATCAAGAAGCTGGATCCGTGAATTTTCCCAAGGTGGAATTTCTAAATTCTGTACTGCTTGGGGGTGCATATCAAAGAGGGAGAGTTCCTCAATGACAGGGCGAACTCTAAAAGGGAAAGTAGGAACACAGGATGGACGTGTTTCAAATAAAGTGTTACACTCATTATCAAGTAAGCACAGCTTATTGGGATGTTCAGGTTGTGATAGAGTATTAAAACATTGCAAAAGGGACAATTGCTCACGCCTCAGATAAAGTGATGGTTCGTTACAGTCAACATATAGGCTCTGCACAGGAGAAGTCCTGAAAGCTCCTGAATAAATCCGCAGACCTTGATGGTGAACAGGATCCAGTTTTAACAAAACAGATGACCGAGCGGATCCATAAACAACTGAGCCATAGTCCAGTTTAGAGCGGATAAGCGCTCTGTAAATGCGAAGCATGGAGCAACGCTCTGCACCCCAGGAGGTGTTCGCCAACACTTTTAAAATATTTAGTGTTTTTAGACACTTCTTTCTCAGGTTTAAAACATGAGAAAGGAAAGTCAATTTTCGGTCGAACGTCACTCCTAAAAATTTTACTTCAGGCGCAACTGGAATAATTGTACCATTCAAGTATATCTCAGGTTCAGGATGGAGACCTCGCTTCCTACAAAAGTGCACGCACACAGTTTTCTGTTTCGAAAATGTAAATCCCTGTTTGTCTGACCAATCTTGGATCTTAATCAGAGCCATCTGCAGTTGCCTCTCTACATATCTCATGTCTGCTCCTCGACAGCTAATCTGCAGATCATCAACATATAGAGATCCCAAGATGGTGGGAGGAAGTTCTTTTAGTACAGAATTTATTTTTAAACTAAACAGGGTTACACTGAGCACACAGCCTTGAGGCACACCCTCTTCCTGTTCAAAAACATCCGAAAAAACAGAGCCAATTCTTACTTGAAAAGTTCTAGTGTTCAAGAAATTTTGAATGAAAATTGGTAGGTTGCCGCGCAAGCCACTCTCGTGAAGATCCCGGAGTATACCGTATCTCCATGCCTTATCATAAGCTTTTTCAATGTCGAAGGAATATCGAGACAAGGTGGCTTCTTCTTACAAATGCTTTTCGAATAGATGTCTCTAAGAGGAGCATGTTATCTACAGTTGATGAGGCGATATTACCACTCTGATAAGGCGATATAATATCATTCTTTTCCAAGAAGTAGACTAGGCGGCTGTTTACCATCTTTTCAAACAGTTTGCAGAGGCAACTCGTAAGGGCAATTGGCCGATAGTTGGAGGGATTCCTTGGATCTTTCCCTGGCTTAGGAATAGGAATGACAACAGCTCTCCTCCATCCACTGGGAAAGGCATGCTCCTTCCACACGCTATTGTAAAGAGTGAGAAGGGCATTCAGTGACTTACAGGACAGATGCTTTAGCATTTCATAATTCACTCCATCAAGACCCGGAGAAGACCTATGTGTCTGCAATAAAGCACTCCTTAATTCAAGCATAGTAAAGTCTCTATTGTAAGGCTCAGATTTGGAAGAGTTGAATGCGATGGGATTTATTTCAGAGTGCTGCTTCATAGAAAGAAATGCAGGTGTATAGTTTCTGCTGGAAGAAACGGAAGCAAATGTCTCACCAATAGTATTCGCAATTTCTTCTATGGAGCTAATCACTCGGCCATCTTTTTCCAAAAAGGAAAGTGAGTGGTCTTTATATATGCCGCATGCTTTTTGAACTCTTTCCCAAACCCGCTTGCTAGGCGTGGAGGATGTTATTGACGACACATATGAAATCCAGGAATCCCTCTGGCTCTGCCTTCTTACTTTTCGTGCATTTGCTTTGGCTCTTTTAAAGGCTATGAGGTTTCGCAGAGTAGGATATCTACGAAAAATACCCCATGCTTTTTTCTGTTTTTTCAGTGCTTCATGACAGTCGCGATTCCACCACGGTTTCGAATATTTTAGTATTTTTCCTGATGTTCTAGGAATCGAAAGCATAGCTGCCTGAATAATAGTATTAGTAACAGCTTCCACAGCGTCATCGATATGCACATCTTCTACCATTTCCTCTGTGAGCTCTGCGGAGGAAGAGAAGTGTTCCCAGTCTGCCCTGTCCAGTATAAACCGAGGGAGTCTCGACATGGGGTTTGCTCCTCTTCGTGCAAGAGATACAAAAATGGGATAATGATCGCTGTTGTACAGGTCATTTCCGACACTAAAAGTGCAAAAAGGCAACAGAGACGGTGAACAGATGGCAAGGTCGAGAGCGTGGAATGTCCTTGAAGGCTCACGGAAGTACGTATCCTGCCCATTATTTAGGAGACAAAGGCTATGATCTTCGATCATCTGCTCAATTTGTGTTCCTCGGCAATTTGTATCTTTACTACCCCAGAGCGGACTATGGCCGTTAAAATCTCCTATTATGATGAAAGGCTCAGGCAGCTGCTCTAAAAGACCATTTAAATCTTGCTGATCAATATTCTGATTTGGAGGCAAATACAGAGAAATGACTGTAACAATAATATCTAAATTTGTTTGAGTAGCGACAACTTGGAGGGATGTCGTCAAACAAAGAACATTCGAGGTATAGTCCAGTTAGGTGAGGAGACCTACACCTCCACTGGCACGCTCACCTGCAAGGTTATCTTTCCTGACGAAGGAAAACCTCCGAATGTTTGCCTGTTGTTCTGGTTTTAGATTTGTTTCCTGTACTGCGAAGCATACAGGATGATAAGCATTAATTATGGCTTTGATGTCGAGCAAATTTCGGTGGAAACCGCGACAGTTCCATGAGACGAGGGTGGCCATTATGTCTGGTTTTTGTTCTTTCTGTGCTCTTGTTTGGTTTTTCGTGGAAGTAGATGCCTGGGAAATTCTAGACCCTCCTCTACTTCCATAGTGTCTGAATCCGCAGATTCAGAAATCATTTCGTCAAAAGAGCTATTGCTGGAACTTCTATTTTTATTTGATACTTTTTAGTGGCAGTTTTGGGTTTACTTTGAATGACTGTTTCTTTATTTTGTATTAAATGAGTTGACTTTTCCATTTTCTTGTTGGATGTGTTCGGTTGGGCATTATTTGGTACAGTCTGCATGCCTATTGATGTTTGGGTGGCAATGCTACGTGTTGTTTTAACGGCACTGGCATATGATTTGTTTTGTTGGAACTGTGTGCTTTGAACTAGTTTTCTGGCTTCAGCATACGAGATGTTCCTGGTAACTTTCGCAGTCTGCACTTCTTTTTCGGATTTCCATTTTGGGCACAGGCGTGAAAATGCTGGGTGCTGACCCTTGCAATTTATACACGAAGGCGCAGCGGTACAATTTTCAGAGTCGTGGCCAATCTGTGAGCATCGGGCGCATGTGAGGCTGCCACGACAAGACATCTTAGAATGGCTGAAACGCTGGCATTGGAAACATCGCATAGGGTTAGGAATATAAGGTCTTACAGGACAATTTATGTATCCGGCCTTAATATTCTTAGGCAGAACAGAAGTGTTGAAGGTAAGGATCACGTGTTTCGTGTCAATCAACTTACCTTCCTTTCGCATCTTGATCCGCCTAGCACCACAGACATTTTGGTCAGCTAACTGGGAGACGAACTCTTCTTCTGAAACACACAGAAGGTCGATCTCCGAGATCACACCTCTACAAAAATTAAGTGTTTTGTGCGCTGACACAGTTATAGATATTTCTCCAAGTTTGGTTTGTTGAGAAAGAGAAGCAGACTGGGTGGCCGATTTGGTGTCAATAAGCAGGTCTCCAGAACGGAGACGCTTTATATTCTTTGGCTCACCTATGCATGATTGAATATATTTGCTTACGAGAAAAGGAGACATCTTTTGCAGTTCACCAGAAGGACTAGAGACAACAAGGAAGCGAGGATTTTCAGTAGTTTCATTGGCATTTGAATTGGTACGGATCTTCTTGCTAATCGTTTTGTCTACAATTTCAATATCTTTGTCATTTGCTTCAGTTCGGATCTTTTTGTTAAGAGATTTGTCGACAATTTCGATATCTTGGTTCGTTTCATTCGATTCGGGTTTTTTAAGAATAAATAAAGAAGCCATATTGAAAGAAAATATGATTCGGGTCCGACGGCCCCGCCCACCACGGAGCCCAACAAGGGAACACAGATTCCTGTGTTAGGGCTAGCCGGACCTATACGCAAACTGAAGCCCCACAGTCGGCTTTCCCGAAAGCAGGTACTCCCGAAAGTTTGACCCCAAGCCACTGACACAAGGACTAGTGACCAGCCGATTGACACCCGTGAGGACGACTAAGGTGCCTCCCGTTTAGCTGAAGCAGAGGCCAAAGCAGTGTGTTGGGGACAGTACCTTGCCCCTCAACTACCAGGACCCTCCTTTCCAGCGACACGGGTCTCCACGCACGGCAAACACGTGGGCAGTTTTCTCGCCACTCGAAAACTAGAAACAAGGTCTGTTCCAGCCTCTCGTGACGAGCCCCAAACTCCGTAGAGAGAAACCACGAGGGAGAAGGGAAGGGAAAAAGTTCCAGCCAAGAGGAGAGGAGACGGAAAAGAGGATAGATCACTGGGGCTCCAGGATCGTGACACCCGTCTCATCAAGAAGATGATCCCCTGAAGGGCTAGGGTACCTCGGGATTGCCACACCCGTACTCACAGAAGTGAGCCCCCTGAGGGGGACACTTTGTTGGATTTCCAGCCTGATTTTGACTTTGTCCCGCCTCCTGAGACTGCAGAAGATTCACCTCCGATCTCTTCCACTGATGTCTTGCTGCCACCTGAGTCGTCGCTTCTACAATTTAATGACACTCTCACCCGCCTTCTGAGTGAGTGAGTGAGTGAGTGATTATGGCGCAAAAACCAGAGATGATTATGACGCGCCAAACAAAAGATGAGATGATTACAATTGATGACATTAAAATTCAATAAATAAAAACAAGTAGATAAATGTACCAAATCCAGAGGATGAAGTCATATAAAAACAAGTTAAAAGCACATATTAACATTCAAGACACAGTCTTCAAAACAAATTACATTTGGTAATAAAAGCCAATCTCTTTTAAATAATAAAATAAATTAGAATTGACATCTCTTCCGATTAAACGGTCGAGAGGTAAGTCACAGCTATTAAAATATTTCTGGCGAAGACTATTAAAACATGGACACTCAATTAAAATATGACGAACAGATAAACAAACATTACAATTAAAACAAACAGGCTCATTTTCAGCTTTAAGAAGATAGCTATGTATGACTCTGGTATGACCAATTCTGAGGCGAGTCAAAAGAACGTCCTCTTTACGATTTCCAGCAAAATCCCAATGCTCAATTCTAGGTTTGATGTTTCTCAACTTGTTGTAATACTGAACATCCCAAATTTGCTGCCATTTTTTTCGTATCTTTCCCTTGATGACACAGCAGATGTCTCTAAAAGGGATACGGCGACTGGACAGTTCGACAGCAGATTTTGCCGCGATGTCTGCAAGCTCGTTTCCCTTTATTCCCGTATGCCCGGGAACCCAGCAGTACAGGATTTCATATCCTCGTATCATTAAATTTCTATGAATTTTGAGAACATCCACTACCACAGGATTCTGAGCGTTGGGAAAAGCTTCCAAGGATTTAAGAGCACTATACGAGTCTGTGTAAACTATGATCTTTTTGTGGCAGAGCTTTGAGATGTACAAAAGAGCATAATATATTGCAGTTAGTTCAGATGTTAGGACAGAGAAAGCATGTTGCAGGCATCTGCCCTCTATGTAATTTTCAAATACAAAAGCCATCCCGACATGATCATTTGACTTTGATCCATCTGTGTATATCGGATAATAACTGCTATATTTGTGCCTGTGCTCAGCGAAAATTTGTCTGTAAACAATCTCGTTAGTGCTCGCCTTTACGTGATGTTTAAAAACATCAAGAAGCTGGATCCGTGAATTTTCCCAAGGTGGAATTTCTAAATTCTGTACTGCTTGGGGGTGCATATCAAAGAGGGAGAGTTCCTCAATGACAGGGCGAACTCTAAAAGGGAAAGTAGGAACACAGGATGGACGTGTTTCAAATAAAGTGTTACACTCATTATCAAGTAAGCACAGCTTATTGGGATGTTCAGGTTGTGATAGAGTATTAAAACATTGCAAAAGGGACAATTGCTCACGCCTCAGATAAAGTGATGGTTCGTTACAGTCAACATATAGGCTCTGCACAGGAGAAGTCCTGAAAGCTCCTGAATAAATCCGCAGACCTTGATGGTGAACAGGATCCAGTTTTAACAAAACAGATGACCGAGCGGATCCATAAACAACTGAGCCATAGTCCAGTTTAGAGCGGATAAGCGCTCTGTAAATGCGAAGCATGGAGCAACGCTCTGCACCCCAGGAGGTGTTCGCCAACACTTTTAAAATATTTAGTGTTTTTAGACACTTCTTTCTCAGGTTTAAAACATGAGAAAGGAAAGTCAATTTTCGGTCGAACGTCACTCCTAAAAATTTTACTTCAGGCGCAACTGGAATAATTGTACCATTCAAGTATAACTCAGGTTCAGGATGGAGACCTCGCTTCCTACAAAAGTGCACGCACACAGTTTTCTGTTTCGAAAATGTAAATCCCTGTTTGTCTGACCAATCTTGGATCTTAATCAGAGCCATCTGCAGTTGCCTCTCTACATATCTCATGTCTGCTCCTCGACAGCTAATCTGCAGATCATCAACATATAGAGATCCCAAGATGGTGGGAGGAAGTTCTTTTAGTACAGAATTTATTTTTAAACTAAACAGGGTTACACTGAGCACACAGCCTTGAGGCACACCCTCTTCCTGTTCAAAAACATCCGAAAAAACAGAGCCAATTCTTACTTGAAAAGTTCTAGTGTTCAAGAAATTTTGAATGAAAATTGGTAGGTTGCCGCGCAAGCCACTCTCGTGAAGATCCCGGAGTATACCGTATCTCCATGCCTTATCATAAGCTTTTTCAATGTCGAAGAATATCGAGACAAGGTGGCTTCTTCTTACAAATGCTTTTCGAATAGATGTCTCTAAGAGGAGCATGTTATCTACAGTTGATGAGGCGATATTACCACTCTGATAAGGCGATATAATATCATTCTTTTCCAAGAAGTAGACTAGGCGGCTGTTTACCATCTTTTCAAACAGTTTGCAGAGGCAACTCGTAAGGGCAATTGGCCGATAGTTGGAGGGATTCCTTGGATCTTTCCCTGGCTTAGGAATAGGAATGACAACAGCTCTCCTCCATCCACTGGGAAAGGCATGCTCCTTCCACACGCTATTGTAAAGAGTGAGAAGGGCATTCAGTGACTTACAGGACAGATGCTTTAGCATTTCATAATTCACTCCATCAAGACCCGGAGAAGACCTATGTGTCTGCAATAAAGCACTCCTTAATTCAAGCATAGTAAAGTCTCTATTGTAAGGCTCAGATTTGGAAGAGTTGAATGCGATGGGATTTATTTCAGAGTGCTGCTTCATAGAAAGAAATGCAGGTGTATAGTTTCTGCTGGAAGAAACGGAAGCAAATGTCTCACCAATAGTATTCGCAATTTCTTCTATGGAGCTAATCACTCGGCCATCTTTTTCCAAAAAGGAAAGTGAGTGGTCTTTATATATGCCGCATGCTTTTTGAACTCTTTCCCAAACCCGCTTGCTAGGCGTGGAGGATGTTATTGACGACACATATGAAATCCAGGAATCCCTCTGGCTCTGCCTTCTTACTTTTCGTGCATTTGCTTTGGCTCTTTTAAAGGCTATGAGGTTTCGCAGAGTAGGATATCTACGAAAAATACCCCATGCTTTTTTCTGTTTTTTCAGTGCTTCATGACAGTCGCGATTCCACCACGGTTTCGAATATTTTAGTATTTTTCCTGATGTTCTAGGAATCGAAAGCATAGCTGCCTGAATAATAGTATTAGTAACAGCTTCCACAGCGTCATCGATATGCACATCTTCTACCATTTCCTCTGTGAGCTCTGCGGAGGAAGAGAAGTGTTCCCAGTCTGCCCTGTCCAGTATAAACCGAGGGAGTCTCGACATGGGGTTTGCTCCTCTTCGTGCAAGAGATACAAAAATGGGATAATGATCGCTGTTGTACAGGTCATTTCCGACACTAAAAGTGCAAAAAGGCAACAGAGACGGTGAACAGATGGCAAGGTCGAGAGCGTGGAATGTCCTTGAAGGCTCACGGAAGTACGTATCCTGCCCATTATTTAGGAGACAAAGGCTATGATCTTCGATCATCTGCTCAATTTGTGTTCCTCGGCAATTTGTATCTTTACTACCCCAGAGCGGACTATGGCCGTTAAAATCTCCTATTATGATGAAAGGCTCAGGCAGCTGCTCTAAAAGACCATTTAAATCTTGCTGATCAATATTCTGATTTGGAGGCAAATACAGAGAAATGACTGTAACAATAATATCTAAATTTGTTTGAGTAGCGACAACTTGGAGGGATGTCGTCAAACAAAGAACATTCGAGGTATAGTCCAGTTAGGTGAGGAGACCTACACCTCCACTGGCACGCTCACCTGCAAGGTTATCTTTCCTGACGAAGGAAAACCTCCGAATGTTTGCCTGTTGTTCTGGTTTTAGATTTGTTTCCTGTACTGCGAAGCATACAGGATGATAAGCATTAATTATGGCTTTGATGTCGAGCAAATTTCGGTGGAAACCGCGACAGTTCCATGAGACGAGGGTGGCCATTATGTCTGGTTTTTGTTCTTTCTGTGCTCTTGTTTGGTTTTTCGTGGAAGTAGATGCCTGGGAAATTCTAGACCCTCCTCTACTTCCATAGTGTCTGAATCCGCAGATTCAGAAATCATTTCGTCAAAAGAGCTATTGCTGGAACTTCTATTTTTATTTGATACTTTTTAGTGGCAGTTTTGGGTTTACTTTGAATGACTGTTTCTTTATTTTGTATTAAATGAGTTGACTTTTCCATTTTCTTGTTGGATGTGTTCGGTTGGGCATTATTTGGTACAGTCTGCATGCCTATTGATGTTTGGGTGGCAATGCTACGTGTTGTTTTAACGGCACTGGCATATGATTTGTTTTGTTGGAACTGTGTGCTTTGAACTAGTTTTCTGGCTTCAGCATACGAGATGTTCCTGGTAACTTTCGCAGTCTGCACTTCTTTTTCGGATTTCCATTTTGGGCACAGGCGTGAAAATGCTGGGTGCTGACCCTTGCAATTTATACACGAAGGCGCAGCGGTACAATTTTCAGAGTCGTGGCCAATCTGTGAGCATCGGGCGCATGTGAGGCTGCCACGACAAGACATCTTAGAATGGCTGAAACGCTGGCATTGGAAACATCGCATAGGGTTAGGAATATAAGGTCTTACAGGACAATTTATGTATCCGGCCTTAATATTCTTAGGCAGAACAGAAGTGTTGAAGGTAAGGATCACGTGTTTCGTGTCAATCAACTTACCTTCCTTTCGCATCTTGATCCGCCTAGCACCACAGACATTTTGGTCAGCTAACTGGGAGACGAACTCTTCTTCTGAAACACACAGAAGGTCGATCTCCGAGATCACACCTCTACAAAAATTAAGTGTTTTGTGCGCTGACACAGTTATAGATATTTCTCCAAGTTTGGTTTGTTGAGAAAGAGAAGCAGACTGGGTGGCCGATTTGGTGTCAATAAGCAGGTCTCCAGAACGGAGACGCTTTATATTCTTTGGCTCACCTATGCAAGATTGAATATATTTGCTTACGAGAAAAGGAGACATCTTTTGCAGTTCACCAGAAGGACTAGAGACAACAAGGAAGCGAGGATTTTCAGTAGTTTCATTGGCATTTGAATTGGTACGGATCTTCTTGCTAATCGTTTTGTCTACAATTTCAATATCTTTGTCATTTGCTTCAGTTCGGATCTTTTTGTTAAGAGATTTGTCGACAATTTCGATATCTTGGTTCGTTTCATTCGATTCGGGTTTTTTAAGAATAAATAAAGAAGCCATATTGAAAGAAAATATGATTCGGGTCCGACGGCCCCGCCCACCACGGAGCCCAACAAGGGAACACAGATTCCTGTGTTAGGGCTAGCCGGACCTATACGCAAACTGAAGCCCCACAGTCGGCTTTCCCGAAAGCAGGTACTCCCGAAAGTTTGACCCCAAGCCACTGACACAAGGACTAGTGACCAGCCGATTGACACCCGTGAGGACGACTAAGGTGCCTCCCGTTTAGCTGAAGCAGAGGCCAAAGCAGTGTGTTGGGGACAGTACCTTGCCCCTCAACTACCAGGACCCTCCTTTCCAGCGACACGGGTCTCCACGCACGGCAAACACGTGGGCAGTTTTCTCGCCACTCGAAAACTAGAAACAAGGTCTGTTCCAGCCTCTCGTGACGAGCCCCAAACTCCGTAGAGAGAAACCACGAGGGAGAAGGGAAGGGAAAAAGTTCCAGCCAAGAGGAGAGGAGACGGAAAAGAGGATAGATCACTGGGGCTCCAGGATCGTGACACCCGTCTCATCAAGAAGATGATCCCCTGAAGGGCTAGGGTACCTCGGGATTGCCACACCCGTACTCACAGAAGTGAGCCCCCTGAGGGGGACACTTTGTTGGATTTCCAGCCTGATTTTGACTTTGTCCCGCCTCCTCAGACTGCAGAAGATTCACCTCCGATCTCTTCCACTGATGTCTTGCTGCCACCTGAGTCGTCGCTTCTACAATTTAATGACACTCTCACCCGCCTTCTGAGTGAGTGAGTGAGTGAGTGATTATGGCGCAAAAACCAGAGATGATTATGACGCGCCAAACAAAAGATGAGATGATTACAATTGATGACATTAAAATTCAATAAATAAAAACAAGTAGATAAATGTACCAAATCCAGAGGATGAAGTCATATAAAAACAAGTTAAAAGCACATATTAACATTCAAGACACAGTCTTCAAAACAAATTACATTTGGTAATAAAAGCCAATCTCTTTTAAATAATAAAATAAATTAGAATTGACATCTCTTCCGATTAAACGGTCGAGAGGTAAGTCACAGCTATTAAAATATTTCTGGCGAAGACTATTAAAACATGGACACTCAATTAAAATATGACGAACAGATAAACAAACATTACAATTAAAACAAACAGGCTCATTTTCAGCTTTAAGAAGATAGCTATGTATGACTCTGGTATGACCAATTCTGAGGCGAGTCAAAAGAACGTCCTCTTTACGATTTCCAGCAAAATCCCAATGCTCAATTCTAGGTTTGATGTTTCTCAACTTGTTGTAATACTGAACATCCCAAATTTGCTGCCATTTTTTTCGTATCTTTCCCTTGATGACACAGCAGATGTCTCTAAAAGGGATACGGCGACTGGACAGTTCGACAGCAGATTTTGCCGCGATGTCTGCAAGCTCGTTTCCCTTTATTCCCGTATGCCCGGGAACCCAGCAGTACAGGATTTCATATCCTCGTATCATTAAATTTCTATGAATTTTGAGAACATCCACTACCACAGGATTCTGAGCGTTGGGAAAAGCTTCCAAGGATTTAAGAGCACTATACGAGTCTGTGTAAACTATGATCTTTTTGTGGCAGAGCTTTGAGATGTACAAAAGAGCATAATATATTGCAGTTAGTTCAGATGTTAGGACAGAGAAAGCATGGTGCAGGCATCTGCCCTCTATGTAATTTTCAAATACAAAAGCCATCCCGACATGATCATTTGACTTTGATCCATCTGTGTATATCGGATAATAACTGCTATATTTGTGCCTGTGCTCAGCGAAAATTTGTCTGTAAACAATCTCGTTAGTGCTCGCCTTTACGTGATGTTTAAAAACATCAAGAAGCTGGATCCGTGAATTTTCCCAAGGTGGAATTTCTAAATTCTGTACTGCTTGGGGGTGCATATCAAAGAGGGAGAGTTCCTCAATGACAGGGCGAACTCTAAAAGGGAAAGTAGGAACACAGGATGGACGTGTTTCAAATAAAGTGTTACACTCATTATCAAGTAAGCACAGCTTATTGGGATGTTCAGGTTGTGATAGAGTATTAAAACATTGCAAAAGGGACAATTGCTCACGCCTCAGATAAAGTGATGGTTCGTTACAGTCAACATATAGGCTCTGCACAGGAGAAGTCCTGAAAGCTCCTGAATAAATCCGCAGACCTTGATGGTGAACAGGATCCAGTTTTAACAAAACAGATGACCGAGCGGATCCATAAACAACTGAGCCATAGTCCAGTTTAGAGCGGATAAGCGCTCTGTAAATGCGAAGCATGGAGCAACGCTCTGCACCCCAGGAGGTGTTCGCCAACACTTTTAAAATATTTAGTGTTTTTAGACACTTCTTTCTCAGGTTTAAAACATGAGAAAGGAAAGTCAATTTTCGGTCGAACGTCACTCCTAAAAATTTTACTTCAGGCGCAACTGGAATAATTGTACCATTCAAGTATAACTCAGGTTCAGGATGGAGACCTCGCTTCCTACAAAAGTGCACGCACACAGTTTTCTGTTTCGAAAATGTAAATCCCTGTTTGTCTGACCAATCTTGGATCTTAATCAGAGCCATCTGCAGTTGCCTCTCTACATATCTCATGTCTGCTCCTCGACAGCTAATCTGCAGATCATCAACATATAGAGATCCCAAGATGGTGGGAGGAAGTTCTTTTAGTACAGAATTTATTTTTAAACTAAACAGGGTTACACTGAGCACACAGCCTTGAGGCACACCCTCTTCCTGTTCAAAAACATCCGAAAAAACAGAGCCAATTCTTACTTGAAAAGTTCTAGTGTTCAAGAAATTTTGAATGAAAATTGGTAGGTTGCCGCGCAAGCCACTCTCGTGAAGATCCCGGAGTATACCGTATCTCCATGCCTTATCATAAGCTTTTTCAATGTCGAAGAATATCGAGACAAGGTGGCTTCTTCTTACAAATGCTTTTCGAATAGATGTCTCTAAGAGGAGCATGTTATCTACAGTTGATGAGGCGATATTACCACTCTGATAAGGCGATATAATATCATTCTTTTCCAAGAAGTAGACTAGGCGGCTGTTTACCATCTTTTCAAACAGTTTGCAGAGGCAACTCGTAAGGGCAATTGGCCGATAGTTGGAGGGATTCCTTGGATCTTTCCCTGGCTTAGGAATAGGAATGACAACAGCTCTCCTCCATCCACTGGGAAAGGCATGCTCCTTCCACACGCTATTGTAAAGAGTGAGAAGGGCATTCAGTGACTTACAGGACAGATGCTTTAGCATTTCATAATTCACTCCATCAAGACCCGGAGAAGACCTATGTGTCTGCAATAAAGCACTCCTTAATTCAAGCATAGTAAAGTCTCTATTGTAAGGCTCAGATTTGGAAGAGTTGAATGCGATGGGATTTATTTCAGAGTGCTGCTTCATAGAAAGAAATGCAGGTGTATAGTTTCTGCTGGAAGAAACGGAAGCAAATGTCTCACCAATAGTATTCGCAATTTCTTCTATGGAGCTAATCACTCGGCCATCTTTTTCCAAAAAGGAAAGTGAGTGGTCTTTATATATGCCGCATGCTTTTTGAACTCTTTCCCAAACCCGCTTGCTAGGCGTGGAGGATGTTATTGACGACACATATGAAATCCAGGAATCCCTCTGGCTCTGCCTTCTTACTTTTCGTGCATTTGCTTTGGCTCTTTTAAAGGCTATGAGGTTTCGCAGAGTAGGATATCTACGAAAAATACCCCATGCTTTTTTCTGTTTTTTCAGTGCTTCATGACAGTCGCGATTCCACCACGGTTTCGAATATTTTAGTATTTTTCCTGATGTTCTAGGAATCGAAAGCATAGCTGCCTGAATAATAGTATTAGTAACAGCTTCCACAGCGTCATCGATATGCACATCTTCTACCATTTCCTCTGTGAGCTCTGCGGAGGAAGAGAAGTGTTCCCAGTCTGCCCTGTCCAGTATAAACCGAGGGAGTCTCGACATGGGGTTTGCTCCTCTTCGTGCAAGAGATACAAAAATGGGATAATGATCGCTGTTGTACAGGTCATTTCCGACACTAAAAGTGCAAAAAGGCAACAGAGACGGTGAACAGATGGCAAGGTCGAGAGCGTGGAATGTCCTTGAAGGCTCACGGAAGTACGTATCCTGCCCATTATTTAGGAGACAAAGGCTATGATCTTCGATCATCTGCTTAATTTGTGTTCCTCGGCAATTTGTATCTTTACTACCCCAGAGCGGACTATGGCCGTTAAAATCTCCTATTATGATGAAAGGCTCAGGCAGCTGCTCTAAAAGACCATTTAAATCTTGCTGATCAATATTCTGATTTGGAGGCAAATACAGAGAAATGACTGTAACAATAATATCTAAATTTGTTTGAGTAGCGACAACTTGGAGGGATGTCGTCAAACAAAGAACATTCGAGGTATAGTCCAGTTAGGTGAGGAGACCTACACCTCCACTGGCACGCTCACCTGCAAGGTTATCTTTCCTGACGAAGGAAAACCTCCGAATGTTTGCCTGTTGTTCTGGTTTTAGATTTGTTTCCTGTACTGCGAAGCATACAGGATGATAAGCATTAATTATGGCTTTGATGTCGAGCAAATTTCGGTGGAAACCGCGACAGTTCCATGAGACGAGGGTGGCCATTATGTCTGGTTTTTGTTCTTTCTGTGCTCTTGTTTGGTTTTTCGTGGAAGTAGATGCCTGGGAAATTCTAGACCCTCCTCTACTTCCATAGTGTCTGAATCCGCAGATTCAGAAATCATTTCGTCAAAAGAGCTATTGCTGGAACTTCTATTTTTATTTGATACTTTTTAGTGGCAGTTTTGGGTTTACTTTGAATGACTGTTTCTTTATTTTGTATTAAATGAGTTGACTTTTCCATTTTCTTGTTGGATGTGTTCGGTTGGGCATTATTTGGTACAGTCTGCATGCCTATTGATGTTTGGGTGGCAATGCTACGTGTTGTTTTAACGGCACTGGCATATGATTTGTTTTGTTGGAACTGTGTGCTTTGAACTAGTTTTCTGGCTTCAGCATACGAGATGTTCCTGGTAACTTTCGCAGTCTGCACTTCTTTTTCGGATTTCCATTTTGGGCACAGGCGTGAAAATGCTGGGTGCTGACCCTTGCAATTTATACACGAAGGCGCAGCGGTACAATTTTCCGAATCGTGGCCAATCTGTGAGCATCGGGCGCATGTGAGGCTGCCACGACAAGACATCTTAGAATGGCTGAAACGCTGGCATTGGAAACATCGCATAGGGTTAGGAATATAAGGTCTTACAGGACAATTTATGTATCCGGCCTTAATATTCTTAGGCAGAACAGAAGTGTTGAAGGTAAGGATCACGTGTTTCGTGTCAATCAACTTACCTTCCTTTCGCATCTTGATCCGCCTAGCACCACAGACATTTTGGTCAGCTAACTGGGAGACGAACTCTTCTTCTGAAACACACAGAAGGTCGATCTCCGAGATCACACCTCTACAAGAATTAAGTGTTTTGTGCGCTGACACAGTTATAGATATTTCTCAAAGTTTGGTTTGTTGAGAAAGAGAAGCAGACTGGGTGGCCGATTTGGTGTCAATAAGCAGGTCTCCAGAACGGAGACGCTTTATATTCTTTGGCTCACCTATGCATGATTGAATATATTTGCTTACGAGAAAAGGAGACATCTTTTGCAGTTCACCAGAAGGACTAGAGACAACAAGGAAGCGAGGATTTTCAGTAGTTTCATTGGCATTTGAATTGGTACGGATCTTCTTGCTAATCGTTTTGTCTACAATTTCAATATCTTTGTCATTTGCTTCAGTTCGGATCTTTTTGTTAAGAGATTTGTCGACAATTTCGATATCTTGGTTCGTTTCATTCGATTCGGGTTTTTTAAGAATAAATAAAGAAGCCATATTGAAAGAAAATATGATTCGGGTCCGACGGCCCCGCCCATCACGGGGCCCAACAAGGGAACACAGATTCCTGTGTTAGGGCTACCCGGACCTATACGCAAACTGAAGCCCCACAGTCGGCTTTCCCGAAAGCAGGTACTCCCGAAAGCTTGACCCCAAGCCACTGACACAAGGACTAGTGACCAGCCGATTGACACCCGTGAGGACGACTAAGGTGCCTCCCGTTTAGCTGAAGCAGAGGCCAAAGCAGTGTGTTGGGGACAGTACCTCGCCCCTCAACTACCAGGACCCTCCTTTCCAGCGACACGGGTCTCCACGCACGGCAAACACGTGGGCAGTTTTCTCGCCACTCGAAAACTAGAAACAAGGTCTGTTCCAGCCTCTCGTGACGAGCCCCAAACTCCGTAGAGAGAAACCACGAGGGAGAAGGGAAGGGAAAAAGTTCCAGCCAAGAGGAGAGGAGACGGAAAAGAGGATAGATCACTGGGGCTCCAGGATCGTGACACCCGTCTCATCAAGAAGATGATCCCCTGAAGGGCTAGGGTACCTCGGGATTGCCACACCCGTACTCACAGAAGTGAGCCCCCTGAGGGGGACACTTTGTTGGATTTCCAGCCTGATTTTGACTTTGTCCCGCCTCCTGAGACTGCAGAAGATTCACCTCCGATCTCTTCCACTGATGTCTTGCTGCCACCTGAGTCGTCGCTTCTACAATTTAATGACACTCTCACCCGCCTTCTGAGTGAGTGAGTGAGTGAGTGATTATGGCGCAAAAACCAGAGATGATTATGACGCGCCAAACAAAAGATGAGATGATTACAATTGATGACATTAAAATTCAATAAATAAAAACAAGTAGATAAATGTACCAAATCCAGAGGATGAAGTCATATAAAAACAAGTTAAAAGCACATATTAACATTCAAGACACAGTCTTCAAAACAAATTAGATTTGGTAATAAAAGCCAATCTCTTTTAAATAATAAAATAAATTAGAATTGACCTCTCTTCCGATTAAACGGTCGAGAGGTAAGTCACAGCTATTAAAATATTTCTGGCGAAGACTATTAAAACATTGACACTCAATTAAAATATGACGAACAGATAAACAAACATTACAATTAAAACAAACAGGCTCATTTTCAGCTTTAAGAAGATAGCTATGTGTGACTCTGGTATGACCAATTCTGAGTCGAGTCAAAAGAACGTCCTCTTTACGATTTCCAGCAAAGTCCCAATGCTCAATTCTCGGTTTGATGTTTCTCAACTTGTTGTGATGCTGAACATCCCAAATTTGCTGCCATTTTTTTCGTATCTTTCCCTTGATGACACAGCAGATGTCTCTAAAAGGGATAAGGCGACTGGACAGTTCGACAGCAGATTTTGCCGCGATGTCTGCAAGCTCGTTTCCCTTTATTCCCGTATGCCCGGGAACCCAGCAGTACAGGATTTCATATCCTCGTATCATTAAATTTCTATGAATTTTGAGAACATCCACTACCACAGGATTCTGAGCGTTGGGAAAAGCTTCCAAGGATTTAAGAGCACTATACGAGTCTGTATAAACTATGAACTTTCTATGGCAGAGCTTTGATATGTACAAAAGAGCATAATATATTGCAGTTAGTTCAGATGTTAGGACAGAGAAAGCATGGTGCAGGCATCTGCCCTCTATGTAATTTTCAAATACAAAAGCCATCCCGACATGATCATTTGACTTTGATCCATCTGTGTATATCGAATAATAACTGCTATATTTGTGCCTGTGCTCAGCGAAAAGTTGTCTGTAAACGATCTCGTTAGTGCTCGCCTTTACGTGATGTTTAAAAACATCAAGAAGCTGGATCCGTGAATTTTCCCAAGGTGGAATTTCAAAATTCTGTACTGCTTGGGGATGCATATCAGAGAGGGAGAGTTCCTCAATGACAGGGCGAACTCTTAAAGGGAAAGTAGGAACACAGGATGGACGTGTTTCAAATAATGTGTTACACTCATTATCAAGTAAGCACAGCTTATTGGGATGTTCAGGTTGAGATAGAGTATTAACATATTGCAAAAGGGACAATTGCTCACGCCTCAGATGAAGTGATGGTTCGTTACAGTCAACATATAGGCTCTGCACAGGAGAAGTCCTGAAAGCTCCTGAACAAATCCGCAGACCTTGATGGTGAACAGGATCCAGTTTTAACAAAACAGATGAGCGAGCGGATCCATAAACAACTGAGCCATAGTCCAGTTTAGAGCGGATAAGCGCTCTGTAAATGCGAAGCATGGAGCAACGCTCTGCACCCCAGGAGGTGTTCGCCAACACTTTTAAAATATTTAGTGTTTTTAGACACTTCTTTCTCAGGTTTAAAACATGAGAAAGGAAAGTCAATTTTCGGTCGAACGTCACTCCTAAAAATTTTACTTCAGGCGCAACTGGAATAATTGTACCATTCAAGTATAACTCAGGTTCAGGATGGAGACCTCGCTTCCTACAAAAGTGCACGCAGACAGTTTTCTGTTTCGAAAATGTAAATCCCTGTTTGTCTGACCATTCTTGGATCTTAATCAGAGCCATCTGCAGTTGCCTCTCTACATATCTCATGTCTGCTCCTCGACAGCTAATCTGCAGATCATCAACATATAGAGATCCCAAGATGGTGGGAGGAAGTTCTTTTAGTACAGAATTTATTTTTAAACTAAACAGGGTTACACTGAGCACACAGCCTTGAGGCACACCCTCTTCCTGTTCAAAAACATCCGAAAAAACAGAGCCAATTCTTACTTGAAAAGTTCTAGTGTTCAAGAAATTTTGAATGAAAATTGGTAGGTTGCCGCGCAAGCCACTCTCGTGAAGATCCCGGAGTATACCGTATCTCCATGCCTTATCATAAGCTTTTTCAATGTCGAAGAATATCGAGACAAGGTGGCTTCTTCTTACAAATGCTTTTCAAATAGATGTCTCTAAGAGGAGCATGTTATCTACAGTTGTTCTTCCCTTTCGAAAACCACTCTGATACGGCGATATAATATCATTCTTTTCCAAGAAGTAGACTAGGCGGCTGTTTACCATCTTTTCAAACAGTTTGCAAACACAGCTGGTAAGGGCAATTGGCCGATAGTTCGAGGGATTCCTCGGGTCTTTCCCTGGCTTCGCAATAGGAATGACAATAGCTCTCCTCCATGCACTGGGAAATGTACGCTCCTTCCACACTCTATTGTAAAGTGTGAGAAGGGCACTCAGTGACTTACAGGACAGATGCTTTAGCTTTTCATAATACACGCCATCCAGACCCGGACAAGACCTATGTGTCTGCAACAAAGCTCTCTTTAGTTCAACCATAGTAAAGTCTCTATTGTACGGCTCAAAGTTGGAAGAGTTGAAAGCGATGGGATTTTTCTCAGAGCGTTGCTTGATAGAAAGAAATGCAGGTGAGTAATTTCGGCTGGAAGAAACGGCAGCAAATGTCTCACCAATTGTATTTGCAATTTCTTCTATGGAGCTAATCACTCGGCCATCTTTTTCCAGAAAGGAAAGTGAGTGGTCTTTGTACATTCCGCATGCTTTTCGAACTCTTTCCCAAACCCGCTTACTAGGCGTAGAGGATGTTATTGAGGACACATATGAAATCCAGGAATCCCTCTGGCTCTGCCTTCTTACTTTCCGTGCATTTGCTTTGGCTCTTTTAAAAGCTATGAGGTTTCGCAGAGTAGGATATCTACGAAAAATACCCCATGCTTTTTTCTGTTTTTTCAGTGCTTCATGACAGTCGCGATTCCACCATGGTTTCGAATATTTTAGTGTTTTTCCTGATGTTCTAGGAATCGAAAGCATAGCTGCCTGAATAATAGTATTAGTAACAGCTTCAACAGCGTCATCGATATGCACACCTTCTACCATTTCCTCTGTCAGCTCTGCAACGGAAGAGAAGAGTTCCCAGTCTGCCCTGTCCAGGATAAAACGAGGGACTCTCGACACGGGGTTTGCTCCTCTTCGTGCAAGAGACACAAAAATAGGATAATGATCGCTGTTGTACAGGTCATTTCCGACACTAAAAGTGCAAAATGGCAACAGAGATGGTGAACAGATGGCAAGATCGAGAGCGTGGAATGTCCTTGAAGGCTCATGGAAGTACGTATCTTGCCCATTATTTAGGAGACAAAGGCTATGATCTTCGATCATCTGCTCTATTTGTCTTCCTCGGCAATTTGTATCTTTACTTCCCCAGAGTGGACTATGGCCGTTAAAATCTCCTATTATGATAAAAGGCTCAGGCAGCTGCTCTATTAGATTATTTAAATCTTGCTGATAAATGTGCTCATTTGGAGGCAAATACAAAGAAACAAATGAAACAGTAATATCAAAATTTATTTGAGTAGCGACAACTTGGAGGGATGTCGTCAAAGGAAGTACATTTGAGGGATAATCCAGTGAGGAGAGGAGACCTACACCTCCACTGGCACGCTCACCTGCAATGTTATCCTTCCTGACGAAAGAAAACCTCCGAAGTTTTGCATGGTGTTCAGGTTTCAAATTTGTTTCCTGTATTGCTAAGCACACAGGATGATACACATTTATTATAGATTTGATGTCAAGGAAATTTCGGTGGAAACCGCGACAGTTCCATGACATGAGGGTGGCCATTATGAATGGTTTTTGTTTTTTCTGTGCTCTTCTTTTGTTTTTCGTGGAAGTAGATGCCTGGGAACTTCTAGACCCTCTTCTACTTCCATAAAGTCTGAATCCGCAGATTCAGAAATCATCTCATCAAAAGAGCTATTGCTGTGACTTCTATTTTTATTGGATATTTTATGTGTAGAAGTTTTGGGCTTACTTTGAATAACTGTTTCTTTCTTTTGTACTATATGGGTTGCATTTTCTTTTTGCTTGTTGGATGTAGACGGATGGGTTTTATTTGCTAGGGTCTGTGTGCCTATTGATGTTTGGGTGGCGACTGTACGAGATGATTTTACAGCACTGGCGTATGATGTATTTGGTCGAAGCTGTGTGCTCTGGACTAATCTTCTGCCTTCGGCATATGAGATGTTCCTCGTAAACTTTGCAGTCTGCACTTCTTTTTCCAATTTCCATTTTGGGCAGAGGCGTGAAAATGCTGGGTGCTCACCCTTGCAATTTATACAAAGAGGCGCAGCCGTACAATTTTCAGAATCGTGGCCAATCTGTGAGCATCGGGCGCATGTAAGGCTGCCACGACAAGACGTCTTAGAATGGCCGAAACGCTGGCATTGGAAACATCGCATAGGGTTTGGAATATAAGGTCTTACAGGAATATTTAGATATCCGGCCTTAATATTCTTAGGCAGATCAGGCGTGTTGAAGGTAAGGATCACGTGTTTCGTGTCTATCAACTTACCTTCTTTACGCATCTTGATCCGCCTTACACCGCAGACATTTTGTTCGGAGAGCTCAGAAGCGATCTCTTCTTCAGAAACATACAGAAGGTCGAATTCTGAGATTACACCCCGACAATAGTTGAGTGACTTATGTGGTGTTACAGTCACATTCGCTTGCCCAAGTTTAGTTATCTGAAGTAAAGAAGCAGACTGGGTGGCTGAGGTTGTATCAATAAGCAGGTCTCCGGAGCGGAGACGCTTTATATTTCTCGGCTCACCAATACAGGACTGGATGTATTTGTTTATTACGAAAGGAGACATCTTATGCATTTCGCCAGAAGGACTAGAGATGACTAGGAAACGGGGACTATTGTTATGATTTTTTTCATTTGTATCTGTACGTAATTTTTTTCCAGTAGACTTTTCAGAAGTAGGTTGAGTGAGAGGTTGAGTGAGTGGTTGAGTGAGTGGTTTAGCAGTAGACGTTTCAGAAATAGGTTGAATGACTGGTTTAACAGTAGATGTTTCAGAACTAGGTTGAGTGACTGGTTTAGGAGTAGAAGTTTCAGAACTAGGTTGAGTGACAGGAGTGATTTGAGTGACTTGAGTGACAGGATTGACTTGAGTGACTGGAGTTACCTCGAAATCTTTTATTAAGTAAATATGAGAAGCCATAGTGAAAGAATAAAGATTCGGGTCCGACGGCCCCGCCCACTACGGAGCCCAACAAGGGAACACAGATTCCTGTGTTAGGGCTAGCCGGACCTATACGCAAACTGAAGCCCCACAGTCGGCTTTCCCGAAAGCAGGTACTCCCGAGAGCTTGACCCCAAGCCACTGACACAAGGACTAGTGACCAGCCGATTGACACCCGTGAGGACGACTAAGGTGCCTCCCGTTTAGCTGAAGCAGAGGCCAAAGCAGTGTGTTGGGGACAGTACCTCGCCCCTCAACTACCAGGACCCTCCTTTCCAGCGACACGGGTCTCCACGCACGGCAAACACGTGGGCAGTTTTCTCCCCACTTGAAAACTAGAAACAAGGTCTGTTCCAGCCTCTCGTGACGAGCCCCAAACTCCGTAGAGAGAAACCACAAGGGAGAAGGGAAGGGAAAAAGATCCAGCCAAGAGGAGAGGAGACGGAAAAGAGGATAGATCACTGGGGCTCCAGGATCGTGACACCCGTCTCACCAAGAAGATGATCCCCTGAAGGGCTAGGGTACCTCGGGATTGCCACACCCGTACTCACAAAAGTGAGCCCCCTGAGGGAATTATGATGAAAGGCTCAGGCAGCTGCTCTAAAAGACCATTTAAATCTTGCTGATCAATATGCTCATTTGGAGGCAAATACAGAGAAACGACTGTAACAACAAAATCAAAATTTGTTTGAGTAGCGACAACTTGGAGGGATGTCGTCAAAGAAAGCACATTTGAGGGATAATCCAGTGAGGTGAGGAGACCTACACCTCCACTGGCACGCTCACCTGCAAGGTTATCTTTCCTGACGAAGGAAAACCTCCGAAGTTTTGCCTGTTGTTCTGGTTTTAGATTTGTTTCCTGTACTGCGAAGCATACAGGATGATAAGCATTAATTATGGCTTTGATGTCGAGCAAATTTCGGTGGAAACCGCGACAGTTCCATGAGACGAGGGTGGCCATTATGTCTGGTTTTTGTTCTTTCTGTGCTCTTGTTTGGTTTTTCGTGGAAGTAGATGCCTGGGAAATTCTAGACCCTCCTCTACTTCCATAGTGTCTGAATCCGCAGATTCAGAAATCATTTCGTCAAAAGAGCTATTGCTGGGACTTCTATTTTTATTAATTATTTTGTGACTTTCAATTTTAGGTTTACTTTGAATGACTGTTTCTTTTTTTTGTATTAAATGAGTTGCATTTTCCGTTTTCTTGGTGGATGTGGTTGGTTGGGTTTTATTTGGTTTAGTCTGCGTGCCTATTGATGTTTGGGTGGCAATGCTACGTGTTGTTTTAACTGCACTGGCATAAGATTTGTTTGATTGGAGCTGCGTGCTTTGAACTAGTTTTCTGGCTTCAGCATACGAGATGTTCCTGGTAACTTTAAGAGTCTGTACTTCTTTTTCGGATTTCCATTTTGGGCAGAGGCGTGAAAATGCTGGGTGCTGACCCTTGCAATTTATACACGAAGGCGCAGCGGTACAATTTTCCGAATCGTGGCCAATCTGTGAGCATCGGGCGCATGTGAGGCTGCCACGACAAGACGTCTTAGAATGGCCGAAACGCTGGCATTGGAAGCATCGCATAGGGTTGGGAATATAAGGTCTTACAGGACAATTTAAATATCCGGCCTTAATATTCTTAGGCAGATCAGGCGTGTTGAAGGTAAGGATCACGTGTTTCGTATCGATCAACTTACCTTCCTTACGCATCTTGATCCGCCTAGCACCGCAGACATTTTGGTCGGATAGCTCGGAAGCGATCTCTTGTTCAGGAACGTACAGAAGGTCGAATTCCGATATTACGCCACGACAATAATTCAGTGTCTTATGTGCTGTTACAGTGACATTCGCTTGCCCAAGTTTAGTAATCTGAAGTAAAGAAGCAGACTGGGTGGCTGAGTTTGTATCAATAAGCAAGTCTCCGGAGCGGAGACGCTTTATGTTTCCGTTGGGCCGACGAGACCCTTCCACATGTTCTTGGGCATTGCATGAGGAACTCCAGCATCTATCAGCTACGTCATAACGCCACCGTTAAGAGGATTAAGGACGCCGCTTCCGGAAGATGGCACGTTTTACATGAAAACCAGACCGCTGCCGGGACTTCCCTCAAGCCTGACCTAGTGTTGTCCAAAGATGACTGCTGCCTGATTATTGACGTCACAGTCCCCTTTGAAAACCGGAGGCAAGCTTTTCGGGATGCTAGGAAGGCCAAGGAGGACAAATATCTTCCCCTCGTCTATTTCTTTCACCGTTCCTTCCGAAATGTTCGCGTCGAGGCCATCATTGTCGGTATGCTTGGATCATGGGATCCAGAAAATGACAAAATCATCAGAAGACTTTGCTCCAACAAATATGCAAACTTGATGAGAAAGCTAGTCATCAGCGAGACGATAAGATACTCTAGGGATGTTTACATCGAACACCTTACCGGAATTCGCCAGAACCAACAGACGAATTAAATATGGACATTCCTAGAAAATTTACCTTACATGTATCTATTGTATGGAACTGTACACATTACATCTGTAAATAGTCTTTCATGTCCTATTGCTTGTTTAATGTAAATATGTAATTTAAATTTTCACAAATTTTTTTATGATTTCTCTTTATTCTATACGGATTATATTATTATCAAAATCGCACTGCGTGCGTTATTGTCTGATGTGCCATGATCAGAACAATAGCTTTGTAAAATGGCATGAAATATTGAAAATAAAAGTCTGTTCTTATCAGCTTAATTTGCCGGTTTAATTTATTTTTATAGGTTCACCGGTGGTTATGCTGATGGACTAATTTCTACGACCTGAGGGCGGAGCTGAAGGCGGGGCCATGGTGGACCTTGGTAAGTTTTGCTTTAATTTTTTCTCTAACTTCTATTGATGCTTGATGGGTTGGTGACCTTTACCTGCGTCAGTAGGAACCTTTCCTTTCCCTGTGAGACGGCTAACCGTAACTGGCATCCATGTTGTTTGGTGTGTGTTTTGGTCTGGAAAAAAAGTCTTTGTATTTCGGTAAACTTTAATTTTGTGAATGTGAAAATGAGTTTTTTATATCCATCTTTCATTCCGGTTTCGGAAAATGTGCATCTTTTGACTGGATGAGTAAAACTGAGAAAGTTAGAAGTGTTTAAAAATTTCTACGTGTCAAGCTGCTCATTAGCATACGCATGTGAGTACTTTTGCTTAATTTTGATACTTAAAGACCATGCAAGTGGATTTATAATGCATGTTTTTTAATTATATGCTACTTTTGAATTACGTGCTTGGTCTGGTGCTTCGGATTTAAGTACTTTGAAAGTTACAAGCCTTTTACGTTGAATTTCTGAGTGGCTCATTTGCATACGTTTGTAAAGTTTTTCTGTTTATTTGAAGTTTATACACCATGTAAATATATAAATTGATTGTGCTTTCATTCTATACACTTTTGTGGATATTTATGCAAAATTTTACTCATTTGCAACTATTTTTTAAGAGATATAAGCTTTTCAAACTTCGAACACGGCTAATAATGGATGCCTTTATTTACAATTGAAGTTTTGGTGCACCATTCAGTTAGTCTTTCTGCGTGGGATGGCGAATAATGAGCTGGAAGTTCTTGAAAAAGAAGATAGAATTTCAACGGTATCGGAAGATACTGTATCTTATATCGCTGACAACGTACTGTCCTTTATTAATGAAAACTCTAAAGAATTGGATGAATTTTAGGTAACCCATCTGATAAGGTGAACAAATCTGTAGGTAATAAAATTAGAGAAATATTTAGAAAACTGCAGAATGCAATGAATAGTGTTCTTATTGAAAATGGTGAACTAAGAGGAAGATTGGCCGAAAGAGAAAATATTATAAGAGGAAAGCATAAAAAGCAAGCTGCTACTTATGCAGAAAAAGTTCAACAAAGATCAAGATTCACGATCTAGAACAAAAAGTTTTAAGAAACAAGAAGTAGAATTTGTGACTCTAATATATCCTAAAGAAAGGAATCAAACTTCTGAACAAGTAAAGGAGAAATTAATTAAAAACATTTCTCCAACTGATCTTAAAATAGGTGTGCAGAGTGTACAAAAAATAAAAAATGGTGGAGTATTGATTAAGGTCACTAAATACGACGATTTGTCAATAATTGAAAATGCAATAAGAGAAAATAGTACATTGAAAGAAGAATTGGATGTAAAAAGACCTAAGAAAATACATCCACGAATTATGATTTATAATCCTGCCTTGAATGGAGAGGAAATAAGGGATTTACTGAAATCTCAGAATGTCGTTCTAGAGAATGCGATTATAGAACCGAGATTCAATATGAAATCAAATATGGGATGTCACTGGATCGTTTCCTTGGACCCACAATCATTTAATCTGGTTATGAAAGACAAGAAAATTTATTTAAAATGGACAAGGCACCAGATTAGAGAATATAAGAGTTACCAGATGCTTCCAATGTTATGGTTTTGGACACACTAAAAAAGCTCGTACAAAAACCTCTATTTGTAATAAATGCAGTTTAGAAGGTCACTTTCAAACTGAATGTACCGCAACAGATTATAAATGTTATAATTGTATAATAGCAAATTCGAGATTTGGACTGGGCCTTAATACTAAACATGAAAATACATTTAAAGAATGTCCTTGTTATATTAGACAAGTTGATTTATTGACCAAAAAAATTGATTATGGCTTGTAAATCTCATACAATTAAAATTTGTCAAATCAATTTACATCATGCAATCAAGGCCACAGAACAATTGAGAGTTCAGGTTACAGAAAGTGATACTGATCTGATCTGCATACAAGAACCTTATGTTTATCAAGGAAAGATATATGGATTACCAATAAGTGCCAGAGCATATTATAATAAAGGTGAGAACATAAGATCTGGTCTCTTTGTATTCAATGAAAATTTATCCATTTTACAAATTTATGCTTCTAAAGACATAGTTGCTGTTTTGGTGGATGGAAAAAGTCCTTTTCTCTTGATTACATGCTATTTTTCGCCGTCAGAAACTATTGATGATCATTTACGTTGTTTGTCTTCTTTGTTTGATAGATTTAAAAATACTTCATTAGTAATAAATGGTGATGTCAATTGTAAACATAAGTGTCAGATAGACCCAGCTAGCGAGTGTTAGAGCTTTTTGAGCTCCGCGTTTTCCGCCTTTATATCTGGCAATATTCATCGGAGAAGTATAAAAGTAGTTGTTCTGTGTAGCCTAGAGCGTAAGCATTACGCGGATACCAAGTTTACATGGATACGACCAGTGGTTTGTGAATTATGAATTTTCTAAGGATATAGAAAATCTGTGCTACCGCTAGCTTTATCACCCAGTCGAGACGCCGTTGTCCATCGCAGAGGATAATTTTTTACACCATCAGAAAGAGCAACTTCCCAGCATTACCACAAAAGTTGTTCCATTGGAATTGGATAAGTGGATGATTTTTTATCAATTTTTAAAAATTTTTTGAAACTCTAAGTTAGCATATTTTGCACGTCAAGAAAACCAGTTCAAAGGAGCGCAATCGTCCCCCCCCCCCACGGGCAGGAGAACCAGTTCAAAGGAGCGTACGTTGGAAGCAATCGTCCCTCCCACCACGGGCAGGAGAAAATAGTCAAGGACGTTCAAGTGTAAGCGGACATTCTTTAACAAGCCGTTAATTAATAACCAATTAGTTCCCCTGACTCGGGACCAACACTAATCCTCCTAACATCCGCTCGCGGATACAGGATTCTAAATTTGGAGACAATCGACCCTTTAGTTCCGGAGTTAGTATTTTTTGAGTTAATTATTTGGGCTTAGATTTTCGTCATCTGTGTGCGAAAAGTGCTGTGTCAACAGTGAGTACCGTGTGTGTTAATAATGCCATTCCCTTTCACCTAACAAAAACGGGAAGAAGGACTGAGGATTATTAGCACAATTTGCTAATCAAGCAGCTAATTGGAGTAGCTCGTCGGGACCCTTGGATTTGGAATCCTCACGCGATAAGGATCACGGATATTTAAAAATCGAAATTTTTGAACGTCTACAACTAGAGATATTAACTTTGTGTTATTCCGGACTAGAATTTACATCTTCCAGTGATTGTGCCAGTGATTTGCATAATTAAGTGTTGTGTGACTATAATCTGGATTACGCAGTTCCGCAGCAGCATCCTGTACAGAAAGCACAGATAAGATAATAACGGCCAAGGTAGGCTTTCTCTACAATAATTAAATATCTAATTATTTTCCGAGTTTAGCTATATAATTGATTTAATTTTCCGCCGGATGTAATCAATTACATAATAGGACAAGTACTCTTTTTGTTAGCTACTTCAATGACTAAGATACAGGTTTCTATTTAATTAATGTAATTAATTTTCCTAATTTTAAAATTTAAATTGTGTGTTGCTCTGCTTCGATGGTGCAGTAGCACTGAGTAAGAAGCATATGCTAAGCTAACTGACAGATTTTTGCTAAGTAGCGCAGATAAGTTTTTAATTGTGTATTTAATTACCTGCTATTAGCAACTTTATTTTGATATTTCACAACATTGTGGTATTTATTTTGTGTGCAGTCCGCATATCGTGACATCTAAGCAAACTGTAGTCTGATAGGTGCCATAGATTAATTAATGTATGTGAAGTTAATTACCTGTAATTAACAAATCTTCACGTTACATGTTTCAGTGGTCTTAATTTTGAGTGTATTTATTGACATAGTTGCTTCACTGTTGAACAACTGTGTATTAATATTGAATAACGAATTTAATTGACATACAGTCAGTTCCCGTTAATTTGTGCACAGAGTGATATATGCGATTGTTTAACAAGTGCATAGTGAATTTAATTAGCATCTATAGTTAGTATTTGATAATTGTGTGCAAGTGATATATGTGACATCATTAACAAGTGCTTAGGAAGTTTTAATTGATATATACAATTAACTATTTATGACTTGTGCACAGTGTGACACATGTTATTTGTGTAATTTATTTAATGAGTGTTCTTATTTTGACATAGGCAGTTAGTGTTGATTTATCGTGCACAAAGTGACTTTCATGATTTATTAAACAAGTGTCAAGTTATCTTAATGGTGTATACAGATAGTTCTTGATTAATTGTGCACAGAGTGACATATGTTATCTATTTGACCAAAAATAAGTGCATTGCGATTCTTCGCATTAAAGTGCCTTAGTTAAAGTGAAAACAATGTTTAGGGCATCGCGTTTAGCTGTTAAAAGTGCCTTAGGGAAAGTGTCATCAGTTATTAGTGCATAGTGTCTACTCACATAAGAGTGCTCTAGTGAAAGTGTCATCAGTGCTTACCGCATCGTGTATATTCGCAAAAGTGCATTAAGCTACACCAAGTGATTTTAGTGAATTTTTCTCAGCGTAAAGCGGATCGTGCGATACTAAAGTGACATGACACACCCCTCAGTGTTGCCAGAGAACACGGACACCCAAAATTTACAAGAGCCACTGGATACAAATGCGCTGACAACCTCGGAATTGACCCACGAGGACCGAGTTAAAGCCCTTGTCAAAGACATCTGGCAGATCACTGCCACTTACAGAAGGGGAAGGCATCTTCTTCCGCAGGATCTCCGAGATCGGGTCCAGCAATCTCTAAGTATCCTACAGGGCTTAGCAATTGAGGGTGAAGACTTTAAGCCCAAGCCAGATACTGCAGAGATAGGTGTGAATACGTCCACTTTTGTTTGCTGCAGCCAGCTGCACACGCCGCCCACGGCAGCACAAAGTGAACCTCAGCAAAGAGCCACTCCTCCAGTTCCAGTGAGTGAGTGAGTGAGTGAGTGATTATGGCGCAAAAACCAGAGATGATTATGACGCGCCAAACAAAACATAAGATGATTACAATTGATGACATTAAAATTCAATAAATAAAAACAAGTAGATAAATGTACCAAATCCAGAGGATGAAGTCATATAAAAACAAGTTAAAAGCACATATTAACATTCAAGACACAGTCTTCAAAACAAATTACATTTGGTAATAAAAGCCAATCTCTTTTAAATAATAAAATAAATTAGAATTGACCGCTCTTCCGATTAAACGGTCGAGAGGTAAGTCACAGCTATTAAAATATTTCTGGCGAAGACTATTAAAACATTGACACTCAATTAAAATATGACGAACAGATAAACAAACATTACAATTAAAACAAACAGGCTCATTTTCAGCTTTAAGAAGATAGCTATGTGTGACTCTGGTATGACCAATTCTGAGTCGAGTCAAAAGAACGTCCTCTTTACGATTTCCAGCAAAATCCCAATGCTCAATTCTAGGTTTGATGTTTCTCAACTTGTTGTGATGCTGAACATCCCAAATTTGCTGCCATTTTTTTCGTATCTTTCCCTTGATGACACAGCAGATGTCTCTAAAAGGGATAAGGCGACTGGACAGTTCGACAGCAGATTTTGCCGCGATGTCTGCAAGCTCGTTTCCCTTTATTCCCGTATGCCCGGGAACCCAGCAGTACAGGATTTCATATCCTCGTATCATTAAATTTCTATGAATTTTGAGAACATCCACTACCACAGGATTCTGAGCGTTGGGAAAAGCTTCCAAGGATTTAAGAGCACTATACGAGTCTGTGTAAACTATGAACTTTTTGTGGCAGAGCTTTGAGATGTACAAAAGAGCATAATATATTGCAGTTAGTTCAGATGTTAGGACAGAGAAAGCATGGTGCAGGCATCTGCCCTCTATGTAATTTTCAAATACAAAAGCCATCCCGACATGATCATTTGACTTTGATCCATCTGTGTATATCGGATAATAACTGCTATATTTGTGCCTGTGCTCAGCGAAAATTTGTCTGTAAACGATCTCGTTAGTGCTCGCCTTTACGTTTACGTAAAAACATCAAGAAGCTGGATCCGTGAATTTTCCCAAGGTGGAATTTCAAAATTCTGTACTGCTTGGGGGTGCATATCAGAGAGGGAGAGTTCCTCAATGACAGGGCGAACTCTTAAAGGGAAAGTAGGAACACAGGATGGACGTGTTTCAAATAATGTGTTACACTCATTATCAAGCACAGCTTATTGGGATGTTCAGGTTGTGATAGAGTATTAAAATATTGCAAAAGGGACAATTGCTCACGCCTCAGATAAAGTGATGGTTCGTTACAGTCAACATATAGGCTCTGCACAGGAGAAGTCCTGAAAGCTCCTGAACAAATCCGCAGACCTTGATGGTGAACAGGATCCAGTTTTAACCAAACAGATGAGCGAGCGGATCCATAAACAACTCAGCCATAGTCCAGTTTAGAGCGGATAAGCGCTCTGTAAATGCGAAGCATGGAGCAACGCTCTGCACCCCAGGAGGTGTTCGCCAACACTTTTAAAATATTTAGTGTTTTTAGACACTTCTTTCTCAGGTTTAAAACATGAGAAAGGAAAGTCAATTTTCGGTCGAACGTCACTCCTAAAAATTTTACTTCAGGCGCAACTGGAATAATTGTACCATTCAAGTATAACTCAGGTTCAGGATGGAGACCTCGCTTCCTACAAAAGTGCACGCAGACAGTTTTCTGTTTCGAAAATGTAAATCCCTGTTTGTCTGACCATTCTTGGATCTTAATCAGAGCCATCTGCAGTTGCCTCTCTACATATCTCATGTCTGCTCCTCGACAGCTAATCTGCAGATCATCAACATATAGAGATCCCAAGATGGTGGGAGGAAGTTCTTTTAGTACAGAATTTATTTTTAAACTAAACAGGGTTACACTGAGCACACAGCCTTGAGGCACACCCTCTTCCTGTTCAAAAACATCCGAAAAAACAGAGCCAATTCTTACTTGAAAAGTTCTAGTGTTCAAGAAATTTTGAATGAAAATTGGTAGGTTGCCGCGCAAGCCACTCTCGTGAAGATCCCGGAGTATACCGTATCTCCATGCCTTATCATAAGCTTTTTCAATATCGAAGAATATCGAGACAAGGTGGCTTCTTCTTACAAATGCTTTTCGAATAGATGTCTCTAAGAGGAGCATGTTATCTACAGTTGTTCTTCCCTTTCGAAAACCACTCTGATAAGGCGATATAATATCATTCTTTTCCAAGAAGTAGACTAGGCGGCTGTTTACCATCTTTTCAAACAGTTTGCAGAGGCAACTCGTAAGGGCAATTGGCCGATAGTTGGAGGGATTCCTTGGATCTTTCCCTGGCTTAGGAATAGGAATGACAACAGTTCTCCTCCATGCACTGGGAAAGGCATGCTCCTTCCACACCCTATTGTAAAGAGTGAGAAGGGCATTCAGTGACTTACAGGACAGATGCTTTAGCATTTCATAATTCACTCCATCAAGACCCGGAGAAGACCTATGTGTCTGCAATAAAGCACTCCTTAATTCAAGCATAGTAAAGTCTCTATTGTAAGGCTCAGATTTGGAAGAGTTGAATGCGATGGGATTTATTTCAGAGTGCTGCTTCATAGAAAGAAATGCAGGTGTATAGTTTCTGCTGGAAGAAACGGAAGCAAATGTCTCACCAATAGTATTCGCAATTTCTTCTATGGAGCTAATCACTCGGCCATCTTTTTCCAAAAAGGAAAGTGAGTGGTCTTTATATATGCCGCATGCTTTTTGAACTCTTTCCCAAACCCGCTTGCTAGGCGTGGAGGATGTTATTGACGACACATATGAAATCCAGGAATCCCTCTGGCTCTGCCTTCTTACTTTTCGTGCATTTGCTTTGGCTCTTTTAAAGGCTATGAGGTTTCGCAGAGTAGGATATCTACGAAAAATACCCCATGCTTTTTTCTGTTTTTTCAGTGCTTCATGACAGTCGCGATTCCACCATGGTTTTGAATATTTTAGTAGTTTTCCTGATGTTCTAGGAATCGAAAGCATAGCTGCCTGAATAATAGTATTAGTAACAGCTTCAACAGCGTCATCGATATGCGCATCTTCTACCATTTCATCTGTGAGCTCTGCAATGGAAGGGAAGAGTTCCCAGTCTGCCCTGTCCAGTATGAATCGAGGGGATCTCGACATGGGGTTTGCTCCTCTTCGTGCAAGAGACACAAGAATGGGATAATGATCACTGTTGTAAAGATCTTTACCCACATTAAAAGTGCAAAAAGGCAACAGAGATGGTGAACAGATGGCAAGGTCGAGAGCATGGAATGTTTTTGAAGGCTCATGGAAGTAAGTATCTTGCCCATTATTGAGGAGACAAAGGCTATGATCTTCGATCATCTGCTCAATTTGTCTTCCTCGGCAATTAGTATCCTTACTACCCCAGAGCGGACTATGGCCGTTAAAATCTCCTATTATGATGAAAGGCTCAGGCAGCTGCTCTAAAAGACCATTTAAATCTTGCTGATCAATATGCTCATTTGGAGGCAAATACAGAGAAACGACTGTAACAACAAAATCAAAATTTGTTTGAGTAGCGACAACTTGGAGGGATGTCGTCAAAGAAAGCACATTTGAGGGATAATCCAGTGAGGTGAGGAGACCTACACCTCCACTGGCACGCTCACCTGCAAGGTTATCTTTCCTGACGAAGGAAAACCTCCGAAGTTTTCCCTGTTGTTCTGGTTTTAGATTTGTTTCCTGTACTGCGAAGCATACAGGATGATAAGCATTAATTATGGCTTTGATGTCGAGCAAATTTCGGTGGAAACCGCGACAGTTCCATGAGACGAGGGTGGCCATTATGTCTGGTTTTTGTTCTTTCTGTGCTCTTGTTTGGTTTTTCGTGGAAGTAGATGCCTGGGAAATTCTAGACCCTCCTCTACTTCCATAGTGTCTGAATCCGCAGATTCAGAAATCATTTCGTCAAAAGAGCTATTGCTGGGACTTCTATTTTTATTAATTATTTTGTGACTTTCAATTTTAGGTTTACTTTGAATGACTGTTTCTTTTTTTTTGTATTAAATGAGTTGCATTTTCCGTTTTCTTGGTGGATGTGGTTGGTTGGGTTTTATTTGGTTTAGTCTGCGTGCCTATTGATGTTTGGGTGGCAATGCTACGTGTTGTTTTAACTGCACTGGCATAAGATTTGTTTGATTGGAGCTGTGTGCTTTGAACTAGTTTTCTGGCTTCAGCATACGAGATGTTCCTGGTAACTTTAAGAGTCTGTACTTCTTTTTCGGATTTCCATTTTGGGCAGAGGCGTGAAAATGCTGGGTGCTGACCCTTGCAATTTATACACGAAGGCGCAGCGGTACAATTTTCCGAATCGTGGCCAATCTGTGAGCATCGGGCGCATGTGAGGCTGCCACGACAAGACGTCTTAGAATGGCCGAAACGCTGGCATTGGAAGCATCGCATAGGGTTGGGAATATAAGGTCTTACAGGACAATTTAAATATCCGGCCTTAATATTCTTAGGCAGATCAGGCGTGTTGAAGGTAAGGATCACGTGTTTCGTATCGATCAACTTACCTTCCTTACGCATCTTGATCCGCCTAGCACCGCAGACATTTTGGTCGGATAGCTCGGAAGCGATCTCTTCTTCAGGAACGTACAGAAGGTCGAATTCCGATATTACGCCACGACAATAATTCAGTGTCTTATGTGCTGTTACAGTGACATTCGCTTGCCCAAGTTTAGTAATCTGAAGTAAAGAAGCAGACTGGGTGGCTGAGTTTGTATCAATAAGCAAGTCTCCGGAGCGGAGACGCTTTATGTTTCTCGGCTCACCAATACAAGACTGGATGTATTTATTTATTACGAAAGGAGACATCTTATGCATTTCGCCAGAAGGACTAGAGATGACTAGGAAACGGGGACTATTGTGATGATTTTTTTTATTTGCATCTGTCCGTAATTTTTTTGCAGAATTTTCAGAACTAGGTTGAGTGACAGGTTGAGTGACTGGTTTAGTAGTAGACGTTTCAGAGCTAGGTTGAATGATTGGTTTATTAGTAGATGGTTCAGAGCTAGGTTGAGTGACTGGTTTAGCAGTATACGTTTCAGAACTAGGTTGAGTGACTGGTTTAGCTGTAGACGTTCCAGAACTAGTTTGAATGACTGGAGTTACCTCGAAATCTTTAATTAAGTAGATATGAGAAGAAGCCATAGTGAAAGAATAAAGATTCGGGTCCGACGGCCCCGCCCACCACGGAGCCCAACAAGGGAACACAGATTCCTGTGTTAGGGCTAGCCGGACCTATACGCAAACTGAAGCCCCACAGTCGGCTTTCCCGAAAGCAGGTACTCCCGAGAGCTTGACCCCAAGCCACTGACACAAGGACTAGTGACCAGCCGATTCACACCCGTGAGGACGACTAAGGTGCCTCCCGTTTAGCTGAAGCAGAGGCCAAAGTAGTGTGTTGGGGACAGTACCTCGCCCCTCAACTACCAGGACCCTCCTCCTCCAGTTCCAGAGGCATTTGCTGGTGCACAGGACACAACGCCAAGGTCGTTTGCAGAGGTCGTCAAGCTTACGCAGAAACCCAGCCTAATTCTAAAACCTTCTGCGCAAAAGAACAAAACACAACTGAGAAAAGAGCTACAAGAGAAGGCGCCTCTCAGCAAGTTGCAAGTAGCAGTGGAAAGGATTTCCACCACAGCAAAAGGAGAGATAGAGGTCTATTGCAAGACAGCGAAGGACGTCTACAACTTAGAAGAGGCATTGCAGAAAGCCAACATCGATGCCAGCCTACGCAGACGACAACGAAGGAAACCGCGTTGCACAATTCACAACGTCTCAGACTCCGTTAAACCGGAGGATCTCATCGACGAATTGGCAACGACAACAAGCATTTCAACCAAAAATGTCAAGGCCCTTTTCAAGCTCAGAGATAGAAATCCAATGCGTGTTAAATGGGTCCTGGAATGCGACCCCTCCTGTATCCAGGCAGTCCTTCGAGCTAGAAGAATCTACATCGGATGGCACGCACATAAAATTACAGAGTACTCTGGAATACGCCGATGCTACAAGTGCTAACAGCTCGGCCACACACAAGACCAATGTACCTGCAAAAAGGAATTCTGTGCTTACTGCGCCGGACCCCATCACACCAGCAAATGTAAAGCCGAACTTCCAGAATGCATTAACTGTCGGGATGCAAATGAGACACGGAGCTAGGTATGACTGCAGGCACCCGGCATATGCAGCGGAGTGTCCCGAGTACCAACGTGCAGCGGCATATATCAGAAGTATTACCCAGTACTGATAATAGCATCATATCACAAAACAGCGGAAGCCAGTCAAAAACTGATGTACTTGTCAACCGAGAGACTATAGCAGAAGAAACACCGGTGAAAATACTACAAATCAATATGCAGCGCGCCAGAGCGGCAGTCGCTCAAACAATACAATATGCAATCGAAAAGAACATAGATATAATCCTTGGTCAAGAGCCTTATGTCAGAGAGGGGATGGCAGTAGGTTTCCCGGTAAAATGGACGGTATTTCAGAAAATAGATAAAGATAATGCACCAAAAGCAATTTTAGTATGTTGCAGGCTGGACTGGTCGCCGGTTATCATCGCAGCGGAACAAGACAACATTGCAGTACTCCTGGAAGTTCATTCACTTACTTTGGCCATCGCTTCGAGCTACTCGCCACCGACAGTGGAAACTGGGCCCACTGCAAGGTTCATGGAGCAAGTTTTACACAAGATAAAGATTCCATACGTACTTTTCGGGGGAGATTATAACGCCCATAATACTACCTGGGGCTATCGTGCCACGGACACAAAGGGCAGAGAACTGGAGGACTTCCTCAGCTCGAAAAATCTTGTTATCCACAATACCGCAGAAGCGCCACCCTCCTTCGACAGAATCTTCGCTCGGGGCTGGCCCGATCTCACTATAACGTCTTTGCAAGCAGCGTTCTTACTGACAGATTGGAAAGTAGATGATCAAGAAAGTCTAAGTGATCACAAATTTATAACTTACTCTCTGCGGCAGTCGACATCTATCACCAAAATTAAAAGGTACAATCTCCCAGGTAGAAAGCTCCTTACCTTCACTAGGAAGGTTAAAAGGCACCTGGAAACTCTTGAACCGGCGCTACAGCATGCAGACACAATGGCAGACTTAGAGAATTTCTCCATCAGGCTACAGAACACCCTATAATTAGTTTGTGACCAAAATCTCCCCAAGAAAAAACCTCAGAAGATAAAGGAAATGCACTGGTGGACGGGCGCATTACAGAAGCAACAGCGTAAATGCAGGGCTTTGCGAAGGAGATTGAAGTACGAGAGGCGGCTAGAGATCATCTCGGACACACTCACCATTTTTCAAAGAGAGCGAGCAAAATACAAAAGGATGATCATCCAGGCCAAAGTAACATCTTGGAGAGAGTTCTGTTCCAATACAAAAGAAGTATACGGGCTGCATCACAAGATAGCAACGGGGAAGGTGTTCAAGCCTTCGCAGCTTCAAATCCCGTCATCACTGGATAGCAGCCAAAGCTACACGACTGACACTTTGAATGTAGTTTTAAATACTGTGTTCAGTCAGGACGATGCAGAGCAAGACACCGCCGAACAAGCTGCCCTTCGAGCAGATACAAATAGTGTAGACACAGAAGCAGATCCGGAATTCACGCTTCAAGAACTGCAGAGAGTGCTGGCAAGTCTGCCGCGTAAGATAGCCCCCGGGACAGACGGCATGGACTACACAATCGTAAAAGCTACCATAAAGGCATACCCTACATTCTTCGTAATCTATTTCAATAAGCTTCTGTCAGTAGGACTTTTTCCAACACCATATAAAATAGGGCAAGTGGTATTATTCCTCAAGAAAAACAGAGATCCTTCAGAAGCCTCATCATTCAGACCCATCTGCCTTTTGTCTGCGATGGGGAAGGTGTTGGAAAAGCTAATCATCAACAGACTGCGCCACCACTTGCATCTCAACGGTTATCTCAGCAGCAGCCAATATGGCTTCAGGACTGGTTCATCGACGGTGCATGCTCTCCATAAAATAAAGGAGACAATTCTGGAAATTAGACACAGCGGCCACCACACGGCTATGGTCAGCATAGACCTAAAGAATGCTTTCGATACGCTGTGGTGGCCGGCTATCAAGCAGGCATTACGAAGGGCCAATTGCCCAAGTAACATATATAGTATAATAAGCAACTACCTGCAGGATCGGAAGCTATTAGCGGTGCATAATGCAGGCATTATCGAAAAGGTGCAAACTAGAGGATGTCCGCAAGGATCGTGCGCCGGGCCGCATTTATGGAACTTAACGTTCAATGAAGTACTGACAGCGACGTGGCCGGCGCACACTAAAATCATTGCATACGCGGATGACGCGGCGCTTAACGTAAAGGGTACCACGCGAGAAAAATTACAGAAAAATTGCAATGAAGTTTGCGCGATCTTTCATGACCAGTGTACCAAACTTAAACTCACAATTGCAGAACATAAGTCAAAAGTCCTTTTAATTCCGAAAAAAGGAGGATCCTTAGTAAGACGCCCCACCATAAAGATTAACAACCAACGTCTGCAGATAGTGGACCAGCTAAGATATTTAGGGGTCACTTTTGATCATAAGATGACCTGGATCCCTCACGTGCAGGATCTCAAACTCCGGACGGCAGCCATAGCCAAACAAATGAAACTCTTTTATGGTCACAAATGGGGGCTTAACCCCCATATTCAAAAGGTATTGTATAACAGTGTCATCGAGAAGATAGTGACGTATGCTGCCGCAGTATGGGCCTACCCAATGCAAGGAAGGAAGGTCAGACATCTTAACAGCATACAACGACCATTCGCATTGGGAATCACACGGGCCTACCGCACCACCTCCACCGATGTCATTAACGTACTTGCTGGTCTCCTTTCCCTGCACATCCGGGTTGAGGAGGAGGCAGCACGCCAACACATTTTGCAACTTAAGAAGGCAGTTACTTTTGATGATGAAACATACTACCCGGATGAGTACGAAACAAACTTCTGCCCTCTTGACGTCCACCCGGCAGAGAAAGGCAAAGGGATACTTATCTCAATCCCACTGCAACTCATCACTCAAGGGTAATGACCATCTATACAGAGTGAGTGAGTGAGTGATTATGGCGCAAAAACCAGAGATGGTTATGACGCGCCAAACACAAGATGGGATGATTACAATTGATGACATTAAAATTCAATCAATAAAAACAAGTAGATAAATGTACCAAATCCAGAGGATGAAGTCATATAAACACAAGTTAAAAAGCACATATTAAAATTCAAGACACAGTCTTCAAAACAAATTACATTTGGTAATAAAAGCCAATCTCTTTTAAATAATAAAATAAATTACAATTCACCTCTCTTCCGATTAAACGGTCGAGAGGTAAGTCACAGCTATTAAAATATTTCTGGCGAAGACTATTAAAACATGGACACTCAATTAAAATATGACGAACAGATAAACAAACATTACAATTAAAACAAACAGGCTCATTTTCAGCTTTGAGAAGATAGTTATGTGTGACTCGAGTGTGACCAATTCTGAGGCGAGTCAAAAGAACGTCCTCCTTACGATTTCCAATAATATCCCAATGCTCAATTCTAGGCTTGACGTTTCTCAACTTGTTGTGATGCTGAACATCCCAAAATTGCTGCCATTTTTTTCGGACCTTTCCCTTGATGACATTGCAGATATCTCTAAAAGGGATAAGGCGACTGGACAGTTCAACAGCAGATTTGGCTGCGATATCTGCAAGCGCATTTCCTTTTATTCCAACATGTCCAGGAACCCAGCAGTACAGGACTTCATAACCTCGAATCGTTAAATTTATATGAATTTTGAGAACATCCACTACCACAGGATTCTGAGTGTTGGGAAAAGCTTCCAAGGATTTAAGAGCACTATACGACTCTGTGTAAACTATGAACTTTTTGTGGCAGAGCTTTGAGATATACAAAAGACCATAATATATAGCAGTCAGTTCAGATGTTAGGACTGAGAAAGCATGGTGCAGGCATCTGCCCTCTATGTAATTTTCAAATACAAAAGCCATCCCAACATGATCATTTGTCTTTGATCCATCTGTGTATATCGGATAATAACTGCTATATTTGAGCCTGTGCTCAGCAAAGAGTTGTCTATAAACGATCTCGTTAGTGCTTGCCTTCACGTGATGTTTGAAAACATCAAGAAGCTGAATCCGTGAATTTTCCCAAGGTGGGATTTCAAAGTTCTGTACTGCTTGGGGGCGCATATCAGAGAGGGAAAGTTCCTCAATGATAGGGCGAAGTCTTAAAGGAAAGGTAGGAACGCAGGATGGACGTGTTTCAAATAAAGTGTTACACTCATTATCAAGTAAGCACAGCTTATTGGGATGTTCAGGTTGGGATAAGATATTAAAATATTGTAAAAGGGACAATTGCTCACGCCTCAGATAAAGTGATGGTTCGTTACAGTCAACATATAGGCTCTGCACAGGAGAAGTCCTGAATGCTCCTGTACAAATCCGCAGACCTTGATGGTGAACAGGATCCAGTTTTAACAAAACAGATGACCGAGCGGATCCATACACAACTGAGCCATAGTCCAGTTTAGAGCGGACGAGCGCTCTGTAAATGCGAAGCATGGAGCAACGCTCTGCACCCGAGGAGGTGTTCGCCAACACTTTTAAAATATTTAGTGTTTTTAGACACTTCTTTCTCAGGTTTAAAACATGAGAAAGGAAAGTCAATTTTCGGTCGAAAGTCACTCCTAAAAATTTTACTTCAGGCGCAACTGGAATAATTGTACCATTCAAATATAACTCAGGTTCAGGATGGAGACCTCGCTTCCTACAAAAGTGCACGCACACAGTTTTCTGTTTCGAAAATGTAAATCCCTGTTTGTCTGACCATTCTTGGATCTTATTCAGAGCCATCTGCAGTTGCCTCTCCACATATCTCATGTCTGCTCCTCGACAGCTAATCTGCAGATCATCAACATATAGAGATCCCAAGATGGTGGGAGGAAGTTCTTTTAGTACAGAATTTATTTTTAAACTAAACAGGGTTACACTGAGCACACAGCCTTGAGGCACACCCTCTTCCTGTTTAAAAACATCCGAAAAAACAGAGCCAATTCTTACTTGAAAAGTTCTAGTGTTCAAGAAATTTTGAATGAAAATTGGTAGGTTGCCGCGCAAGCCACTCTCGTGAAGATCCCGGAGTATACCGTATCTCCATGCCTTATCATAAGCTTTTTCAATGTCGTAGAATATCGAGACAAGGTGGCTTCTTACAAATGCTTTTCGAATAGATGTCTCTAAGAGGAGCATATTATCTACAGTTGTTCTTCCCTTTAGAAAACCACTCTGATAAGGCGATATAATATCATTCTTTTCCAACAAGTAGACTAGGCGGCTGTTTACCATCTTTTCAAACAGTTTGCAGAGGCAACTCGTAAGGGCAATTGGCCGATAGTTGGAGGGATTCCTTGGATCTTTCCCTGGCTTAGGAATAGGAATGACAATAGCTCTCCTCCATGCACTGGGAAAGGCATGCTCCTTCCACACCCTATTGTAAAGAGTGAGAAGGGCATTCAGTGACTTACAGGACAGATGCTTTAGCATTTCATAATTCACTCCATCAAGACCCGGAGAAGACCTATGTGTCTGCAATAAAGCACTCCTTAATTCAAGCATAGTAAAGGCTCTATTGTAAGGCTCAGATTTGGAAGAGTTGAATGCGATGGGATTTATTTCAGAGTGCTGCTTCATAGAAAGAAATGCAGGTGTATAGTTTCTGCTGGAAGAAACGGAAGCAAATGTCTCACCAATAGTATTCGCAATTTCTTCTATGGAGCTAATCACTCGGCCATCT
Source organism: Stegodyphus dumicola (assembly GCF_044657685.1). Classification (NCBI taxonomy): domain Eukaryota; kingdom Metazoa; phylum Arthropoda; class Arachnida; order Araneae; family Eresidae; genus Stegodyphus; species Stegodyphus dumicola. The sequence continues at coordinate 166,522,697 of NC_140778.1, read as the reverse complement.
TTTTCCAAAAAGGAAAGTGAGTGGTCTTTATATATGCCGCATGCTTTTCGAACTCTTTCCCAAACCCGCTTGCTAGGCGTGGAGGACGTTATTGACGACACATATGAAATCCAGGAATCCCTCTGGCTCTGCCTTCTTACTTTTCGTGCATTTGCTTTGGCTCTTTTAAAGGCTATGAGGTTTCGCAGAGTAGGATATCTACGAAAAATACCCCATGCTTTTTTCTGTTTTTTCAGTGCTTCATGACAGTCGCTATTCCACCATGGTTTTGAATATTTTAGTAGTTTTCCTGATGTTCTAGGAATGGAGAGCATAGCTGCCTGAATAATAGTATTAGTAACAGTTTCAACAGCGTCATCGATATGCGCATCTTCTACCATTTCATCTGTGAGCTCTGCAATGGAAGAGAAGAGTTCCCAGTCTGCCCTGTCCAGTATGAATCGAGGGGATCTCGACATGGGGTTTGCTCCTCTTCGTGCAAGAGACACAAGAATGGGATAATGATCACTGTTGTAAAGATCTTTACCCACATTAAAAGTGCAAAAAGGCAACAGAGATGGTGAACAGATGGCAAGGTCGAGAGCATGGAATGTTTTTGAAGGCTCATGGAAGTAAGTATCTTGCCCATTATTGAGGAGACAAAGGCTATGATCTTCGATCATCTGCTCAATTTGTCTTCCTCGGCAATTAGTATCCTTACTACCCCAGAGCGGACTATGGCCGTTAAAATCTCCTATTATGATGAAAGGCTCAGGCAGCTGCTCTAAAAGACAATTTAAATCTTGCTGATCAATATGCTCATTTGGAGGCAAATACAGAGAAACGACTGTAACAAAATCAAAATTTGTTTGAGTAGCGACAACTTGGAGGGATGTCGTCAAAGAAAGCACATTTGAGGGATAATCCAGTGAGGTGAGGAGACCTACACCTCCACTGGCACGCTCACCTGCAATGTTGTCTTTCCTGACGAAAGAAAACCTCCGAAGTTTTGCTTGTTGTTCCGGTTTTAGATTTGTTTCCTGTATTGCGAAGCATAAAGGTTGATGAACATTGATTATAGCTTTGATGTCGAGCAGATTTCGGTGGAAACCACGACAGTTCCATGATACGAGGGTGGCCATTATGAAAGTTTTTGTTCTTTCTGTGCTCTTGTTTGGTTTTTCGTGGAAGTAGATGCTTGGGAACTTCCAGACCCTCTTCTACTTCCATACCGTCTGAATCCGCAGATTCAGAAACCATTCCATCAAGAGAGCTATTGCTGGAACTTCTATTTTTATTTGTTTCTTTTCGTGTGGTAGTTTTGGGTTTGCTTTGAATTACTATTTCTTTATTTTGTACTGTATGGGTTGGGTTTTCTTTCTTCTTGTTGTTTGTAGTCTGTTGAGTTTTGTTTGGTGGCGTCTGCATACTAACTGATGTTTGGGTAGCAACTGAGCGAGATTTTTTAAGAGCATTGGCGTAAGATGTATTTGGTCGTAGCTGTGTGCTTTGGACTAATCTTCTGGCTTCGGCATATGAGATGTTCCTCGTAACCTTCGCAGTCTGCACTTCTTTTTCCAATTTCCATTTTGGACAGAGGCGTGAAAATGCTGGGTGCTCACCCTTGCAATTTATACAAAGAGGCGCAGCGGTACAATTTTCAGAATCGTGGCCAATCTGTGAGCATCGGGCGCATGTGAGGCTGCCACGACAAGACGTCTTAGAATGGCCGAAACGCTGGCATTGGAAGCATCGCATAGGGTTGGGAATATAGGGTCTTACGGGACAATTTAAATATCCGGCCTTAATATTCTTAGGCAGATCAGGCGTGTTGAAGGTAAGGATCACGTGTTTCGTATCGATCAACTTACCTTCCTTACGCATCTTGATCCGCCTAGCACCGCAGACACTTTGGTCGGATAGCTCGGAAGCGATCTCTTCTTCAGGAACATACAGAAGGTCGAATTCCGATATAACGCCACGACAATAATTCAGTGTCTTATGTGCTGTTACATTGACATTCGCTTGCCCAAGTTTAGTTATTTGAAGTAAAGAAGCAGACTGGGTGGCTGAGATTGTATCAATAAGGAAGTCTCCGGAGCGGAGACGCTTTATATTTCTCGGCTCACCAATACAAGACTGGATGTATTTGTTAATCACGAAAGGAGACATCTTATGCATTTCGCCAGAAGGACTAGAGATGACTAGGAAACGGGGACTATTGTTATGATTTTTTTATTTGCATCTATCCGTAATTTTTTTGCACAATTTTCAGAACTAGATTGAGTGACTGGTTTAGTGGTAGACTTTTCAGAACTAGGTTGAATGATTGGTTTATTAGTAGGTGGTTCAGAGCTAGGTTGAGTGACTGGTTTAGTAGTGGACGTTTCAGAACTAGGTTGAGAGACTGGAGTGACTTCGAAGTCTTTGATCAGAAAAATTTGAGAATTAGCCATATTGAAATAAGAAAAGATTCGGGTCCGACGGCCCCGCCCATCACGGAGCCCAACAAGGGAACACAGATTCCTGTGTTAGGGCTAGCCGGACCTATACGCAAACTGAAGCCCCACAGTCGGCTTTCTCGAAAGCAGGTACTCCCGAGAGCTTGACCCCAAGCCACTGACACAAGGACTAGTGACCAGCCGATTGACACCCGTGAGGACCACTAAGGTGCCTCCCGTTTAGCTGAAGCAGAGGCCAAAGCAGTGTATTGGGGACAGTACCTCGCCCCTCAACTACCAGGACCCTCCTTTCCAGCGACACGGGTCTCCACGCACGGCAAACACGTGGGCAGTTTTCTCGCCACTCGAGAACTAGAGACAAGGTCTGTTCCAGCCTCTCGTGACAAGCCCCAAACTCCGTAGAGAGAAACCACAAGGGAGAAGGGAAGTGAAAAAGATCCAGCCAAGAGGAGAGGAGACGGAAAAGAGGATAGATCACTGGGGCTCCAGGATCGTGACACCCGTCTCACCAAGAAGATGATCCCCTGAAGGGCTAGGGTACCTCGGGATTGCCACACCCGTACTCACAAAAGTGAGCCCCTGAGGCCGACCATCTATACAGACGGGTCTAGATTGGACGAAAGAGTAGTAGTAGTAGTTTTATGGCGCAAAGCTCAATAGGCCATATGCGCCAAACACAGGATTCTTTTTTTAACATACAAACTAAAGGAACAAAAAATATAAAGACAACAGCACACTTTTAAAATCGAGGCAAGTAAAAAGATATTTAAATAATGGGATGAAAATGCTGATTATAATTTTGATAATGAGAGATGCAGTATAGATATAAGATCCTAAAACATCTGATTAATTAAAATTCCAACATAAAATCTCAGGACAAAAATCAAATTAAATAATAGAAACCTGTTTCCTTGAGGTAGTGAAACAAATTATTATTGACCTCTCTTCCGATTAAACGGTCGAGAGGCAGGTCGCAGCTATTAAAATACTTCTCACGAAGATTATTAAAATATGAACATTCAATTAAAATGTGATAAACTGAAAGACAAACATTACAAGTTGCACAAATAGGCTCGTTCTCAGCTTTCAGAAGGTAGTTATGTGTCACTCTACTGTGACCAATTCTAAGGCGAGTCAAAAGAACTTCCTCCCTGCGATTGCTAGTAGTATCCCAATGCTTTATTTTAGGCTTCACCCTTCTCAACTTGTTATGAAGTTGAAGGTCCCAAAGTTGCTGCCATTTCTTTCGGATCTTCTCTTTTATGACACAACGGATATCTTTAAAAGGGATGAGGCGGCCGGACATTTCAACAGCAGATTTCGCTGCGATATCCGCCAGCTCATTGCCCTTTATTCCTGTATGTCCGGGGACCCAGCAGTACAGAAGTTCAAATCCACGACATTTCAATTTAATATTCAACTTGAGAACATCCACTATCACAGGATTCTCAGTGCTAGAAAAGGATTCTAAAGCTTTCAATGCACTGTAGGAGTCCGTATATACAATGAATTTTCGATGGTGCAGCGTTGAGATGTACAAAAGCGCATAATATATGGCAGTCAGTTCGGAGGTTAAGACAGAGGAAGCGTCGTGTAAACGTCTGCCTTCCATGTGGTCACCAATTATACATGACATGCCAACATGGCAAGCTGACTTAGAGCCATCCGTATATATGGGAACATAACTCCTGTAACTCTGCCTGTGATCAGCAAAAATTTGTCTGTAGATGCTCTCATCAGTACTTGTTTTTCCGTAATTGTGGAAAATGTCAAGAAGGTGGATTAGTGCATTTTCCCAAGGTGCAATTTCAAAATGCTGTACTGCCTGTGGGGAAATATCAAACAGGGAGAATTCTTCAATGAGGGGACGAACTCTAACAGGAAAAGAAGGCACACAGGATGGACGTACCTCAAATAAAAGGTCACAGCTATTTTCACATATACACAAGTTATAAGGATGGTCAGGTTGAGATAAAATATTAAAATAGCGTAAAAGAGACACCTCCTCACGCCTCAAACGGAGTGATGGCTCGTGACAGTCAACATAAAGGCTCTGCACAGGAGATGTCTGAAGGCTCCAGAACAAATCCGCAGAGCCTGATGATGAACAGGATCTAGTTTTAACAACACTGAAGACCGGGCAGATCCGTAAACAACTGAGCCGTAGTCCAGTTTAGAGCGAATTAGAGCTCTGTAAATGCGAAGCATGGAGCAACGCTCTGCACCCCAGGAGGTGTTCGCCAGGACTTTTAAGATATTTAGAACTTTGGTACACTTTTTTCTCAAGTTTAAGACATGAGGAAGGAAAGTCAATTTTCGGTCGAACATCACCCCTAAAAATTTTACTTCAGGTGCAACTGGAATTACAGACCCATTGAGGTATAATTCCGGCTCAGGATGGAGACCTCGCTTTTTACAAAAATGCACGCACACAGTCTTCTGTTTCGAAAACGTAAATCCTTGTCTTTTTGCCCATTCCTGGATCCTGTTCAAAGCGATCTGGAGCTGTCTCTCTACATGTCTCATATCCACACCTCTACAGCTAATTTGTAGATCATCAACATATAAAGAACCTGAAATGGTGGGAGCAAGTTGTTTTAATACAGAATTTATTTTTAGGCTGAAAAGAGTTACACTGAGCACACAGCTTTGAGGCACACCCTCTTCTTGTTCAAAAACATCAGACAAAACAGAGCCTATTCTTACTTGAAAAGTTCTAGCGTTCAGGAAATTCTGAATGAAATTTGGTAGGTTGCCGCGCAAGCCACTCTCGTGAAGATCGCGAATTATACCGTATCTCCATGCCTTATCATAGGCTTTCTCTATATCGAAGAAAATTGAGACAAGGTGATTTCTTCTTACAAAAGCTTTTCGAATGGATGTCTCTAAGAGGAGCATATTATCTACGGTTGTTCTCCCCTTTCGAAAACCACTTTGATAAGGCGATGCAATATTATTCTTTTCCAAGAAGTAGACTAGGCGGCTGTTTACCATCTTTTCAAACAGTTTGCAAACACAGCTGGTAAGGGCAATTGGCCGATAGTTCGAGGGATTCCTCGGGTCTTTCCCTGGCTTCGCAATAGGAATGACAATAGCTCTCCTCCATGCACTGGGAAATGTACTCCTTCCACACTCTATTGTAAAGTGTGAGAAGGGCACTCAGTGACTTACAGGACAGATGCTTTAGCATTTCATAATACACGCCATCCAGACCCGGACAAGACCTATGTGTCTGCAACAAAGCTCTCTTTAGTTCAACCATAGTAAAGTCTCTATTGTACGGCTCAAAGTTGGAAGAGTTGAAAGCGATGGGATTTTTCTCAGAGCGTTGCTTGATAGAAAGAAATGCAGGTGAGTAATTTCGGCTGGAAGAAACGGCAGCAAATGTCTCACCAATTGTATTTGCAATTTCTTCTATGGAGCTAATCATTCGGCCATCTTTTTCCAGAAAGGAAAGTGAGTGGTCTTTGTACATTCCGCATGCTTTTCGAACTCTTTCCCAAACCCGCTTACTAGGCGTAGAGGATGTTATTGAGGACACATATGAAATCCAGGAATCCCTCTGGCTCTGCCTTCTTACTTTCCGTGCATTTGCTTTGGCTCTTTTAAAAGCTATGAGGTTTCGCAGAGTAGGATATCTACGAAAAATACCCCATGCTTTTTTCTGTTTTTTCAGTGCTTCATGACAGTTGCGATTCCACCAGGGTTTCGAATATTTTAGTGTTTTTCCTGATGTTCTAGGAATCGAAAGCATAGCTGCCTGAATAATAGTATTAGTAACAGCTTCAACAGCGTCATCGATATGCACACCTTCTACCATTTCCTCTGTCAGCTCTGCAACGGAAGAGAAGAGTTCCCAGTCTGCCCTGTCCAGGATAAAACGAGGGACTCTCGACACGGGGTTTGCTCCTCTTCGTGCAAGAGACACAAAAATAGGATAATGATCGCTGTTGTACAGGTCATTTCCGACACTAAAAGTGCAAAATGGCAACAGAGATGGTGAACAGATGGCAAGATCGAGAGCGTGGAATGTCCTTAAAGGCTCATGGAAGTACGTATCTTGCCCATTATTTAGGAGACAAAGGCTATGATCTTCGATCATCTGCTCTATTTGTCTTCCTCGGCAATTTGTATCTTTACTTCCCCAGAGTGGACTATGGCCGTTAAAATCTCCTATTATGATAAAAGGCTCAGGCAGCTGCTCTATTAGATTATTTAAATCTTGCTGATAAATGTGCTCATTTGGAGGCAAATACAAAGAAACAAATGAAACAATAATATCAAAATTTATTTGAGTAGCGACAACTTGGAGGGATGTCGTCAAAGGAAGTACATTTGAGGGATAATCGAGTGAGGAGAGGAGACCTACACCTCCACTGGCACGCTCACCTGCAATGTTATCCTTCCTGACGAAAGAAAACCTCCGAAGTTTTGCATGGTGTTCGGGTTTCAAATTTGTTTCCTGTATTGCTAAGCACACAGGATGATACACATTTATTATAGATTTGATGTCAAGGAAATTTCGGTGGAAACCGCGACAGTTCCATGACATGAGGGTGGCCATTATGAATGGTTTTTGTTTTTTCTGTGCTGTTCTTTTGTTTTTCGTGGAAGTAGATGCCTGGGAACTTCTAGACCCTCTTCTACTTCCATAAAGTCTGAATCCGCAGATTCAGAAATCATCTCATCAAAAGAGCTATTGCTGTGACTTCTATTTTTATTGGATATTTTATGTGTAGAAGTTTTGGGCTTACTTTGAATAACTGTTTCTTTCTTTTGTACTATATGGGTTGCATTTTCTTTTTGCTTGTTGGATGTAGACGGATGGGTTTTATTTGCTAGGGTCTGTGTGCCTATTGATGTTTGGGTGGCGACTGTACGAGATGATTTTACAGCACTGGCGTATGATGTATTTGGTCGAAGCTGTGTGTTCTGGACTAATCTTCTGGCTTCGGCATATGAGATGTTCCTCGTAAACTTTGCAGTCTGCACTTCTTTTTCCAATTTCCATTTTGGGCAGCGGCGTGAAAATGCTGGGTGCTCACCCTTGCAATTTATACAAAGAGGCGCAGCGGTACAATTTTCAGAATCGTGGCCAATCTGTGAGCATCGGGCGCATGTAAGGCTGCCACGACAAGACGTCTTAGAATGGCCGAAACGCTGGCATTGGAAACATCGCATAGGGTTTGGAATATAAGGTCTTACAGGAATATTTAGATATCCGGCCTTAATATTCTTAGGCAGATCAGGCGTGTTGAAGGTAAGTATCACGTGTTTCGTGTCTATCAACTTACCTTCTTTACGCATCTTGATCCGCCTTACTCCGCAGACATTTTGTTCGGAGAGGTCAGAAGCGATCTCTTCTTCAGAAACATACAGAAGGTCGAATTCTGAGATTACACCCCGACAATAGTTGAGTGACTTATGTGGTGTTACAGTCACATTCGCTTGCCCAAGTTTAGTTATCTGAAGTAAAGAAGCAGACTGGGTGGCTGAGGTTGTATCAATAAGCAAGTCTCCGGAGCGGAGACGCTTTATATTTCTCGGCTCACCAATACAGGACTGGATGTATTTGTTTATTACGAAAGGAGACATCTTATGCATTTCGCCAGAAGGACTAGAGATGACTAGGAAACGGGGAATATTGTTATGATTTTTTTCATTTGTATCTGTACGTAATTTTTTTGCAGTAGACTTTTCAGAAGTAGGTTGAGTGAGTGGTTTAGCAGTAGACGTTTCAGAAATAGGTTGAATGACTGGTTTAACAGTAGATGTTTCAGAACTAGGTTGAGTGACTGGTTTAGGAGTAGAAGTTTCAGAACTAGGTTGAGTGACAGGAGTGATTTGAGTGACTTGATTGACAGGATTGACTTGAGTGACTGGAGTTACCTCGAAATCTTTTATTAAGTAAATATGAGAAGCCATAGTGAAAGAATAAAGATTCGGGTCCAACGGCCCCGCCCACCACGGAGCCCAACAAGGGAACACAGATTCCTGTGTTAGGGCTAGCCGGACCTATACGCAAACTGAAGCCCCACAGTCGGCTTTCCCGAAAGCAGGTACTCCCGAGAGCTTGACCCCAAGCCACTGACACAAGGACTAGTGACCAGCCGATTGACACCCGTGAGGACGACTAAGGTGCCTCCCGTTTAGCTGAAGCAGAGGCCAAAGCAGTGTGTTGGGGACAGTACCTCGCCCCTCAACTACCAGGACCCTCCTTTCCAGCGACACGGGTCTCCACGCACGGCAAACACGTGGGCAGTTTTCTCCCCACTTGAAAACTAGAAACAAGGTCTGTTCCAGCCTCTCGTGACGAGCCCCAAACTCCGTAGAGAGAAACCACAAGGGAGAAGGGAAGGGAAAAAGATCCAGCCAAGAGGAGAAGAGACGGAAAAGAGGATAGATCACTGGGGCTCCAGGATCGTGACACCCGTCTCACCAAGAAGATGATCCCCTGAAGGGTTGGACGAAAGAGTGGGATGCGCCTATGTCGCCACGAAACAAGACAACGCAATCGAGAAATGGAAGGGACAGTTAAGACAACATAACAGTGTCTTTCAAAGCGACGCAGTGGCAATTGCACAAGCGATTCGCTACCTGCACTCGCACCAGCATAGCCATGTCACCATTAAAACGGACAGCTTGTCATCGTTATATGCCATTTGGAATGCAGATCATCCCTCGGACATTATACAGGGAATCCAGAGAGATCTTAGAAGTAACCCCCAGTACCGCACAAAATTAGAGTGGATAAAGGCTCATGTTGGCCACTATGGCAATGAACTTGCAAACCAACTCGCCAAAGAGGCAACAACTGACCCGCCTGATGCACCAATTATCATCCCATGGCCGCATTCGTATTTAAAGAAGACACTACGCCTAAGGGCTACTGGCATGTGGCAGAACGAATGGGACCAAAGCACCACAGGGAGAAGGACCCACTACTTCATCGGCTATGTGGACACTAGCCGAAATGTAGCGAACGCACAGTTGGTAAGGTTCATTTCCGGGCATGGGCCCTACCCGGAATATTTCTTCAAGCGTGAAATAAGTCACACAAGTCAATGTGCATGCGGCGACTCAGGCTCACCAGAGCACTATCTAACGTCATGCCCATTAACAGAAGGACTGCATATCAATCTCCCTGAAACAAATCGCCAGCCGTTCTGTAAATATATGATAAAACAGCGGCACTTTATTAAAAAGCTGGTACAGTTGATGGACAGACTGTCCGACTTAGATACAGACTTGTGTCAGCCATAGAACAACCCAGCATGTAAAAACAACTTAAGCATTTTAAAAAGGACATGTATTGCAATGTAGGAAAACTGTCATTCAAGTGAATTGTAAGAAACTATAATGTAGACTAGAAACTCACAGTATAAAGACTGCCTGTATTCATACCTGGAAAGTCAGTTGCATTTAACAATGTGCATGTACTGTGTAAATAAATTTCGGCAAATTATACCGTAAGACCATATATAATGAACCGATATATAATGTAGGCATAACGAATGTATGAAAGTGCATATATCTGTAAGCAAAGTAATGTAAGGGAGTGTAATATATGTAAATATTTTTGTGTATCAGTAAGCTATGTATAAGTAAGTTATGCAATTTAAAGTAATGCAATATAAATGCAGAAATGTCTAATAAAAATGCATGGGTAACATATATGTTTTGTATTATGAATAAGGGATATAGGATGTCTAACGCAAAGCAATGTATGTATTGGGTGAGTGAGTGAGTGAGTGAGTGATTATGGCGCAAAAACCAGAGATGATTATGACGCGCCAAACAAAAGATGAGATGATTACAATTGATGACATTAAAATTCAATAAATAAAAACAAGTAGATAAATGTACCAAATCCAGAGGATGAAGTCATATAAAAACAAGTTAAAAGCACATATTAACATTCAAGACACAGTCTTCAAAACAAATTACATTTGGTAATAAAAGCCAATCTCTTTTAAATAATAAAATAAATTAGAATTGACCTCTCTTCCGATTAAACGGTCGAGAGGTAAGTCACAGCTATTAAAATATTTCTGGCGAAGACTATTAAAACATTGACACTCAATTAAAATATGACGAACAGATAAACAAACATTACAATTAAAACAAACAGGCTCATTTTCAGCTTTAAGAAGATAGCTATGTGTGACTCTGGTATGACCAATTCTGAGTCGAGTCAAAAGAACGTCCTCTTTACGATTTCCAGCAAAATCCCAATGCTCAATTCTAGGTTTGATGTTTCTCAACTTGTTGTGATGCTGAACATCCCAAATTTGCTGCCATTTTTTTCGTATCTTTCCCTTGATGACACAGCAGATGTCTCTAAAAGGGATAAGGCGACTGGACAGTTCGACAGCAGATTTTGCCGCGATGTCTGCAAGCTCGTTTCCCTTTATTCCCGTATGCCCGGGAACCCAGCAGTACAGGATTTCATATCCTCGTATCATTAAATTTCTATGAATTTTGAGAACATCCACTACCACAGGATTCTGAGCGTTGGGGTGAGTGAGTGAGTGAGTGATTATGGCGCAAAAACCAGAGATGATTATGACGCGCCAAACAAAAGATGAGATGATTACAATTGATGACATTAAATTTCAATAAATAAAAACAAGTAGATAAATGTACCAAATCCAGAGGATGAAGTCATATAAAAACAAGTTAAAAGCACATATTAACATTCAAGACACAGTGTTCAAAACAAATTACATTTGGTAATAAAAGCCAATCTCTTTTAAATAATAAAATAAATTAGAATTGACCTCTCTTCCGATTAAACGGTCGAGAGGTAAGTCACAGCTATTAAAATATTTCTGGCGAAGACTATTAAAACATTGACACTCAATTAAAATATGACGAACAGATAAACAAACATTACAATTAAAACAAACAGGCTCATTTTCAGCTTTAAGAAGATAGCTATGTGTGACTCTGGTATGACCAATTCTGAGTCGAGTCAAAAGAACGTCCTCTTTACGATTTCCAGCAAAATCCCAATGCTCAATTCTAGGTTTGATATTTCTCAACTTGTTGTGATGCTGAACATCCCAAATTTGCTGCCATTTTTTTCGTATCTTTCCCTTGATGACACAGCAGATGTCTCTAAAAGGGATAAGGCGACTGGACAGTTCGACAGCAGATTTTGCCGCGATGTCTGCAAGCTCGTTTCCCTTTATTCCCGTATGCCCGGGAACCCAGCAGTACAGGATTTCATATCCTCGTATCATTAAATTTCTATGAATTTTGAGAACATCCACTACCACAGGATTCTGAGCGTTGGGAAAAGCTTCCAAGGATTTAAGAGCACTATACGAGTCTGTGTAAACTATGAACTTTTTGTGGCAGAGCTTTGAGATGTACAAAAGAGCATAATATATTGCAGTTAGTTCAGATGTTAGGACAGAGAAAGCATGGTGCAGGCATCTGCCCTCTATGTAATTTTCAAATACAAAAGCCATCCCGACATGATCATTTGACTTTGATCCATCTGTGTATATCGGATAATAACTGCTATATTTGTGCCTGTGCTCAGCGAAAATTTGTCTGTAAACGATCTCGTTAGTGCTCGCCTTTACGTGATGTTTAAAAACATCAAGAAGCTGGATCCGTGAATTTTCCCAAGGTGGAATTTCAAAATTCTGTACTGCTTGGGGGTGCATATCAGAGAGGGAGAGTTCCTCAATGACAGGGCGAACTCTTAAAGGGAAAGTAGGAACACAGGATGGACGTGTTTCAAATAATGTGTTACACTCATTATCAAGTAAGCACAGCTTGATGGGATGTTCAGGTTGTGATAGAGTATTAAAATATTGCAAAAGGGACAATTGCTCACGCCTCAGATAAAGTGATGGTTCGTTACAGTCAACATATAGGCTCTGGACAGGAGAAGTCCTGAAAGCTCCTGAACAAATCCGCAGACCTTGATGGTGAACAGGATCCAGTTTTAACAAAACAGATGACCGAGCGGATCCATAAACAACTGAGCCATAGTCCAGTTTAGAGCGGATAAGCGCTCTGTAAATGCGAAGCATGGAGCAACGCTCTGCACCCCAGGAGGTGTTCGCCAACACTTTTAAAATATTTAGTGTTTTTAGACACTTCTTTCTCAGGTTTAAAACATGAGAAAGGAAAGTCAATTTTCGGTCGAACGTCACTCCTAAAAATTTTACTTCAGGCGCAACTGGAATAATTGTACCATTCAAGTATAACTCAGGTTCAGGATGGAGACCTCGCTTCCTACAAAAGTGCACGCAGACAGTTTTCTGTTTCGAAAATGTAAATCCCTGTTTGTCTGACCATTCTTGGATCTTAATCAGAGCCATCTGCAGTTGCCTCTCTACATATCTCATGTCTGCTCCTCGACAGCTAATCTGCAGATCATCAACATATAGAGATCCCAAGATGGTGGAAGGAAGTTCTTTTAAAACAGAGTTTATTTTTAAACTAAACAGGGTTACACTAAGCACACAGCCTTGAGGCACACCCTCTTCCTGTTCAAAAACATCCGAAAAAACAGAGCCAATTCTTACTTGAAAAGTTCTAGTGTTCAAGAAATTTTGAATGAAAATTGGTAGGTTGCCGCGCAAGCCACTCTCGTGAAGATCGCGAATTATACCGTATCTCCATGCCTTATCATAGGCTTTCTCTATATCGAAGAAAATTGAGACAAGGTGATTTCTTCTTACAAAAGCTTTTCGAATGGATGTCTCTAATAGAAGCATATTGTCTACGGTCGTTCTCCCCTGTCGAAAACCGCTCTGATAAGGCGATATAATATTATTCTTTTCCAAGAAGTAGACTAGGCGGCTGTTTACCATCTTTTCAAACAGTTTGCAAACACAGCTGGTAAGGGCAATTGGCCGATAGTTCGAGGGATTCCTCGGGTCTTTCCCTGGCTTCGCAATAGGAATGACAATAGCTCTCCTCCATGCACTGGGAAATGTACGCTCCTTCCACACTCTATTGTAAAGTGTGAGAAGGGCACTCAGTGACTTATAGGACAGATGCTTTAGCATTTCATAATACACGCCATCCAGACCCGGACAAGACCTATGTGTCTGCAACAAAGCTCTCTTTAGTTCAACCATAGTAAAGTCTCTATTGTACGGCTCAAAGTTGGAAGAGTTGAAAGCGATGGGATTTTTTTCAGAGCGTTGCTTGATAGAAAGAAATGCAGGTGAGTAATTTCGGCTGGAAGAAACGGCAGCAAATGTCTCACCAATTGTATTTGCAATTTCTTCTATGGAGCTAATCACTCGGCCATCTTTTTCCAGAAAGGAAAGTGAGTGGTCTTTATACATTCCGCATGCTTTTCGAACTCTTTCCCAAACCCGCTTACTAGGCGTAGAGGATGTTATTGAGGACACATATGAAATCCAGGAATCCCTCTGGCTCTGCCTTCTTACTTTCCGTGCATTTGCTCTGGCTCTTTTAAAAGCTATGAGGTTTCGCAGAGTAGGATATCTACGAAAAATACCCCATGCTTTTTTCTGCTTTTTCAGTGCTTCATGACAGTCGCGACTCCACCATGGTTTCGAATATTTTAGTGTTTTTCCTGATGTTCTAGGAATCGAAAGCATAGCTGCCTGAATAATAGTATTAGTAACAGCTTCAACAGCGTCATCGATATGCACACCTTCTACCATTTCCTCTGTCAGCTCTGCAACGGAAGAGAAGAGTTCCCAGTCTGCCCTGTCCAGGATAAAACGAGGGACTCTCGACACGGGGTTTGCTCCTCTTCGTGCAAGAGACACAAAAATAGGATAATGATCGCTGTTGTACAGGTCATTTCCGACACTAAAAGTGCAAAATGGCAACAGAGATGGTGAACAGATGGCAAGATCGAGAGCGTGGAATGTCCTTAAAGGCTCATGGAAGTACGTATCTTGCCCATTATTTAGGAGACAAAGGCTATGATCTTCGATCATCTGCTCTATTTGTCTTCCTCGGCAATTTGTATCTTTACTTCCCCAGAGTGGACTATGGCCGTTAAAATCTCCTATTATGATAAAAGGCTCAGGCAGCTGCTCTATTAGATTATTTAAATCTTGCTGATAAATGTGCTCATTTGGAGGCAAATACAAAGAAACAAATGAAACAATAATATCAAAATTTATTTGAGTAGCGACAACTTGGAGGGATGTCGTCAAAGGAAGTACATTTGAGGGATAATCGAGTGAGGAGAGGAGACCTACACCTCCACTGGCACGCTCACCTGCAATGTTATCCTTCCTGACGAAAGAAAACCTCCGAAGTTTTGCATGGTGTTCGGGTTTCAAATTTGTTTCCTGTATTGCTAAGCACACAGGATGATACACATTTATTATAGATTTGATGTCAAGGAAATTTCGGTGGAAACCGCGACAGTTCCATGACATGAGGGTGGCCATTATGAATGGTTTTTGTTTTTTCTGTGCTGTTCTTTTGTTTTTCGTGGAAGTAGATGCCTGGGAACTTCTAGACCCTCTTCTACTTCCATAAAGTCTGAATCCGCAGATTCAGAAATCATCTCATCAAAAGAGCTATTGCTGTGACTTCTATTTTTATTGGATATTTTATGTGTAGAAGTTTTGGGCTTACTTTGAATAACTGTTTCTTTCTTTTGTACTATATGGGTTGCATTTTCTTTTTGCTTGTTGGATGTAGACGGATGGGTTTTATTTGCTAGGGTCTGTGTGCCTATTGATGTTTGGGTGGCGACTGTACGAGATGATTTTACAGCACTGGCGTATGATGTATTTGGTCGAAGCTGTGTGCTCTGGACTAATCTTCTGGCTTCGGCATATGAGATGTTCCTCGTAAACTTTGCAGTCTGCACTTCTTTTTCCAATTTCCATTTTGGGCAGAGGCGTGAAAATGCTGGGTGCTCACCCTTGCAATTTATACAAAGAGGCGCAACCGTACAATTTTCAGAATCGTGGCCAATCTGTGAGCATCGGGCGCATGTAAGGCTGCCACGACAAGACGTCTTAGAATGGCCGAAACGCTGGCATTGGAAACATCGCATAGGGTTTGGAATATAAGGTCTTACAGGAATATTTAGATATCCGGCCTTAATATTCTTAGGCAGATCAGGCGTGTTGAAGGTAAGGATCACGTGTTTCGTGTCTATCAACTTACCTTCTTTACGCATCTTGATCCGCCTTACACCGCAGACATTTTGTTCGGAGAGCTCAGAAGCGATCTCTTCTTCAGAAACATACAGAAGGTCGAATTCTGAGATTACACCCCGACAATAGTTGAGTGACTTATGTGGTGTTACAGTCACATTCGCTTGCCCAAGTTTAGTTATCTGAAGTAAAGAAGCAGACTGGGTGGCTGAGGTTGTATCAATAAGCAGGTCTCCGGAGCGGAGACGCTTTATATTTCTCGGCTCACCAATACAGGACTGGATGTATTTGTTTATTACGAAAGGAGACATCTTATGCATTTCGCCAGAAGGACTAGAGATGACTAGGAAACGGGGAATATTGTTATGATTTTTTTCATTTGTATCTGTACGTAATTTTTTTGCAGTAGACTTTTCAGAAGTAGGTTGAGTGAGTGGTTTAGCAGTAGACGTTTCAGAAATAGGTTGAATGACTGGTTTAACAGTAGATGTTTCAGAACTAGGTTGAGTGACTGGTTTAGGAGTAGAAGTTTCAGAACTAGGTTGAGTGACAGGAGTGATTTGAGTGACTTGAGTGACAGGATTGACTTGAGTGACTGGAGTTACCTCGAAATCTTTTATTAAGTAAATATGAGAAGCCATAGTGAAAGAATAAAGATTCGGGTCCGACGGCCCCGCCCACCACGGAGCCCAACAAGGGAACACAGATTCCTGTGTTAGGGCTAGCCGGACCTATACGCAAACTGAAGCCCCACAGTCGGCTTTCCCGAAAGCAGGTACTCCCGAGAGCTTGACACCAAGCCACTGACACAAGGACTAGTGACCAGCCGATTGACACCCGTGAGGACGACTAAGGTGCCTCCCGTTTAGCTGAAGCAGAGGCCAAAGCAGTGTGTTGGGGACAGTACCTCGCCCCTCAACTACCAGGACCCTCCTTTCCAGCGACACGGGTCTCCACGCACGGCAAACACGTGGGCAGTATTCTCGCCACTCGAGAACTAGAGACAAGGTCTGTTCCAGTCTCTCGTGACGAGCCCCAAACTCCGTAGAGAGAAACCACGAGGGAGAAGAGAAGGGAAAAAGTTCCAGCAAAGAGAAGAGGAGACGGAAAAGAGGATAGATCACTGGGGCTCCAGGATCGTGACACCCGTCTCACCAAGAAGATGATCCCCTGAAGGGCTAGGGTACCTCGGGATTGCCACACCCGTACTCACAGAAGTGAGCCCTCTGAGGGGGTCTGAGCGTTGGGAAAAGCTTCCAAGGATTTAAGAGCACTATACGAGTCTGTGTAAACTATGAACTTTTTGTGGCAGAGCTTTGGGATGTACAAAAGAGCATAATATATTGCAGTTAGTTCAGATGTTAGGACAGAGAAAGCATGGTGCAGGCATCTGCCCTCTATGTAATTTTCAAATACAAAAGCCATCCCGACATGATCATTTGACTTTGATCCATCTGTGTATATCGAATAATAACTGCTATATTTGTGCCTGTGCTCAGCGAAAAGTTGTCTGTAAACGATCTCGTTAGTGCTCGCCTTTACGTGATGTTTAAAAACATCAAGAAGCTGGATCCGTGAATTTTCCCAAGGTGGAATTTCAAAATTCTGTACTGCTTGGGGGTGCATATCAGAGAGGGAGAGTTCCTCAATGACAGGGCGAACTCTTAAAGGGAAAGTAGGAACACAGGATGGACGTGTTTCAAATAATGTGTTATACTCATTATCAAGTAAGCACAGCTTATTGGGATGTTCAGGTTGAGATAGAGTATTAAAATATTGCAAAAGGGACAATTGCTCACGCCTCAGATGAAGTGATGGTTCGTTACAGTCAACATATAGGCTCTGCACAGGAGAAGTCCTGAAAGCTCCTGAACAAATCCGCAGACCTTGATGGTGAACAGGATCCAGTTTTAACAAAACAGATGAGCGAGCGGATCCATAAACAACTGAGCCATAGTCCAGTTTAGAGCGGATAAGCGCTCTGTAAATGCGAAGCATGGAGCAACGCTCTGCACCCCAGGAGGTGTTCGCCAACACTTTTAAAATATTTAGTGTTTTTAGACACTTCTTTCTCAGGTTTAAAACATGAGAAAGGAAAGTCAATTTTCGGTCGAACGTCACTCCTAAAAATTTTACTTCGGGCGTAACTGGAATAATTGTACCATTCAAATATAACTCAGGTTCAGGATGGAGACCACGCTTCCTACAAAAGTGAAC
This sequence comes from Stegodyphus dumicola, assembly GCF_044657685.1. Lineage (NCBI taxonomy): Eukaryota > Metazoa > Arthropoda > Arachnida > Araneae > Eresidae > Stegodyphus > Stegodyphus dumicola. The sequence goes on along the minus strand of NC_140778.1, from coordinate 166,504,912 downwards.
ACACACAGTTTTCTGTTTCGAAAATGTAAATCCCTGTTTGTCTGACCATTCTTGGATCTTATTCAGAGCCATCTGCAGTTGCCGCTCTACATATCTCATGTCTGCTCCTCGACAGCTAATCTGCAGATCATCAACATATAGAGATCCCAAGATGGTGGGAGGAAGTTCTTTTAATACAGAGTTTATTTTTAAACTAAACAGGGTTACACTAAGCACACAGCCTTGAGGCACACCCTCTTCCTGTTGAAAAACATCCGAAAAAACAAAGCCAATCCTTACTTGAAAAGTTCTAGCGTTCAAGAAATTCTGTATGAAAATTGGTAGGTTGCCGCGCAAGCCACTCTCGTGAAGATCCCGGAGTATACCGTATCTCCATGCCTTATCATAAGCTTTCTCAATGTCGAAGAATATTGAGACAAGGTGACTTCTTCTGACAAAGGCTTTTCGAATAGATGTCTCTAATAGAAGCATATTGTCTACGGTCGTTCTCCCCTTTCGAAAACCGCTCTGATAAGGCGATATAATATTATTCTTTTCCAAGAAGTAGACTAGGCGGCTGTTTACCATCTTTTCAAACAGTTTGCAAACACAACTGGTAAGGGCAATTGGCCGATAGTTCGAGGGATTCCTCGGGTCTTTCCCTGGCTTCGCAATAGGAATGACAATAGCTCTCCTCCATGCACTGGGAAATGTACGCTCCTTCCACACTCTATTGTAAAGTGTGAGAAGGGCACTCAGTGACTTATAGGACAGATGCTTTAGCATTTCATAATACACGCCATCCAGACCCGGACAAGACATATGTGTCTGCAACAGAGCTCTCTTTAGTTCAACCATAGTAAAGTCTCTATTGTACGGCTCAAAGTTGGAAGAGTTGAAAGCGATGGGATTTTTTTCAGAGCGTTGCTTGATAGAAAGAAATGCAGGTGAGTAATTTCGGCTGGAAGAAACGGCAGCAAATGTCTCACCAATTGTATTTGCAATTTCTTCTATGGAGCTAATCACTCGGCCATCTTTTTCCAGAAAGGAAAGTGAGTGGTCTTTATACATTCCGCATGCTTTTCGAACTCTTTCCCAAACCCGCTTACTAGGCGTAGAGGATGTTATTGAGGACACATATGAAATCCAGGAATCCCTCTGGCTCTGCCTTCTTACTTTCCGTGCATTTGCTCTGGCTCTTTTAAAAGCTATGAGGTTTCGCAGAGTAGGATATCTACGAAAAATACCCCATGCTTTTTTCTGTTTTTTCAGTGCTTCATGACAGTCGCGATTCCACCACGGTTTCGAATATTTTAGTAGTTTTCCTGATGTTCTAGGAATGGAGAGCATAGCTGCCTGAATAATAGTATTAGTAACAGCTTCAACAGCGTCATCGATATGCACACCTTCTACCATTTGATGTGTGAGCTCTGCAATGGAAGAGAAGAGTTCCCAGTCTGCCCTGTCCAGGATAAAACGAGGGAGTCTCGTCATGGGATTTGCTTCTCTTCGTGCAAGAGACACAAAAATAGGATAATGATCGCTGTTGTACAGGTCATTTCCGACACTAAAAGTGCAAAATGGCAACAGAGATGGTGAACAGATGGCAAGGTCGAGAGCATGGAATGTCTTTGTAGGCTCATGGAAGTAAGTATCCTGCCCATTATTCAGGAGACAAAGGCTATGATCTTCGATCATCTGCTCAATTTGTCTCCCTCGGCAATTTGTATCTTTACTACCCCAGAGCGGACTATGGCCGTTAAAATCTCCTATTATGATGAAAGGCTCAGGCAGCTGCTCTAAAAGACCATTTAAATCTTGCTGATCAATATGCTCATTTGGAGGCAAATACAGAGAAACGACTGTAACAACAATATCAAAATTTGTTTGATTAGCGACAACTTGGAGGGATGTCGTCAAAGAAAGCACATTTGAGGGATAATCCAGTGAGGTGAGGAGACCTACACCTCCACTGGCACGTTCACCTGCAATGTTATCTTTCCTGACGAAAGAAAACCTCCGAAGTTTTGCCTGTTGTTCTGGTTTTAGATTTGTTTCCTGTATTGCGAAGCATACAGGATGATAAGCATTGATTATGGCTTTGATGTCGAGCAAATTTCGGTGGAAACCGCGACAGTTCCATGAGACGAGGGTGGCCATTATGATTGATGTTTGTTGTTCCTGTGTTCCTTTTTAGTTTTGCGCGGAAGCAGATGATCGGGAACTTCTAGACCGTCTTCCACTTCCATACTGTCTGAATCTGCAGATTCAGAAATAATTTTATTTGCAGAACTATTGCTGGGACTTCTATTTTTGGTTTCTATTATTGGAGGCACAGTTTTGGGTTTGCTCGGGATTGCTATTTCTTTATTTTGTATGGTATGTGTTGGATTTTCTTTGTTCTTGCTTGCAGGCTGCTGGTTTTTATTTGGTGGAGTCTGTGTACTTATGGAAGTTTGGGTGGCTATTGTGCGGGTTGATTTCACGGCATTGGCATATGATTTGTTCGATATAGGCTGTGTGCTTTGAACTTGTCTTCTGGCTTCGGAATACGAAATGTTCCTGGTAACTTTTATGGTCTGCACATCCTTTTCTAATTTCCATTTCGGACAGGAACGAGAAAATGCTGGATGGTTGCCCTTGCAATTTATACACAGTGCTGCAGCGGTGCAATTTTCGCTATCGTGGCCAACCGACGAGCATCGAGCGCACGTCAGGGTCCCACGACAGGACATCTTGGAATGGCCAAAACGCTGGCACTGGAAACATCGCATAGGGTTTGGAATGTATGGACGTACAGGACAATTGAGGTATCCAGCCTTAATATTCTTAGGCAGATCAGGCGATTTGAAGGTCAGGATCACGTGTTTGGTGTCAATCAACTGACCTTCCTTACGCATCTTGATCCGCCTAGCGCCACAGACATTTTGGTCAGCTAACTCGGAAACGAACTCTTCTTCTGAAACAGAGAGAAGGTCGATTTCCGAGATAACACCTCTACAAAAATTCAGAGTTTTATGCGCTGACACAGTTATAGCTACATTTCCAAGTTTGGTTTGTGACAAAAGGGAAGCAGATTGTGTTGGCGAAACAGTATCTATAAGCAGGTCTCCAGAACGGAGACGCTTAATATTCTTTGGCTGACCTATGCATGAGTTAATGTATTTGCTTACTAGAAAAGGAGACATCTTTTGCAGTTCACCAGAAGGACAAGAGACAACTAGGAAGCGCGGATTTTCAGTAGTTTCCTTTGCATTTACATCAGTACGGGTTTTCTTACTAATAGGTTTCTCAATTATTTCTATATCTTGTTTAATTTCGTTTGGGTCAGGTTTTTTTAGTATGAAAATTGAAGCCATGTTTAAAAGAGAAAAAATTCGGGTCCGACGGCCCCGCCCACCACGGAGCCCAACAAGGGAACACAGATTCCTGTGTTAGGGCTAGCCGGACCTATACGCAAACTGAAGCCCCACAGTCGGCTTTCCCGAAAGCAGGTACTCCCGAGAGCTTGACCCCAAGCCACTGACACAAGGACTAGTGACCAGCCGATTGACACCCGTGAGGACGACTAAGGTGCCTCCCGTTTAGCTGAAGCAGAGGCCAAAGCAGTGTGTTGGGGACAGTACCTCGCCCCTCAACTACCAGGACCCTCCTTTCCAGCGACACGGGTCTCCACGCACGGCAAACACGTGGGCAGTTTTCTCCCCACTTGAAAACTAGAAACAAGGTCTGTTCCAGCCTCTCGTGACGAGCCCCAAACTCCGTAGAGAGAAACCACAAGGGAGAAGGGAAGGGAAAAAGATCCAGCCAAGAGGAGAGGAGACGGAAAAGAGGATAGATCACTGGGGCTCCAGGATCGTGACACCCGTCTCACCAAGAAGATGATCCCCTGAAGGGCTAGGGTACCTCGGGATTGCCACACCCGTACTCACAAAAGTGAGCCCCCTGAGGGACAGTGTATGTATTGGAATGTCTATTTCATGTACTGGAAAATTATGCAATAAGTACCCAAATCACATGTAATGTAAGTAACCTGTAAGACTATTATGTTTGTAAATATTTGTATCTAAAAAAAAATTAATCAGAATGTATCTGCATGTATCTATATGCAACTGCAAGTATATGTAACCTAAGTTTAAGCAGTGTAGGTAAAATTAAGTAATATGTGAAGCAGGCGTGCCTGACTATGTATGTATATAAAAAATAATGTAACACAAGGCACATGTAATATTGGCATATGTAACTGTACATGCAAACTGTATTTATATGCAATCTACAAGTAATGTAGGTATATTTATTGAAATGTACAGCTAAAAACTGTAACTGTACACAAAAGTAATCCAACGCAATGTAAGATTAATGTAATTCAGGTAATGCATATGCATTGTATGCCGGAAATGAGAGACAAAGTCAGTATGTAACTCTGTAAATCACGTTATCCATAGAATATGTTAACCAGCAAACAAGAATGTAATACTAAATATTAACAGCCCTTGTATGGCCATGTAATTGCTCTTTTGAAAGACTCAAGGTTCAACTCTAGATATTGGTGGACGTGGCGCTACACCAATTAACCGACGGTAAAGGTGTGGTGCCCACGTCCCCCGTCGCATGTCGCATGTCAATTGTAAACATCCATTGTGGGGCCAAAACCACATGGATTCAAGGGGAAAAAATTAGCAGAATTTCTACTTGAAAATAACTTTGTTGTAAACAACAATAGAAACAGTTTTCCCACATACTCTTCAGTATTGGGAAATTCATGGATTGATATTACTGCTTCCAGATTGATTAAAGACATTGAGATATGTAATTGGCAAGTTTCTGATAAAATTAGCCTTAGTGATCATAATTATATTCATTTTGAGATTAGAAATGTGATAATTGATGATACACAAAATAACCAAATTAAGTTGAAGAGATTGAACTGGATTGCTCTAAAGGAGCTTATGTTTGAAAATTTTTCTGGCATTGAAATCAATGAAGATATAGAATCTCAATTACATGAAATTAATTCTATCATATGTGACATATGTGAAAATGTTCGGTTTAATTATAACGATACAGGAAATAAGAAAAACTATTCTCCATGGTGGAATAATGGATTAAATACTGAAAGGAAAAAAGTTCGAGCTTTTAGAAGAAGATTTCAGAATTCCTGTGGCGAAGATAGATTAAATTATAAAAAAATTTATTGTAAACATCTTGCAATACATAGAAAGAACATTAGAATTGCAAAGGAAAATCACTGGATTAAAATATGGGATAAATTGTCTCTGCAAAGTCCGTTTGGCACGCATTTTAAAATTGCCACAGATAAGATGAATCCTGTCACTTTTACTGCTATCCGTAAAAGTAATGGTACTTACACAGAAAATATAGAAGATACAATAAAGGAAATTATGAACTTCCACTTTATGGAAGATAAAGAAGAGGAGGATGAAAGTGAACATCGGGATATCCAAAGGAAAATAAAAGTTGATTTGGAGTCTTTTAATGATGTTTTGTTTACTGCCGATGAGCTTTCTCCTGCTCTGGAGAGTATGAAAATGAATAAAGCTCCCGGTCATGATAACATTCCTTTGGAAATTTATAAAGAACTTTATTATGTAAATAGGAAATTCATTTTGGATCTATTTAATATTTGTTTTCAACAGGGACATTTTCCTGAGACATGGAAGATTGGCAAATTGGTTTTGCTTTTAAAACAAGATAAACCTCCTGAGCAGGCGGCTTCTTACAGGCCAATTTGTTTATTACCCAATTTGGGTAAAGTTCTCGATAAATTGATTAACAATAGGCTTGTTTATTTTCTTGGTAGCAATAATCTACTAAATGCAAATCAATATGGATTTACGCCAGGAAAAGATACTATCTTGGCCATTAATAATATTATTGACACTATAAGAATTAATAAGATAAAGAATTTACATACTACTTTGATTGCAATCGACATTAGCAATGCCTTTAATAGCTTATGGTGGCCCAGCATCAAATCAAGACTTCTAGATTTAAAATGTCCTCAAAACCTCTTCAATATTATTAATAGTTATCTAAATAATAGGAAAATTATTTACAGAAGAAATAATATAAATATTGAGAAATATTATAATAAAGGTGCTCCTCAAGGTTCTGTTTTAGGCCCTACACTTTGGAACCTGGTGGCTGATACTGCCTTACAATTGAAATTTGAAAAGGATGTATTTTTGCAGGCTTATGCTGACGATTTTGTGTTGGTGGTTTCTGGAAGTAATAGATTAATTATAGAAGAAAAAGCAAAGAATGCTCTAGATAAACTTTATAACTGGTGTAAAGTAAATAACCTGGATATTAGCCAAGATAAAATGGCTATGATAACAATCCCAAAAGGCTCAAAATTAATCAGATTACCTTTATTGACGTGGAATGGAAAAAGAATCCGCAGCGAAAAAACACTTAAATACTTAGGTAAAATTTTGGATACAAATTTAAGCTGGTTGCCACATTTAACTAAATTGAAAGAAAAAATTTTTAAGATTATGAATAAGATGAATAGATTATTATGTATGGATTCTTTTAAAAGTAAAAGTATTTTAAAAGAGTTATACAATAGAGGAATTGAACGAATAATCTTGTATAGCTCACCCGTTTGGTGGACTGGAACGGAAAGGGTGAGAAATAAATTGCTACGGATTCAGAGGGTTGCAATGCTACCCATTACGGGATGCTACAGAACAGTCTCTACCACCAGGCTACAGGTCTTAGCTGGGGTTATGCCTATAGACTTAGTAGCTGAAGCTGAAACGCTGATTTATAAAGCTGTTCATATGAAGAAGAATATAGATATTGTGACCTGAAGATTTCTAATAGAGAAATTGATCCAAAATTAGAAAAGTTTCATTTTCATCCGGCACAATTTAAAGAGGTTACCTGGAAGACACTTCTTCCAACTGGTGTTGGTTTGGAGTGAGTGAGTGAGTGATTATGGCGCAAAAACCAGAGATGATTATGACGCGCCAAACAAAAGATGAGATGATTACAATTGATGACATGAAAATTCAATAAATAAAAACAAGTAGATAAATGTACCAAATCCAGAGGATGAAGTCATATAAAAACAAGTTAAAAGCACATATTAACATTCAAGACACAGTCTTCAAAACAAATTACATTTGGTAATAAAAGCCAATCTCTTTTAAATAATAAAATAAATTAGAATTGACCTCTCTTCCGATTAAACGGTCGAGAGGTAAGTCACAGCTATTAAAATATTTCTGGCGAAGACTATTAAAACATTGACACTCAATTAAAATATGACGAACAGATAAACAAACATTACAATTAAAACAAACAGGCTCATTTTCAGCTTTAAGAAGATAGCTATGTGTGACTCTGGTATGACCAATTCTGAGTCGAGTCAAAAGAACGTCCTCTTTACGATTTCCAGCAAAATCCCAATGCTCAATTCTAGGTTTGATGTTTCTCAACTTGTTGTGATGCTGAACATCCCAAATTTGCTGCCATTTTTTTCGTATCTTTCCCTTGATGACACAGCAGATGTCTCTAAAAGGGATAAGGCGACTGGACAGTTCGACAGCAGATTTTGCCGCGATGTCTGCAAGCTCGTTTCCCTTTATTCCCGTATGCCCGGGAACCCAGCAGTACAGGATTTCATATCCTCGTATCATTAAATTTCTATGAATTTTGAGAACATCCACTACCACAGGATTCTGAGCGTTGGGAAAAGCTTCCAAGGATTTAAGAGCACTATACGAGTCTGTGTAAACTATGAACTTTTTGTGGCAGAGCTTTGGGATGTACAAAAGAGCATAATATATTGCAGTTAGTTCAGATGTTAGGACAGAGAAAGCATGGTGCAGGCATCTGCCCTCTATGTAATTTTCAAATACAAAAGCCATCCCGACATGATCATTTGACTTTGATCCATCTGTGTATATCGGATAATAACTGCTATATTTGTGCCTGTGCTCAGCGAAAAGTTGTCTGTAAACGATCTCGTTAGTGCTCGCCTTTACGTGATGTTTAAAAACATCAAGAAGCTGTATCCGTGAATTTTCCCAAGGTGGAATTTCAAAATTCTGTACTGCTTGGGGGTGCATATCAGAGAGGGAGAGTTCCTCAATGACAGGGCGAACTCTTAAAGGGAAAGTAGGAACACAGGATGGACGTGTTTCAAATAATGTGTTACACTCATTATCAAGTAAGCACAGCTTATTGGGATGTTCAGGTTGAGATAGAGTATTAAAATATTGCAAAAGGGACAATTGCTCACGCCTCAGATGAAGTGATGGTTCGTTACAGTCAACATATAGGCTCTGCACAGGAGAAGTCCTGAAAGCTCCTGAACAAATCCGCAGACCTTGATGGTGAACAGGATCCAGTTTTAACAAAACAGATGAGCGAGCGGATCCATAAACAACTGGGCCATAGTCCAGTTTAGAGCGGATAAGCGCTCTGTAAATGCGAAGCATGGAGCAACGCTCTGCACCCCAGGAGGTGTTCGCCAACACTTTTAAAATATTTAGTGTTTTTAGACACTTCTTTCTCAGGTTTAAAACATGAGAAAGGAAAGTCAATTTTCGGTCGAACGTCACTCCTAAAAATTTTACTTCAGGCGCAACTGGAATAATTGTACCATTCAAGTATAACTCAGGTTCAGGATGGAGACCTCGCTTCCTACAAAAGTGCACGCAGACAGTTTTCTGTTTCGAAAATGTAAATCCCTGTTTGTCTGACCATTCTTGGATCTTAATCAGAGCCATCTGCAGTTGCCTCTCTACATATCTCATGTCTGCTCCTCGACAGCTAATCTGCAGATCATCAACATATAGAGATCCCAAGATGGTGGGAGGAAGTTCTTTTAGTACAGAATTTATTTTTAAACTAAACAGGGTTACACTGAGCACACAGCCTTGAGGCACACCCTCTTCCTGTTCAAAAACATCCGAAAAAACAGAGCCAATTCTTACTTGAAAAGTTCTAGTGTTCAAGAAATTTTGAATGAAAATTGGTAGGTTGCCGCGCAAGCCACTCTCGTGAAGATCCCGGAGTATACCGTATCTCCATGCCTTATCATAAGCTTTTTCAATGTCGAAGAATATCGAGACAAGGTGGCTTCTTCTTACAAATGCTTTTCGAATAGATGTCTCTAAGAGGAGCATGTTATCTACAGTTGTTCTTCCCCTTCGAAAACCACTCTGATAAGGCGATATAATATCATTCTTTTCCAAGAAGTAGACTAGGCGGCTGTTTACCATCTTTTCAAACAGTTTGCAGAGGCAACTCGTAAGGGCAATTGGCCGATAGTTGGAGGGATTCCTTGGATCTTTCCCTGGCTTAGGAATAGGAATGACAACAGTTCTCCTCCATGCACTGGGAAAGGCATGCTCCTTCCACACCCTATTGTAAAGAGTGAGAAGGGCATTCAGTGACTTACAGGACAGATGCTTTAGCATTTCATAATTCACTCCATCAAGACCCGGAGAAGACCTATGTGTCTGCAATAAAGCACTCCTTAATTCAAGCATAGTAAAGTCTCTATTGTAAGGCTCAGATTTGGAAGAGTTGAATGCGATGGGATTTATTTCAGAGTGCTGCTTCATAGAAAGAAATGCAGGTGTATAGTTTCTGCTGGAAGAAACGGAAGCAAATGTCTCACCAATAGTATTCGCAATTTCTTCTATGGAGCTAATCACTCGGCCATCTTTTTCCAAAAAGGAAAGTGAGTGGTCTTTATATATGCCGCATGCTTTTTGAACTCTTTCCCAAACCCGCTTGCTAGGCGTGGAGGATGTTATTGACGACACATATGAAATCCAGGAATCCCTCTGGCTCTGCCTTCTTACTTTTCGTGCATTTGGTTTGGCTCTTTTAAAGGCTATGAGGTTTCGCAGAGTAGGATATCTACGAAAAATACCCCATGCTTTTTTCTGTTTTTTCAGTGCTTCATGACAGTCGCGATTCCACCAGGGTTTCGAATATTTTAGTGTTTTTCCTGATGTTCTAGGAATCGAAAGCATAGTTGCCTGAATAATAGTATTAGTAACAGCTTCAACAGCGTCATCGATATGCACACCTTCTACCATTTCCTCTGTCAGCTCTGCAACGGAAGAGAAGAGTTCCCAGTCTGCCCTGTCCAGGATAAAACGAGGGACTCTCGACACGGGGTTTGCTCCTCTTCGTGCAAGTGAGTGAGTGAGTGAGTGATTATGGCGCAAAAACCAGAGATGATTATGACGCGCCAAACAAAAGATGAGATGATTACAATTGATGACATTAAAATTCAATAAATAAAAACAAGTAGATAAATGTACCAAATCCAGAGGATGAAGTCATATAAAAACAAGTTAAAAGCACATATTAACATTCAAGACACAGTCTTCAAAACAAATTACATTTGGTAATAAAACCCAATCTCTTTTAAATAATAAAATAAATTAGAATTGACCTCTCTTCCGATTAAACGGTCGAGAGGTAAGTCACAGCTATTAAAATATTTCTGGCGAAGACTATTAAAACATGGACACTCAATTAAAATATGACGAACAGATAAACAAACATTACAATTAAAACAAACAAGCTCATTTTCAGCTTTAAGAAGATAGCTATGTGTAACTCTTGTATGACCAATTCTGAGTCGAGTCAAAAGAACGTCCTCTTTACGATTTCCAGCAAAATCCCAATGCTCAATTCTAGGTTTGATGTTTCTACACTTGTTGTGATGCTGAACATCCCAAATTTGCTGCCATTTTTTTCGTATCTTTCCCTTGATGACACAGCAGATGTCTCTAAAAGGGATAAGGCGACTGGACAGTTCGACAGCAGATTTTGCCGCGATGTCTGCAAGCTCGTTTCCCTTTATTCCCGTATGCCCGGGAACCCAGCAGTACAGGATTTCATATCCTCGTATCATTAAATTTCTATGAATTTTGAGAACATCCACTACCACAGGATTCTGAGCGTTGGGAAAAGCTTCCAAGGATTTAAGAGCACTATACGAGTCTGTGTTAACTATGAACTTTTTGTGGCAGAGCTTTGAGATGTACAAAAGAGCATAATATATTGCAGTTAGTTCAGATGTTAGGACAGAGAAAGCATGGTGCAGGCATCTGCCCTCTATGTAATTTTCAAATACAAAAGCCATCCCCACATGATCATTTGACTTTGATCCATCTGTGTATATCGGATAATAACTGCTATATTTGTGCCTGTGCTCAGCGAAAATTTGTCTGTAAACGATCTCGTTAGTGCTCGCCTTTACGTGATGTTTAAAAACATCAAGAAGCTGGATCCGTGAATTTTCCCAAGGTGGAATTTCAAAATTCTGTACTGCTTGGGGGTGCATATCAGAGAGGGAGAGTTCCTCAATGACAGGGCGAACTCTTAAAGGGAAAGTAGGAACACAGGATGGACGTGTTTCAAATAATGTTTTACACTCATTATCAAGTAAGCACAGCTTATTGGGATGTTCAGGTTGAGATAGAGTATTAAAATATTGCAAAAGGGACAATTGCTCACGCCTCAGATAAAGTGATGGTTCGTTACAGTCAACATATAGGCTCTGCACAGGAGAAGTCCTGAAAGCTCCTGAACAAATCCGCAGACCTTGATGGTGAACAGGATCCAGTTTTAACAAAACAGATGACCGAGCGGATCCATAAACAACTGAGCCATAGTCCAGTTTAGAGCGGATAAGCGCTCTGTAAATGCGAAGCATGGAGCAACGCTCTGCACCCCAGGAGGTGTTCGCCAACACTTTTAAAATATTTAGTGTTTTTAGACACTTCTTTCTCAGGTTTAAAACATGAGAAAGGAAAGTCAATTTTCGGTCGAACGTCACTCCTAAAAATTTTACTTCAGGCGCAACTGGAATAATTGTACCATTCAAGTATAACTCAGGTTCAGGATGGAGACCTCGCTTCCTACAAAAGTGCACGCACACAGTTTTCTGTTTCGAAAATGTAAATCCCTGTTTGTCTGACCATTCTTGGATCTTAATCAGAGCCATCTGCAGTTGCCTCTCTACATATCTCATGTCTGCTCCTCGACAGCTAATCTGCAGATCATCAACATATAGAGATCCCAAGATGGTGGGAGGAAGTTCTTTTAATACAGAGTTTATTTTTAAACTAAACAGGGTTACACTAAGCACACAGCCTTGAGGCACACCCTCTTCCTGTTGAAAAACATCCGAAAAAACAAAGCCAATCCTTACTTGAAAAGTTCTAGCGTTCAAGAAATTCTGTATGAAAATTGGTAGGTTGCCGCGCAAGCCACTCTCGTGAAGATCCCGGAGTATACCGTATCTCCATGCCTTATCATAAGCTTTCTCAATGTCGAAGAATATGGAGACAAGGTGACTTCTTCTCACAAAGGCTTTTCGAATAGATGTCTCTAATAGAAGCATATTGTCTACGGTCGTTCTCCCCTTTCGAAAACCGCTCTGATAAGGCGATATAATATTATTCTTTTCCAAGAAGTAGACTAGGCGGCTGTTTACCATCTTTTCAAACAGTTTGCAGAGGCAACTCGTAAGGGCAATTGGCCGATAGTTGGAGGGATTCCTTGGATCTTTCCCTGGCTTAGGAATAGGAATGACAACAGCTCTCCTCCATGCACTGGGAAATGTACGCTGTTTCCACACTCTATTGTAAAGTGTGAGAAGGGCATTCATGACTTACAGGACAGATGCTTTAGCATTTCATAATTCACTCCATCAAGACCCGGAGAAGACCTATGTGTCTGCAATAAAGCACTCCTTAATTCAAGCATAGTAAAGTCTCTATTGTAAGGCTCAGATTTGGAAGAGTTGAATGCGATGGGATTTATTTCAGAGTGCTGCTTCATAGAAAGAAATGCAGGTGTATAGTTTCTGCTGGAAGAAACGGAAGCAAATGTCTCACCAATAGTATTCGCAATTTCTTCTATGGAGCTAATCACTCGGCCATCTTTTTCCAAAAAGGAAAGTGAGTGGTCTTTATATATGCCGCATGCTTTTTGAACTCTTTCCCAAACCCGCTTGCTAGGCGTGGAGGATGTTATTGACGACACATATGAAATCCAGGAATCCCTCTGGCTCTGCCTTCTTACTTTTCGTGCATTTGCTTTGGCCCTTTTAAAGGCTATGAGGTTTCGCAGAGTAGGATATCTACGAAAAATACCCCATGCTTTTTTCTGTTTTTTCAGTGCTTCATGACAGTCGCGATTCCACCATGGTTTTGAATATTTTAGTAGTTTTCCTGATGTTCTAGGAATCGAAAGCATAGCTGCCTGAATGTAATGTATTAGTAACAGCTTCAACAGCGTCATCGATATGCGCATCTTCTACCATTTCATCTGTGAGCTCTGCAATGGAAGAGAAGAGTTCCCAGTCTGCCCTGTCCAGTATGAATCGAGGGGATCTCGACATGGGGTTTGCTCCTCTTCGTGCAAGAGACACAAGAATGGGATAATGATCACTGTTGTAAAGATCTTTACCCACATTAAAAGTGCAAAAAGGCAACAGAGATGGTGAACAGATGGCAAGGTCGAGAGCATGGAATGTTTTTGAAGGCTCATGAAGTAAGTATCTTGCCCATTATTGAGGAGACAAAGGCTATGATCTTCGATCATCTGCTCAATTTGTCTTCCTCGGCAATTAGTATCCTTACTACCCCAGAGCGGACTATGGCCGTTAAAATCTCCTATTATGATGAAAGGCTCAGGCAGCTGCTCTAAAAGACCATTTAAATCTTGCTGATCAATATGCTCATTTGGAGGCAAATACAGAGAAACGACTGTAACAACAAAATCAAAATTTGTTTGAGTAGCGACAACTTGGAGGGATGTCGTCAAAGAAAGCACATTTGAGGGATAATCCAGTGAGGTGAGGAGACCTACACCTCCACTGGCACGCTCACCTGCAAGGTTATCTTTCCTGACGAAGGAAAACCTCCGAAGTTTTGCCTGTTGTTCTGGTTTTAGATTTGTTTCCTGTACTGCGAAGCATACAGGATGATAAGCATTAATTATGGCTTTGATGTCGAGCAAATTTCGGTGGAAACCGCGACAGTTCCATGAGACGAGGGTGGCCATTATGTCTGGTTTTTGTTCTTTCTGTGCTCTTGTTTGGTTTTTCGTGGAAGTAGATGCCTGGGAAATTCTAGACCCTCCTCTACTTCCATAGTGTCTGAATCCGCAGATTCAGAAATCATTTCGTCAAAAGAGCTATTGCTGGGACTTCTATTTTTATTAATTATTTTGTGACTTTCAATTTTAGGTTTACTTTGAATGACTGTTTCTTTTTTTTGTATTAAATGAGTTGCATTTTCCGTTTTCTTGGTGGATGTGGTTGGTTGGGTTTTATTTGGTTTAGTCAGCGTGCCTATTGATGTTTGGGTGGCAATGCTACGTGTTGTTTTAACTGCACTGGCATAAGATTTGTTTGATTGGAGCTGTATGCTTTGAACTAGTTTTCTGGCTTCAGCATACGAGATGTTCCTGGTAACTTCAAGAGTCTGTACTTCTTTTTCGGATTTCCATTTTGGGCAGAGGCGTGAAAATGCTGGGTGCTCTCCCTTGCAATTTATACACGAAGGCGCAGCGGTACAATTTTCCGAATCGTGGCCAATCTGTGAGCATCGGGCGCATGTGAGGCTGCCACGACAAGACGTCTTAGAATGGCCGAAACGCTGGCATTGGAAGCATCGCATAGGGTTGGGAATATAAGGTCTTACAGGACAATTTAAATATCCGGCCTTAATATTCTTAGGCAGATCAGGCGTGTTGAAGGTAAGGATCACGTGTTTCGTATCGATCAACTTACCTTCCTTATGCATCTTGATCCGCCTAGCACCGCAGACATTTTGGTCGGATAGCTCGGAAGCGATCTCTTCTTCAGGAACGTACAGAAGGTCGAATTCCGATATTACGCCACGACAATAATTCAGTGTCTTATGTGCTGTTACAGTGACATTCGCTTGCCCAAGTTTAGTAATCTGAAGTAAAGAAGCAGACTGGGTGGCTGAGTTTGTATCAATAAGCAAGTCTCCGGAGCGGAGACGCTTTATGTTTCTCGGCTCACCAATACAAGACTGGATGTATTTATTTATTACGAAAGGAGACATCTTATGCATTTCGCCAGAAGGACTAGAGATGACTAGGAAACGGGGACTATTGTGATGACTTTTTTTTATTTGCATCTGTCCGTAATTTTTTTGCAGAATTTTCAGAACTAGGTTGAGTGACAGGTTGAGTGACTGGTTTAGTAGTAGACGTTTCAGAGCTAGGTTGAATGATTGGTTTATTAGTAGATGGTTCAGAGCTAGGTCTAGTGACTGGTTTAGCAGTATACGTTTCAGAACTAGGTTGAGTGACTGGTTTAGCTGTAGACGTTTCAGAACTAGTTTGAATGACTGGAGTTACCTCGAAATCTTTAATTAAGTAGATATGAGAAGAAGCCATAGTGAAAGAATAAAGATTCGGGTCCGACGGCCCCGCCCACCACGGAGCCCAACAAGGGAACACAGATTCCTGTGTTAGGGCTAGCCGGACCTATACGCAAACTGAAGCCCCACAGTCGGCTTTCCCGAAAGCAGGTACTCCCGAGAGCTTGACCCCAAGCCACTGACACAAGGACTAGGGACCAGCCGATTGACACCCGTGAGGACGACTAAGGTGCCTCCCGTTTAGCTGAAGCAGAGGCCAAAGTAGTGTGTTGGGGACAGTACCTCGCCCCTCAACTACCAGGACCCTCCTTTCCAGAGACACGGGTCTCCACGCACGGCAAACACGTGGGCAGTTTTCTCGCCACTCGAAGACTAGAGACAAGGGCTGTTCCAGTCTCTCGTGACGAGCCCCAAACTCCGTAGAGAGAAACCACGAGGGAGAAGAGAAGGGGAAAAGTTCCAGCAAAGAGGAGAGGAGACGGAAAAGAGGATAGATCACTGGGGCTCCAGGATCGTGATACCCGTCTCATCAAGAAGATGATCCCCTGAAGGGCTAGGGTACCTCGGGATTGCCACACCCGTACTCACAGAAGTGAGCCCCCTGAGGGGCATAACATCTGAAGTAACTGCAATATATTATGGTCTTTTGTACATCTCGAAGCTCTGCCACAAAAAGTTCATAGTTTATACAGACTCGTATAGTGCTCTGAAATCTTTGGAAGCTTTTCCCAACACTCAGAATCCTGTGGTAGTCGATGTTCTCAAAATTCATATAAACTTAACGATTCGCGGATATGAAGTCCTGTACTGCTGGGTTCCTGGACATGCTGGAATAAAGGGAAATGAGCTTGCAGATATCGCAGCCAAATCTACTGTTCAACTGTCTAGTCGCCTTATCCCTTTTAGAGATATCTGCTGTGTCATCAAGGGAAAGGTCCGGAAAAAATGGCAACAAATATGGGATGTTCAGCTTCAAAACAAGTTAAGACAAGTAAAACCTAGAATTGAGCATTGGGAATCTACCAAAAATCGTAAGGAGGACGTTCTTTTGACTCGCCTCAGAATTGGTCACACTAGAGTGACACATAGCTACCTTTTAAAAGCTGAGAATGAGCCTGTTTGTTCAAATTGTAATGTTTGTCTATCTGTCCGTCATGTTTGGCTTGAGACGCCGTGAGGGTAAGTCGCACTATTTGAGCTCCGTCTATTTGTTCAATAACTACGGATGTTTTACTAGCATCGACTTGGTAGTAGTTGCTATCTGTTCCTAAGATCAACAGGAACAATTTGATACCCCATTTATATATGTTGGTCAATTTGTTCTCTAATTATCATTTTTACAACAAATTAGCATTGAGCTGTGTTATTCCCAGCGGATATACCACCTTTGAAGTCCTCTGAGGGAGCTGCTGTTATCCGTCGCGACCTAAAAGTTACATCATCTTGTAGAGATAAATTCCCTCTTCAATTCAAGATATGTGTGAAGACAATTGGATAATTACAAAATTAATTATGGACAAATTACTGTAATTATATAGCAGCATTTCGATTCGGAAGACGATTTGACCGTTGAAGCTTCGTAACGGTCGCATTCCACCCCCCCCCCCGTGAGCAGAGGAAGCTGTCAAGGCCAAATCCAACGGCGAATTTCTTCATAGTAGGCTTTTAATCAGGCCACTGCTAATTAGACCGCTAATTATTGTATCAACTTGAAACCTGTGCCATACTTCCAATAAGATTACGGAAGGTTCAAGTTTCTAAATTTGAAACAGATCCGTTAATTAGAAGCGGAGATACAAATTTTTGGACTTAGTGAAAATTGTGTTTTGTGACTCACTTGCGATTTGAAATGGTGTGCGCTCAGTGTGTAACACCTGAATATAACAGCTTTTGGATTACAGCAAGTTTTAAAACAGATGAAAAACAGAGAAGTTTAACGACCAAGTTTATTACAAGTTTTGGAGTGCACCCAACATTGTTAGGTTATTAAGTACAGTCTGCACCTTTACAATTGTTCAGTCAAAGAGTACTTTAAGCATTTACAGAATTCTTCTTTGAAATATGTCCTGTCAATCAGTTCTCCCGATTGACGGTGATTCAGCACATCCAGAAAATGGACTTGATCCTACATTAGTATTGGCATCTGATTTACCCTATACTGATAAAATTACTGCACTGTGTGACGACATTCGAAGAATTGCAACTACTAAACGAAGTTCAAAATTTTCGCTGCCCACGGATTTACGCACTAGACTCTTAAATTCTCTTACTGCTTTACAAACTCTGGCTTCAGCGGGTCCTGAATGTGTATTAAAGCCCGCCAAGGTTGATATTGGTGTTAACACCTCCACAGTACTTTGTTGCGAATTAGCTCATTCCTCGCCATCACTTCCTTCTGTTCCTTTGCTAAGTGATTTACCGGCGTCTACATCTTTGCCTGCTCCTCCAATACCTACTTTTGCGGAGATTGCTAGAAAACATAACAAGCCTCGTATATATATTAATCCCAAAGCGCATGTCTCAGAAGTTGAGCTCAAAGCTGAATTAAATGCTAAAGTTCCTCTCTCAAAACTTAAGGTTGGCATTGAGAGAATTATTAAAACCCGCCGAGGTGGTTTAGAGGTGGTGTGTAACTCTAATGATGACGCCAATGTCCTTGAAAAAGAAATCCAAAACCAGGACATCCCAGCGGAGATTAGCCGTCCCCGCCGGCACAGACCTCGATGCGCAGTTCATTACCTGCCCGAATCCATCAAGCCAGAGGATGTCGTTGCCGAAATCAGTGGTGCCACTGGCATGCCCAGTAACATCTTCAAGCCTCTCCATCGACTTAGAGAGCGCCGTAAAGGGCACGTTAAGTGGATCTTTGAGTGCGAGCCCCGAGGCTTCTGTGCACTCATGCAACAACACAAGATCTTCCTCGGCTGGCAGGCACATAGAGTCTCGGAACACATTGGAATTAACAGATGCTTCCGATGCCAGCAGTTCGGTCATCTACAAGCCAACTGCAAGAGTCGAAAACAATTTTGTTCCTACTGTGCTCAGGAGCACGGCATTCGGGACTGTACAGCGCAAAATCCACTGTGTATCAACTGCAGTGATGCCAATGCTCGATTCGGAACTGGTTTCGACTACGACCATCCTGCCTACGACTCAGCCTGTATCCAGTACCAACGTCGTGTGCAATCCATCCGAGATAAGACAAACTATGAGTACTAATAATCAGTCCTTGCCTTCTATTGGAAACGCATCGGCTGATACTATAAACATGGATTTTATCCGCAGTGGACTTTCAATTAAATGTATACAGATCAATCTTCAACACGCTAAGGCTGCTGTTGCTCAACTTACGCATTACGCAGTAGAACGTGAGGCTGATCTCATCTTTGTTCAGGAGCCTTATATTAAGGACGGACTTGCTGTGGGTTTCCCGCTTCAGTGGTCTATCTTTCAAGCAGGCGATTTGGAGAAACCACCCAGGACCATCATTATCAATTGCAACAAGGATTGGAAACCGACAGTCGTCGCAGCTAATAGGGACAATGTAGCCATTCTTCTTGATGTACAGGAAACCTCCATGCTTTTTATTTCACAATATTCATCTCCATCCGAGTCCATTCTTCCTTCATTGACTTTTCTATCAACTACTCTACAGCGCATTAAAATCCCTCTTCAGTTTATTGTGGGTGATTATAACGCCCATAATACAACTTGGGGTTATGCTTCAACGGATGAAAAAGGCCATTCTTTGGAGGATTTTCTATCAGCACATCATTTAATTCTGCATAACTCAATTGATGCCCCTCCAACTTTCGACAGAATACATTCATGTGGATGGCCGGATCTGACTATTAGTTCCACTTCTGCGGCTTCTCTCCTCCAGAACTGGACAGTTGAAGATGAAATAAGTCTTAGCGACCATCGCTATATTACATTTACAATAGCTCAGCCTACAACCATTCAAATTATTCGACGCTACAATCTGCCAGGGAAACGGATACGTGCCTTTACTGATCGTGTGAAAGCATTAGTAAATGATCTCGATGGTCAACTTTCTTCAGCCAATACTCGCGCTGATTTGGAGAATTTCACGGTTGTTCTACAGAAGGGTCTTCAACAAATCTGTAATGATCTTTTACCACAACGCCATGCCAAAAAGCTTAATAATATACAATGGTGGAACAGTGAACTTCGTTCCCAGCAGAAGAAATGCCGCGCTTTACGACGGCGAATCAAATATGAGCGACGAATGCATCTACCACCAACTTCGCTCCCTCTATATCAACAGGAGAGAGCAAAATATAAACGTTCAATTTTACAAGCGAAATTGAATTCCTGGCATGCCTTCTGTACCGAAACGCATGATACATATGGAATTCATCATAAGATAATGACAGGCAAATTATTCAAACCTGCTCAATTATTTCTTCCTCTTGGCTCAACAGCCTCACAAGATTTTACCAAAGATACTCTGACTCATATCTTGGATACTGTTTTTGGACCGTCTGATCTCTATGAGGGTACTTCCCATCACTCATCAATATCTGAAGAAGAGCTCTCATCCACTGCGTCTCCGGACAAAGAAATTACTTTAAAGGAATTAAAATTCATTGTTGCCCATTTGCCGAAACGGAAAGCTCCAGGCCCGGACGGCATTGACTATGCCATCGTCAAAACTGCTATCTTGGCCTCACCAGTATTTTTTGTTATATTTTTCAACAAGTTATTGGCAACTGGTACTTTTCCTAGGTCTTTTAAAATAGGCCAGGTTGTCTTGTTTTTAAAGAAGGATAGAAACCCGACTGAGGCTACTTCATTTCGACCCATTTGCCTACTTCCAGCGCTTGGGAAAATTTTTGAGAAGATACTGATGACTCGTCTGCGTTTTCATCTACATCAGCACCAAATTATTAGTTCTCGACAATATGGCTTTCGGCCCGGTTCATCTACATTACATGCACTGCATGATATCACACAAGACATCCTGAATAATAAATTCTCTGGCTACCACACCGCATTAGTCAGCTTAGATCTTAAAAGCGCATTCGACAGTTTGTGGTGGGTAGCTATTAAGCAAGCTCTTGTAAACTCCAATTGTCCGAGTAATATTTATAAAGTTTTAGAACATCATTTGCAAGACAGACGTCTTATTGCAGTACATCCAGCGGGAATTATCGAAAAAGTACAGACAAGAGGATGCCCGCAAGGTTCTTGCGCAGGTCCTCAACTCTGGAACCTCACTTTTAATAAGATCCTTCAAGCTCCCTGGCCTGATCATACGCATATATATGCGTATGCCGATGATGTGGCTCTTGTTATCCGGGGACATTCTCGCGAAGTTTTACAGCAAAATTGCAATGAGTCTCTTCAACTCTTTCAACAGCACTGTGATGATCTGAAATTGATTATTGCTGAAAACAAATCCAAGGTACTTCTTGTACCTAAGAAAGGAGGTTCCTTGGTCAGGCGACCAAGAATTGTCCTCAATTGCCACAGGTTGCAAATCCTCAGAGAAATCAAATATTTGGGAGTTATCATTGATGATAAGTTAACCTGGATCCCACATATTCTGTCCATTAAAAAACGGACACAGATGATTGCCAAACAGCTTCGTTATCTTCAGGGATATCGATGGGGATTAAACCACCATATCCAAAAAATTCTATATACTACTGTCACAGAAAAGATTGTTACTTACGCCGCTGCTGTTTGGGCACTCCCCATGCAGGGGAGAAAAGTCAAACATCTTTCAACCATCCAACGCCCTTTTGCCCTGAGTATAACTCGGGCATATATTACAACTTCTTCGGACTCACTAAATGTTCTAGCCGGTCTACTCCCTCTTCATATTAGAACTGAGGAAGAGGCTGTTCGTCAGTTACTTGTGCAACTACGCAGGCCTATCACATTTGATGGAGAACATTATTTGCCTGATGACTATGAAGCAAAACTGAAACCTTTTAGTATTCGTCCAGCAGACTATGGGGTTGGGGTGAGTGAGTGAGTGAGTGATTATGGCGCAAAACCAGAGATGATTATGACGCGCCAAACAAAAGATAAGATGATTACAATTGATGACATTAAAATTCAATAAATAAAAACAAGTAGATAAATGTACCAAATCCAGAGGATGAAGTCATATAAACACAGGTTAAAAGCACATATTAAAATTCAAGAGACAGTCTTCAAAACAAATTACATTTGGTAATAAAAGCCAATATCTTTTAAATAATAAAATAAATTAGAATTGACCTCTCTTCCGATTAAACGGTCGAGAGGTAAGTCACAGCTATTAAAATATTTCTGGCGAAGACTATTAAAACATGGACACTCAATTAAAATATGACGAACAGATAAACAAACATTACAGTTAAAACAAACAGGCTCATTTTCAGCTTTTAAAAGGTAGTTATGTGTCACTCTAGTGTGACCAATTCTGAGGCGAGTCAAAAGAACTTCCTCCTTACGATTTTTGGTTAATTCCCAGTGCTCAATTCTAGGTTTTACATGTCTTAATTTATTTTGAAGCTGAACATCCCAAAGTTGTTGCCATTTTTTCCGGATCTTTTGTTTCACAACACAACAAATGTCTGCAAAAGGGATGAGACGACTGGACAGTTCAACAGCACATTTTGCTGTGATATCTGCCAGCTCATTCCCTTTTATTCCCACATGCCCGGGAACCCAGCAGACTATGGGGTTGGAGTTAGGCTCCATATTCCACCATCAGTGTTTCGTAATTCTTCAAGCCACGTGATATATACTGATGGATCAAAGATAGATGATAACGTAGGAAGCGCTTTTGTTGCTTTTCGTGATAATCTTCCTCTAGCCCACTGGAAGGGACATTTATCTATGCAGAATAGTGTTTTTCAAGGGGAAGCAGTGGCGATAGCACGCGCTATCCGCTACTTGCTGACTCAGAATATAACACAAGCGACAATCAATTCTGATAGCCTTTCTGTCATCCACGCCATTGGCAATCCTGAGCATTCCTCTCCAATTATACGAGACATTCAACAGGACTTACGTGCTTCTCCGTCTTTTACTATTCATATTGCTTGGGTTAAAGCGCATGTGGGAGAATATGGTAACGAACTTGCAGATGCCTATGCCAAGGAGGCGGCTTCTGGTGATGCTGATGAGAATATATCCATTCCTTGGCCACATTCTTTTCTCAAGCGAACTTTACGTCTTCGAGCAATTAGTAAGTGGCAAGAGGAATGGGACAATAGCTTCACCGGTCGACGTACTTTCTACCATCTTTCATATGTGTCGACAGATCGCTGCTGTGGCAATGCCCATCTTTCCCGTTACATTTCGGGGCATGGACCTTTTCCTGAATTCTTCGCACGCTTTGGCATAAGTGATACCAATGTCTGCAGTTGTGGTGAACTCGGCTCTCCGGAGCACTATTTAGCCAATTGTCCCCTGACAGAAGGCCTACACATACGATTTCCTACGCAAAATCGTCAGGCATTTTGCAAACTCTTAGTTAAGCAAAGACACCTGATCCGCAAACTAAATTGCGTAATGGAGAAAGTTTCCAGCATTGGGCTTGACCTATGTCAAGTTTAATCTAAATGATTTACAGGAAATATATTAACCATGTACTATCTGCTTTTTGTAGCTAGACTGTTAATAACAAATGAAATATAAGTTTGACTGCATCACGTTAGTTTGTGTGTGTCGAACTCCATCTATCACCTTTTCAGGTTTGTTAGAAATTTTTATTTTTATTTATCTATATATATATATATATATATATATATATATATATATATGTCTATATATATGTTTAAGCTATGCCTTTACATAGTTCTCACGTTGGTTTGATTGTACTGTACTCTTCTATCGATAGTATGCTTTTCTTATTAAGTTGATTGTCTATAAGACAATCATTATTTTAATCATTGTATCATGCTTACAAGTATCTTCATTCAGTATAGTATTATTAGTAAATTATGTTGGTATGTTGTATTGTAATGTATAGTGAGCCTTTGTACTATAACAGAAATTGTAAATGTTTATTTGATGGCATCATGTTAATTTAATTACATTGAAATCTGTCTCATGTTGTAAGAATCTGTCTACTTTTTATTTAGTACACAATTTCAATATCATTGTTTCTTGTCTCATGTTAGCTATTTTCATTCTTAAGTCAACAAGTATAGCATTATCAGTAAATAATTCTAGTCGATCTGCAAATATCGCATTCAGTCAGTAATATAGTTCTGTCGGTACTATAGTTATTGTTGACAATATGGATAGTTTCAGTCAGCAAGTATAGCTTTTTCCGCAAATTCTTTTATTTTGTATGCAACTTTCTGTCTTTGTATATGTTTTTGTTTAACTATTGCATATTTGAGCCTAGTATTTTACAGATGACTTGTTTGTTTGTTCTGTACTCTCCTACTGTTCATATGCTATGCATTTATTTATTTATTTATTTATTTATTTTTATTTTTTTTTTACCTTCCAAACTGTGTATCATTGCAAATTATGTATTCATCTCAATTATGTATCATTGCAAATTTTGTATTCATTTCAAATTATGTATCTGTTTGCTAATATCAATAAACGACTGGGATCACGTAGTGGGGAGACGGCGCTAAACCAATTAACCAAATGGTAAAGGCGTGGTGCCCGTCTTCCCCGTTCCTAAATCCTAAATCCTATCTGTCCGTCATATTTTAATTGAGTGTCCCTGTTTTAACAGTCTTCGTCAGAAATATTTTAATAGCTGTGACTTACCTCTCGACCGTTTAATCGGAAGAGAGGTCAATTGTAATTTATTTTATTATTTAAAAGAGACTGACTTTTATTACCAAATGTAATTTGTTTTGAAGACTGTATCTTGAATTTTAATGTGTGCTTTTAACTTGTGTTAATATGACTTCATCCTCTGGATTTGATACATTTTCCTACTTGTTTTTATTTATTGAATTTTAATGTCATCAATTGTAATCATCCCATCTTGTGTTTGGCGCGGTATAATCATTTTTGGTTTTTGCGCCATAATCACTCACTCACTCACTCAAATATCACAAGCGCTCATCCTGTCTACTATACGGACGGCTCTAAGCAGGACGTAGGAGTCGGCAGCGCCTTCCTTCTTACCCACCATAATGAAGTCATCACAAGCTGGAAGGGCCATCTCCAACCACATAATAGCATCTTCCAAGCTGAGGCACTCGCCATCCTGAAGGCCATAGCACACGCTGCACGCTTCAACTACCGCTCACCCATAATCTGCACTGACAGCCAGTCAACACTACATGCCATAAAAAATCACAGACATACATCACCCATCATCAAAGAGATTCAAAGTCTACTGCAGCAGCATCGCTCCAACCCAGCAAGACTCATATGGGTGAAGGCCCATGTGGGCCTTGCTGGCAATGAAGCTGCAGATGCCCTAGCCAACGAGGCAGCCACCAACCATGAGGCCATAGAAGTGAACCTACCAGCTCCATCCTCCTACCTCAAGTCACAGCTCACACGAGCAACCATTACAGCCTGGCAACGCGACTGGGACAGCTGCGACACGGGGCGTCGCGCTCACATTTTTCTACCAAAAGTCTCAACTAGCCGACTCTGCTCCATACCGCCGCTTACCAGGTTTATAACAGGGCATGGGCCCTTTCCCACGTACTACCACAGACATGGCATATCCACCACAGACATCTGCATATGCGGACAAGAAGGCAACCCTAACCACTACCTGTTCGCATGCCCTCTTACCTCGGCCATGCACCTTGCAGAGCCTACCACCGATCTCGATGCCTTTCTCCGTTTCACGGTTAAAAACCGTGCAGTGGTGAATAAAATTTGCCAAATGGTTAACTACCTAGCCACACAGGGTCAAGACGTCTGTCACCCGACTTAAAACGTCCATCGCCGTTCTTCACAGAAGTCCTCAACCGCAGTATACTGAGTGCTTGTGCTAACTGAGCTACGCTAACTGTGCTACGCTAATTGTGCTATAATCTGTGCAACAAACGTGCATAACGGACCTAGCGCATCATATGTTAATTTTTTTTAAGCATGATATATGCCATGCATGTTTATATCCCTGTTTATTACATATGTGCACTATGTATAGTAATTTAAGTGTTGGGATATAGTGTTTTGTATCTTAAGCGCATGCGTTTTGTTCATCTGTGTATTTTGTTTTCAGCATTGCGTTATATGTGTTTATCACAGCATATTTATTTTATGTGTATGTCCAATGTGTATCGCACTATATGCATCTGTCACTGAATAAGTATTTCCCTCAATGGCAGCACTGACTGTACATTACTATTGCTTCTGTATTGCGCTCGTAATATACTCATGTCTCCGAATTATAACTTATGTGTCACGCATATCGTCTCCTGCATATCTGCATTTTGCTTCTTGTACCTTTTGTATATTTTGCGCATATGAGTACTGCACTACAGTATATGTGTATATGTAATTATTATTGTAAATTGCAAGATTGCAATAATTGCCAGACTGCAATTTATCGCCAGATTGAAATGTGCGCCTGTGTACGAAATAACCAAACTTTGGAAATCGCCATTTGATTTGTAATTATGCTATTGCAACAACACTGTGCGCGGAAAATGCTTATATTTGATTTTAATACGTAATGTGTACATTGTAATGTTTAATTATGTGTAATTATTTTTACTTGGGTGTTTTAATTATGTTGATGTAATGTTTAATTATGAGTATAATGAAATTTGCGTAATGTGTTTTAATGCGCAATGTATGTAACATGTTTATATCTGTCACTTATGTGCAATGGGTATAGTATTTTATGTGTCGGTGTATAGTGTTTCGTATATTAAGCACACGCGTTTTGCGCATCTGCGTATTGCGATTTGTATCAATTGAGCAAGAGTCTTGCTTTACATATGCTTATCCCAGCATATTGTATTTTATGTATGTCTAATACGTATCGCATCATATGTATACCCTGTACAAGTACTTGCCTCTATGGCGGCATTGCTCGTACACTACTATTGCTGCTGTACTGCGCGCGTAAATGCTAATGCATTAATTTATTACTTATGCGTCATGCATATCATTTCCTGCGTTTTGTACTTTTTGTATCTTTTGTGCTTATGAGTATTGCATTACATTTGCTCATTATTGCACTTTATATCATTGTATTTTGCATTACTTCTATTGCACATTGTATTACCTTTATGGCTTCACTGATTGTACACTATCATTGCTACTGCACTGTGCGCGTAATATTCTAATATCTCCGATTATTACATATGAGTCCTGAGTAAAGTGTTCTGTGTATTTGTGTATTGCGTTATGTAAATTATATGCATATGAATTCTGCACTATATGTGATTATTACTGTATTACTGTATATTATATCACCTCCGCTGCATATTGCATTGCATCCTGTGTCCTACGTACTGCATCCCATGTATCCGTGCACTGCGTCTGGTATCAATTGTGCATATGAGTACAGCATAATATGTGTTCATTATTGCACTTTGTATTATTGTATATTGTATTACCTCTATTGCATATTGTATTACCTCTGCAGCCACATTGATTGTACACTACTATAGCTACTGCATTGCGCGCGTTAACATGCTAATATCTCAGATTATTACTCATGTGTCCTGCGTAATGTGTACTGTGTACATATGCACTGCGTTACGTATCTTCTGAGCATGTGAGTATTGCATTATCTGCGTTTATTATTGCATATTGTCACTGTACATTGTATTACCTCAATTGCATATTGTATTGTGTATTGTATTAAGTGTTTAATTGTTTTTGTGTACCTTCTCAAGTGTCTAAGTGTTTAGGTGTCTACGTGTCTGAAGCGTCTTAGGTGTTTGAAAGTTATAGGTGTTTTTAGTATTCATGTATTCTTTTTATTTATTTATGTGCACATTTCATGTGTGTTTATGCTCTGTTTAATGTACAAACAAGACTGCCCCACCCACAAATGTACATCAAATTTCAATGTAGCACAATGTCGCCCTTGTATGGCCATGTTTAATCTGAATGGAATATCAATAAGCTCCAGGTGCGGCCTTGTGCGGCTCCAGGGAGTTGTTGCATCTGGTTAGTGGAAGGCGTGGGACATATGCCTGCTTACCCCTGTTAAACACCAGACGTCCCTGTCCTCCGTCACCTGTCACCTGCCATATTTGGACCCCATGGACCATCCTCCACCTGCCGGTGTGACTCTTCTCTCCACCTCGTCTTCCCGGTCAGCGATGTGTTCTCTTGCACGGAGCCGCACTGCTGCCTGCTCTTTCGCTCAGAGTCTTGGTCCAGAATGAAGAAGTCGCTCACCAGGCATCTCTTCCAGGAGCATTCGATCCTCATCTCTTCCACTATGAAGTGGTGTGGACTTTGTCAGTCTCTCCTCGTCAACAGTTTCAACACATGCATGCTTCCGGACCATGCCCACCGTAATCTCGTCCGGCACTACCTTCAAGTGGAAATGCAACTGGTGCCAGTTCTCCTGCCCTTCAAGGAAAGGACTTCTCAACCACACGGCTTTTCATCTTAGAGAACAGAGGAATGGGGAATCTAATGCCATCACTCTCCCTGCTCCCATCGCTCCAAGGCCAACACGTCCAGGTCCTTCGTCTACTCCCTCTTCCAATGCGGCCACTCTCCCTCCTCCGGACAGCCTGACAGCACAGCCGGATTTTCCACCACAATCTTCGTCATCTACTCCTTCTGATGGTGCGCCGTTGCCTCCTGCCCACGCTGACGACTCCTCGCCCACTGGAGCCGCCGCGCAAAGTTTGCTGTGTGAAGCGAAGTATCCTGCCTCGAGTTGTCACGTCGCTCCTCAATTTGGGTTTATATCAGCGGAAGTTTTGCACATACAGAACCAAAAGTTGTTGCATCATGAAGCTGACATCCTGAGGATTACACCGATATTAAATTTTTGTTCCTGAGTACTTTGGATCATTAATTACGACGTAATTAACGTTTCACCGCAGCGTTTTTCGCAACGTGCATCTACGGGCAACTTCTCACATCCATCAAGAAGCCGACGCTGACCGCAGCGTCAATCAAGTTATATCATTAGAAAGATCGTTTTCAGAGGATCACAACGATATAAGTTTCAATAGCATAGTCATAGTGGATTCGGAGTAATTAATTTTTAAAGATTAATTTCGTCCAGTGCCATTTTCGAACGGTAGTTTTTGCAGCCGCGATTCATCTGCTACCCCCCGACGCGACCCCGTGCAATCGTCAAGGCCATTCGCACCTGCCGAATTCTTTCCTAGTGGAGCTCCATCAGCAGATTGATTAACTTCGCCGTTAATTAATCTATCGTCTTAATACCAACGGGAATCGTCAAGTGGCATCTTCCGATTACCAAGATTAAAAATTTGGAACAGATCGGACAATAAGTTCCTGAGATACGAATTTTTCGGATTTAATGGACTTCAGCTGTAGTGAATGAACTTTCTTTCGCAGTGCGCTGCAAATTAAAAGGAGTTAATTGGGACTGTGCTTCTTACAAGTGACATAATAGTGTAAAGCAGTGTTCTCACAAGTAGTGTGGATTACAGATACTTCCGAGATACGGATTTATTACGGAAAGTGTGTTATTAACGTGTAAATAATTAAGTGTGCTGTGCTAATATTCTCTGTGCATAAACTCGTCTTCCCGGTCATTATTATTAAATAACTGATGGATTACTCATTAAATAACTGATGCCTGTACAAATGAAGGACAGATCGAACACAAAAAAAGAATAAAAATAATCTGCCAAGGTAGGATTTTAAAAGGTTTCATCATTAACAGGACATTTAAGCGACAATAATTAACCTCATAAGCGCTGGTTAGCCCTAAATTTGCTTAATACTAAAATGTTTAATGGATTGCTAATTACGCATTTACTCTGGTTTCTTATTCATGGACATATTGATCAGTTGCAAATATCCTGTATTGCATAATTTTAAATTCTATAGCCAGATCTAAATAGCTAGCCAGCTCTAAACTTGTTTAATGCTAACTGTTTAATTAACACTGCTAATTACGCATTTACTATGGTTTCCTATTTACTGACATATTAAGTAGTTACAACTATTTTGTATTGCATAATTCTATTTATAATAGCATAAAAGAAGTGTGTAATTTTCACAAATCCTATAAGCGAAGCTTTAGATAATTAACTGTCTTCTCATTAATTAACGTTTGCTCTTGGTATTACTGTAATAATTACATACCTGTTCTTTTGTAATAATTTTATGTACGTATTGAAGTGTATTTTTGCCTATACAAAATATCATTATTTTCTACTTAGCATTCAGTACCATAATTAAGTAAATGCTCAAGTTTTCTGCATAGTGCAATATCAGTGTTCTGCATAGTGTAATATCAGTGTGAAGAAGAGTATTTTCGCCTATAGAAAATATAATATCTTCTTCCTTGCAATCAGTGCCACAAATTAAGTAAATGTGCAAGTGTTCTGCACAGTGTAATTTCAGTGTTATACTAGTGCATAGAGCTGTGTAAAGTGCCCTGCGTAGTGTAATATCTATGTTCTGCATAGTGTAATATCAGTGTAAAGAAGAGTATTTTTCCTTATGCAAAATATCATCAAAATATCATTATCTACTTTGCAATTCGTGCTATAATTAAGTAAATGTGCAAGTGTTCTGCATAGTGTAATATCAGTGTTATACTCTGCTTATAGAGCTATACTAGTGCATATCAGTGTTATACTAGTGCATAGTGCCCGAGAAGTAATATTTAGTATCTAGTATCACAGTGCATAGTACCGTACACAGGCCTGAAGGAATAGTGCATAGTGCTTTTAATACCATGGTGCAAAATTGCGTTCTAGTGCAACAAATTAGATCAAGTAGTGAGCAATATTAGTGCATAGTGATCCTTGCGTCAATAGTGAAAAGTCATATTTTGTGCAACTTCAAGTACCAATTATAATTTGCACGCTAAATTTGAAACAACAGGTTCCCCGTGCCCTGAATTTTAAATGCAGGTATAACAGTGCGTAGTGTTCAAGAATAGTGAAGTCAATAGTGCATAGCGCTCAAGAATTAGCACTAGTAAATTGAGCATAATTCTCAAGAATCAGTGTAACCCACAGTGAATAACATCGCACATTACGGTGGGTAGTGTACAAAGCATCAAGTTCTACTGACATAGCAAGTAATTTTTAGCAATAATAGGGACAACAACTGCTTGTTTTAGCATCAGCAGTATAGTGCATACAAATTAATCATCTTGAGATGACGCGCTCGTCAGCAATCTCGGAAGAAGTCAGCAACAATACGTCACTGAATACAAAGGAAACACTGGAACCAAACCTAACGACACAGAAATGGATAGAAGCCCTAGTTGCGGAAATTCGCAACATCACAGACACTCACCGAAGCGGTAGGTACCTACTCCCCCTAGAACTCCGGGACAGACTGAAGAACTCACTCTCTGCTCTACAAGGCCTTGCATTAGAGGGACCGGAATATCGACCGAAACCACCAGTAGCAGAGGTCGGATCAAACACCTCTACATTTGTTTGCTGTGGTGTCGTACATAATTCACCGCCTTCCGCGCAACCGCCAACAGGTGACCAGGTGCCTCAACAACCAGCAGTGAACACAGCACCTAGCTTCGCAGAGATATTAAGAAAGAACTGTAAGCCAAGCCTAATCATAAAACCAAAGACCAAAAGGCCTACAAGTGAATTACGGAAAGTCTTGCAAGACAAGGCTCCGCTCGATCAGATTCCGGTAGCAGTGAAGAGCATACAGCCTGTGCCGCAGGGAGGTCTAGAAGTCTACTGCGACACCGCGGAGGAAGTAGAAAAACTACAAGAGCATCTACAGAGAGTAGATATAGATCTTGAACTACAAAAAAAGAAGCGCCGCCAACCAAGAATAGCGGTACATAATGTCGGAGAGAATACCAAGCCCGAAGAGCTCATCTCAGAGCTTAGCGCAACTACTGGTACATCCCACAAGCACTGTAAGGCACTCTTCCGTCTGCGCGAGCGACGCCCACAAAAAGTCAAGTGGATCAATGAGTGCTCCCCCGAGGGATTCACAACTGCTATCAAGACCAGAAGAATATTCACTGCCTGGCAGGCGCATGGCATCTCAGAATTCCTGGGAATACGGAGATGCTACCGCTGCTAGCAGTTTGGCCATAGCCAGGATAACTGTAGATCCACAAAGATTTTCTGCGGATTCTACTCAGGCAGATATGCAACTAGAGACTGTAGAGCTGAACAACCATCCTGTATTAATTGCGGAGACGCAAACTGTAAGCTGGGTACCAGGTTTAACTTCCACCACCCCGCATTTGCAACGGAGTGTGCAATCTACCAACGAGAAGTCGATAAAGTCAGAAGCGCTACTGAATACTGAAGAGAATCAATCAGGCAGCACCAACACACAATCGAACAGGCCACAGCCCACAGTCACACCAGCATTGTCAAACAGTGAAAACGATAACTGCCCACATCAACAAACTGACACTAATGCAGACAATATCACTACACAAACGCCCATAAGGTGTCTCCAAATTAACTTGCAGCACGCCAAGGCAGCTACGGCGCAAGCGGCCAACTACGCGGCAACAGAAGGGGACATGATCTTCGCTCAGGAACCCTACTGCCTAAAAGGAAAAGCAGTTGGATACCCTCTCCAATGGACGGTATATCAAAAAGTAGATAAAAATGAACCACCCCGAGCAATTATCATCAATTGTAACCCAGCTTGGACGCCGGTTATCATTACGGTGGAACGAGACTTTGTCGCAGTACTCCTGGAGGTGCAAAATTTAACGGTCATCCTGATATCTCTCTACTCACCACCGTCAGCAGACCTAGAGACAGCTATTCAGCAGATGCAACAGCTACTGCAGCGACACACTTCCCTCAACATATTATGCGCTGGAGACTTTAATGCGCATAGCTCCACCTGGGGATATGCCAGTACAGATCCAAAAGGGAGAATGCTAGAAGACTTTTTGTCAAGCAGTAATCTGAGTGTGGTCAACAATCAAGACGCAGCACCTACCTTCGATCGTATCCACTCCAGGGGATGGCCCGATCTCACAGTCGCTACACTGCAGATTGCGCAAATGATACATGACTGGACAGTAGTAGAAGACAAATGATACATGACTGGACAGTAGTAGAAAACATAACTATTAAGATTCTCAATAGCCAGTGATACAACCACAACAATCATCAAAAGATACAATCTACCAGGCAGCAAGGTGAGACCATTTATATCAGCAATAAAACCACGAATTGCCCCCTACAATGAAATGATAGCACAGGCAACAACTGAAGAACTCCACGACATCACAAGCAACCTGATGTCCACAATAAGAGCAGTATGCAACGAGCTGTTGCCAATCCGGAAGACTAAAAAGGTCACGGGTCTCAGCTGGTGGAATAGAAATCTCAGAGAGCAGCAGCAAAAACGTCGCGCCCTCAGATGACGTTTAAAACAGGAGTGCCGTAACAATATACAATCTAACACGCTCATTACTTTCCAGCGAGAGAGAGCACGGTACAAACGCATGATCGTGCAAGCCAAGCTAGACAGCTGGAGAAGATTTTGCACAGACAACACAGAAGTTTACGGCATTCATCATAAAATTGCCACTAGCAAACTTTTCAAACCAGCTTCTTTCCATCTTCTACCTGTCTCTTATCACACGGAACAACCAACGGAAGCCACGTTAGCAGAAATCATTAGCACAGTTTTTGCAAAGGACGATCCCTCAGAAGATACATTGGCTCAGCAGACAATCAGACAAGACACCACGGAGGTAAACACGGCAGAGGATGTCAACTTTACAAGCCAAGAGATATTACAAGTACTAAGATGTCTGCCGCAAAAGAAAGCACCTGGGCCGGACGGGGTAGACTACCGTATCATTAAAGTTATAGTGAGAACCAACATCACCAGATCTGTTTAACAAGCTGCTGAATACTGGCACGTTCCCCAGGTGCTTCAAAATTGGCCAAGTCATCTTCCTAAAAAAGAACAAGGATCCGAAGCAGGCTAATGCCTATATCCGATATGTCTACTCTCGGCATTAGGAAAAACATATGAAAAACTATTAATGAATAGGCTTAGGCACCACCTCCACATCAGTAATTACCTGAGCGCGAACCAATATGGGTTCCGCACGGGCATATCTACCATTCATGCTCTTATGAAGGTAAAAGAGACCATTGTGCAAAATAGGCTATCCGGACACCACACTGCGTTTATCTCAGTCGACCTAAAAAGCGCCTTTGATACGCTGTGGTGGCCGGCAATTCTAAGAGCCCTAAGGAAATCATGCTGTCCGCGCAACATCTATCGGACATTAGAAAATTACCTCTCGGAACGACAGCTAATCCTGCCGCATAACAAAGGTTTCCTGCACAAAAAGCAGACAAGAGGGTGCCCGCAGGGATCCTGCGCGGGACCCTTCTTATGGAATCTGACGTTTAATAGCATCTTAACAGAGCAGTGGCCAAGCCATACAAAAATCATAGCATATGCTGATGACACGGCATTATTGGTACAGGGCCACAAGAGAGAACAGTTACAACGTAATTGTCAAGAATCATGCGACCTTTTCCAAGCGAGGTGTGCCGAACTCAAACTGCAGATAGCGGAAGAAAAATCACAGGTGTTATTAATACCGAAAAAGGGAGGCACACTTGCACGATAGCCACGTATCACGCTCAACGGCCAGCGTCTAGCCATCAAGCGAGAACTAAAATATCTAGGAATTATATTTGATGATAAGCTCAACTGGATGCCGCATGTGCTCTCGTTAAAAAAACGCACCGCCAGTATAGCACAGCAGCTTAAAATGATGAAGGGTTATCTCGTTGGGGAATCAACCCTCACATACTTAAGATATTATACTCAACTGTCACAGAAAAGATCGTGACGTATGGTGCAGCTGTCTGGGCCTTACCGATGCAAGGCAGAAAGGTGAAGCACCTGCAGAGCCTTCAAAGGCCATTCCTGTTAAACATAACGAGGGCATTTAGAACGTCGCCAACCAATGCGCTGACAGTCCTGGCAGGCCTGCTACCTCTACACATTAGTGTCGAGAAGGAAGCAGTATATCAATCCATCAGACAGCTGGGGCAGGTAGTACAATACGGTGAGGAAACATTTACGGCAGACGAAATAGAGCAGTCCCTCAATCGCCTTGACACGCATCCCGCGCAGCATGGCACTGGAGTACACGTCAATTTTCGGCAGAATCTAAGATCCGCTAAAGCCGCATATACTTACTATACAGACGGCTCCAAGATCGATGAAAGGGTCGGCTGCGCATATGTGGCATTCCAAGGCGATAACATTGTCAATCTATGGAAGGGGCACCTAACAGCGCAGAACAGCGTATTCCAAAGCGAGGCCACTGCCATCAGTAACGCAATACAAGATATTATACATCGGGAACGCCCCTGCAGTCGTGTCATTACGGACAGTCAGTCAACCCTGCATGCTGTCCTCAATCCCGCCCACAGCTCCCCAATCATAGAGGGTATACAGGAAAACTTACGTCGAAACCAAGAAATGAGAATAACATTGGAATGGACGAGAGCTCATGTCGGAAACTCCGGCAATGAGACAGCTGATAGATTAGCTAAGGAAGCCGCCCAGAACATGGAGGCCGCACAGATAGAAATACCGCAGCCAGTGTCCTACCTCAAACGGAAATTGAAAGATGCAGCTCACTTACTATGGCAGACGGCATGGGACAATGCGGACACCGGCCGCCGAGCCCATGCACTGCTGCTCAAAGTAGACTCTGAATTCATAATGACACGGCCGCAAATGGTATACTATATTACAGGGCATGGGCCCTTTCCTGCTTACTTTGCGAGATTTGGAATATCAAACTCAGAACAATGCAGCTGCGGTGAATTGGGCACAGCAGAACACTATTTGTATCAGTGCCCGCTTACAGAAGGAATGTACTTTCCGTACCCGCAGAACAACGAGCAGGCCTTTAGAAGGTTCCTAATTAAGCACAACTATCATAGCAAGGCTATAGTAAAGATCATAAAAAAGCTAATGGACATGGGCACTGAAATATGCCAAGTGTAACCCATTAATGAATATCTAACATGAAATGGTCTGTGCAAAACGCACCCAGCAAAGACAATATTCGCCTACACTGAGAGCGATACCTCAAGGTATCAATCACCGGGAAAAAAAATTAAGTAATAATCTCAGATATTCAGCAGCATAACTCCGGGTAAAACTATGCACATGCTAGCACACTGACAGCCAACAAAAGCATTTCTCATGCCCATTTGTCTGTAACAAGCATACCAACGTGTCATGTATTTAATTGTAATTTGTAATATCATACTCATGTGTCAAAGTATCTAAATGTATTATGTAATTTGTACTCTCATAAGCATGTGACTGTTAACAAGCATCGAAATGTATTATGTACAAAAATGTAAGGTATACACACACAGGTATGTAATTTGTAACATCTGTACACAGGCATGCACCAATTCGGAAATTGTATGTTACAAGCAAATATATTTCAGCCCAGTTCGGCCATGTACTACTTAACTATTTGGTTATTCAATGAATACTGGACCTGGGCAGTAAGAATGAGCGTCAACCCGGTGGCATTAGATTCGTAGAACTGCCAACCGGACGGTCCAGGCGTTGGGTTTGGGCGCGCGGTGCGAGCCACCCATGAGGCATCACGGGTCATACTCAAGATAAGGACGGGCGTGACACTATGCTAATTAACTTAATAGTAAAGGGGTGGTGGTCACGTCCTCCGTCACTTGTCACTTGGAGCCGCCGCGCCTCCACATCATCCTTCTGTCGCTGTCGTCGCTACCTCTGCGGTCGCCTCTGGCACCACCTACCAGGCCCATGCTGCACTCAACAATTCTTCACCTCCAATTTCAGCCCGCCACACCCCTGCTGTTGGTTCCAAATCTTCGAATCCTTGCCTGTCTCTCCAGGACACCGGTTCCCTGTTGGAAAGCCCAAGGTTCGAGTCCGACGCAGCTGGTGTTGGTCCCGCTCCCGTTGATGATGATGATCCCGCAGATGCCGCCATTGAAGATGATGATCCCATGGACTTCGTAGATGAGGATCCTGTCACCGTCGCTGATGCCTTCCCTAACGACCCCTCCTTCATTCCCGTGGGCCCACCAGCGGCCGAGCGGTAAAATCGCTGAACACTGGTAGTTCGGTCCGAGGTTCGAATCCCGCGAGCGGGCTGGCTGCATGGGCGTTTTCGTGGTTTTCCCCATGTGTAACGTGTATACGAGCCAGTTTCCCTTAGAAAGTCCTCCATGAAAGGCATCCCTCCCCTTAGGCAGATAGCCCTAGTGTGCTTTGCCGTATTCTCAATACACCAACACCAACACCAACACCAACACCTTCATTCCCGCCGTTGAGGACATCCTTGTTCATGAATCACCACTGACTGCCTTCAGCGAAGAACTGCGGTCCTTCCTCAACCTCTCGCCCACTGACGACAACTGGTCGGCGTTTGAGGAATGTCTGGGAAAAGTGGTCGACTCGACCTGCACTGTGGCCAAGCTTCCACCTCCAGCTCCCGACTCAGGTCCTTTTCAGCGCCGCACTACCAACATAAGTAATCCAAAGGTCGTCCAGCGCTTGTACCGAAGGAATCGGCGCCGGGCTATCCGCCTCATCACTGAGGGTGAATCCACCTTCTGCGAAA
This sequence comes from Stegodyphus dumicola, assembly GCF_044657685.1. Classification (NCBI taxonomy): domain Eukaryota; kingdom Metazoa; phylum Arthropoda; class Arachnida; order Araneae; family Eresidae; genus Stegodyphus; species Stegodyphus dumicola. Next base: position 166,467,796 of record NC_140778.1, on the reverse strand, counting down.
TCCCAGCGGAGGAAATTGCCGCCCACTACAGTGATAAATATACTGCAAAGGACTCTGACACCTCTGTGTTCCTCCCGTGTGACCCATCTCGTCCTGAAGTTAACATGTCTCCGTTCACTCCCACCGAAGTACTTGCAAAGTTGACAGCCTGCAAAAACTCCGCACCGGGCCCCGACCGACTTAACCTATAGACACTGGAGAGAAGCTGATCCAGAATGTAAGACTCTATGCGACATATTTAACACCTGTCTCCACTTCAAGAAAGTTCCTGCATCTTGGAAGTCATCCCGTTCCTTTCTTCTCTACAAAGGCGGTGTTCCATCTGTTCTTGGAAACTGGAGACCAATCGCACTGAGTTCCTGCATCTCCCGCCTCTTTACTGGATGTCTTGCAAAGCGTGTCTCTGATTGGATCGCCACAAATGATGTGCTAAGCCCCTGTCAAAAGGGATTCCTTGCCCACGATGGAGTCTTCGAACATAACTTTCTTGTCTCTCAACAGTTCCAGCTCGCCAGAAGGATGAGGACGGATCTCTGCCTTGCTTCCCTTGACCTGGCGGACGCATTCGGCTCCGTTCCCCACTCTGCCATTTTTGCTGCCATCACTGCCTCTGGTGCCGGAAATGACTTCCTCTCCCTTGTCAAGGATCTTTATTCCGGCTCTACAACCTGTTTCGCCTCTTGTGATGGAATATCTGGCCCAGTGGAGTTCAACGCTGGAGTACGGCAGGGATGCCCCCTTAGTGGCCTCATCTTCAATCTGGTCATCGACCCTGTGCTTCGTTGTATTGACTCACCTGACAGTGTCCCTTCAGTCCTCGGATATGCAGATGATATCCTTCTTCTCTCAAGTTCCCCTGACACTCTACAACTTAACATCAACAAGATCCATTCACTCTGCTCTAGGATCGGCCTTCGCCTGAACGCCAAGAAGTGTAAGTCCCTTCAATTTTCCGGAAAGTTACGTTCTGGAGTACGTCCGACCGATTTTCTCGTGGATGACGCCCCGATCTGCAAGCTGAAAGAAGGAGAACACTTCCTCTTCCTTGGGAAACCTGTCGGCTTTCACCTGCCCCCTGACCGCGCACAGCTCCGGGACTACCTCAACATGGCCAAGAAAATCATGGAATCTTCGCTCGCCCCTTGGCAGCGGATAGATGCCCTCAAGACATTCTTCCCCTCCCTTCTCTTCTCCATGCATACTGCACAACTCTCTAAGGGAGACTGGAGAAAAGTTGATGATTTCCTGAGGCCCGCCGTGAAGCGCACGCTCAACATCCCGAAAGAAGCATCTAACAACTACCTCTACGGGCTGTCCGGAAAAGGCGCGCTTGGCCTCCCCCTTGCGTCAGAGGACTCTGATATCGCAGCTATTGACGGGGCTTTCAAGTTGCTCACCTTTAGGGATCTCGCCGTACGACTGCTTGCGTGGGAAGACTTGACCTCTTTTGTTCAAGCTCGGCTCCAATGCCCTACTTCTCCAGAGCTCATCGTCCAATTTCTATCTGCTACCGATGACGGTCCCTTCGCTGGAACCACCAACCGCATTTCATCCATGTGGTCTGCTGCAAGGGCCGCCTCTCGCCGATTGAATATTACCTGGAGTATCGATAATGAACACCTGCCCTCCATCTCCTATGGCGGTTTTACCATCTACGCCAGCAAGAGGAATTCCATCTTCAAGTCTATCCGCCACCACATGCGCTCTGTCCGTTTACAAGACCTTGTCAGTCTCCCTAATCAGGGCAAAGCTATGGAGTGTGTTGCAGATTCCAAATGCAGTTCCCACTTTTTCCGCGATGGTGCCTTCACCCGATTCGCTGAATGGAGATTCATTCACCGGGCAAGGTTCAATTTGGTGCCCCTGAATGCCGCTAAACCATGGGACCAGTCGAACCGTCAATGCCCTTTTCCCAACGAAACCCTACCTCACGTCCTCAATCACTATATGCGCAACTCTCGTCTATACCAGCAACGACATAATGCAGTGGTTGAACGCATCAAAAAGGCCGCCAATGGCAGATGGAGTATGCTATATGAAAACCAAGTATTCCCCGGCACCAACCTTCGCCCCGATCTGGTGCTCTGCAAGGGCAGCTCCGCTCTCGTGCTGGACATCACTGTGCCATTTGAAAACAGGTTAGCTGCTTTTTCCGCCGCTAGACAAGATAAGGTCTCTAAATACCGCCCGGTAGTTGAACTACTGAAAGAAACTTATCCTGATGTTCAGGTACAGGCCATTGTCATCGGCTCACTGGGATCCTGGGACAAACGCAACGACAGAATCTTGCGACGCCTCTGCAGTAATAAATACAGCAACCTTCTCCGTAAACTTGTCATCAGTGAAACCATCAAGTTCTCAAGAAATATCTACATCGAACATATCACCGGAATCAGCCAAGACCCAAATTAACGGTAAAAGGGACTTTATTCGTTTTTGACAGGACTTTTCAAACACATCATGAACTTTAAGGTGCAAAGTATGCATATTGCAATATGCATGAATACCCCGAACAAACTGCTATGAATTTCTATTGTAAATAATTTGTGAAGAGTTTTTTGTAAATAATTTGTAAATACTCATTGTAAAAACTACAAATCATTGTTACTTGTAAATAACCCAAATCCATGTAAAGTAAAAGGGAAAACATGTAAGCATTTAGTCTAAATAAAAAAAATTTTCTGTTCTTATTAGCTTAATTTGCCGGTTTAATTTATTTTTATAGGTTTACCGGTGGATATGCTGATAGAGCAGTTACCTCGTCTGGAGGGCGGAGCTGAAGGCGGAGCCAAAGTGGATTTTTGGTAAGGTTTGCTTTATTTTTTCTCTTATTTCTTCTATTGATGCTTGATGGGTTGGTGACCTTTACTTGCGTCAGTAGGAACCTTTCCTTTCCCTGTGAGCGTGCAGGTGTCTTTTCCCGCTGTCGCTCAACTAGCCGTTTTCCGTTAGTCCATGTGATGGGCGGGGTCTACCTTTCTCTACCTCTATCCTGTCTATTCTTGCTCTTCTTTAGTATTTTTTCACTATTTAGTGTTAAAATGCTTTCGTTGAGCCCTTATATTTTTTCCTTTCCACAAACTCACCATTACGGTGGGCGTGGTCTTTCCTTTATTTCACCCCTGTCTGTTTACTTTTTCTACTATCGTTTATTTCGCTTCATTTATTTTTTCCATTTCCAGGTTAGGGTCGAAATTACTGGTTGGACTTTATGCTTACTCGGATTAGTGTCCCTGAGTAGCCGTGAGCCCTTAGCCTGTGTTCTGCCACAGGTCAGGGATCGAGTAAGCTTCCGATTACCCATCCATGTGAAAAGGACACCCGGCTGGGTGCGGCCTTTAGTGGGGCGTAATCTTCCAAGTCCTGGTCATCGTCTTTGCTTTCCTGTCCATGGTTCTTCCTTTTGTTTTTAGTCTCGGTAGGTTCCTCGACCCCCAGTTCGTCGTGGGTCCAGGGACTTACTTCCATTGGTGTCTTTGCAGACAGGCCACTCGGCAGAGTGTATCCTTAGCTCGACACCAATTTCCATCCAAATCGGCTAGTTGCACGCGCTAGTTTCTCCGCCTACCCTGGTTATGTTTATATATATACAGGGTGATTATAATTAAAGTTTAAGTTTCAAAACGCTATAAAAAAAGAACCACTGATGAAAATGATGTGAAATTTGAAAGGAATGTTATTGAAAAAGGCGGAAAGCATATGGCAGAAGAAAAATTTTAGTTTCAAAAGTTAGCAACAGATGGCGCTGTAAGCGGCAGAATCACGACGAGAAACGAGAAATGATTCGTAAAACAATGGCTAAGGTGGAAGTTACACATTAAAACGCATTGACAAATTAGAATTGTTGAATAATTTTATTTACATGACTGTACATATCACATCGAAAGAGACAAATCGGTTTCAAGAGTTTTGCGGCGACATACCGCATAAGAACCATTCATCAAAGAAGTTCGGAACTGTCGCGAGACTGGCGCAAAACATGTTCAATATGGTGTCCACCGTTGTGTGCAACAAGTTGAAAGTGACAAACAGCATGTTCCACAACGGATCGCAGTGTCTCCGGGGTGATGTTCAGAATGTGTTGCGAAATGCGTGCCTTTAATTCCGCTAAATTTGCAATTGGAGCACGGAACACAACATCCTTCAGATACTCCCACAGCCAGAAATCACACGGAGTAAGATCAGGCGATCGGGATGGCCAGGATGTAGGGAAATGACGGCTGATAATTCGAGCATTTCCGAAATGGCGCCTCAGCAGCTGTTTCACGGGATGTGCAATGTGCGGAGGAGCGCCATCTTGCATAAAAATGATTTCATCCACACATCCATGCTGTTGCAGACCTGGAATCACGTGGTTGCACAAAAGAGACGCATACCTCTGACCAGTGACGGTTGCGGGAACAGGACCGGAAACACCCGTTTGCTCGAAAAAATATGGTTGTAGGATGAATGATGCCGTAAAGCCACACCATAGCGTGACCCTTTCAGGATGAAGTGGTACGGGGTGCGTTGCCAGTGGATTTTCTGTTGCCCATATTCGACAATTCTGGGTATTCACGTATCCTGTCAGATGGAAATGGGCTTCATCTGTCCACAAAATTTTCCACGGCCATTCATTATCCACTTCCATGCGAGCCAGGAATTCTAACGCAAACGTCTCCCTAGCTGTCAGGTCAGACGGAAGCAACTCCTGCACATGGCCAATTTTGTACGGATAGCATTGCAGAATGTTTCGCACAATTTTCAGCACTGTGCTCATAGGCCTGTCCAATGTTCGGACAATTCCTCGTGCACTGCACGGTTGCACACCACCGGCCGACCCCTCCTGTAATGCTGTGGCCACTTCTTCAACTACCGTCGAATGCACTCGTTTTCTCCCTCTACCAGATTGCACATCAAACGAACTTGTCGTTTCGAATTTTTGCATCATTTTCTTTAGACCTACGACACTCATTGGACCAACGCCTTCTTTTATACCCTTCAGTGTCCTGAATTTTTGCAGAGCTACTCTTGACAATCATCATTCTTGTAATACAGCTTTACCAGCAGAGCGCGGTCCTGCAGTGAAACACCCATGGCGAACGTCTGAGACGCGAAATGACGAACAGCCTGGTACCTGGTGGCTTTATAACACTGAAATTTAACTAACATTTTAATTTAAGTCTTCTTTCGCTTGCAGCGCCATCTGTTGCTAACTTTTGAAACTAAATTTTTTCTTCTGCCATACGCTTTCCGCCTTCTTCAATAACATTCCTTTCAAATTTGACGTCATTTTCATGAGTGGTTCTTTTTTTATAGCGGTTTGAAACTTAAACTTTAATTATAATCACCCTGTATATATATACCTGATCCACTGAAAGCTTCGACGGCTGCTCTTGCCCTCTGACTGTTTTATCCTTGATCTTGCCAAAAGTGCTTTGTTCTTGTTTTTTGTGCTGCTGTGCTTTTCTGCATTTTTTCAGCTATGCTTGGACCACCGAATGATGCCGGCTCCTCGAGTGACTGCATTCCAGTTCCTGTTCGTCCTCCTAGAATCCCGTCGCCTACAACTCCTGGCCTGCCTCGGATGTTGCCTACGGCCTCTACGATACCTGCTGTGGATATGCGCTCCTCTCTTGCTGTGCCCTCACCTCCACACCTGTCTTCCTGTTGAAGTCCCTGCTCCTGCTCCTTCCAGCTCAAGACCTGTCCGACATGTTGCTGCGGCTGCCACGCCTTCCGGTCCTCCTCTGCTACGAGGTGGTAATCTCAGGCAACTACTTGCTAAAATCTACGCAAGGTCGGCTGACTCCGTTTACCGTCGCTCTTGTGGCTCGCCTCCTGGACCATGCTCTCCAGTCTTTCACCTTGGATCTTCTTCCCACTGGATCTTCGTCTGACTCACCTGCCTCTTCTCTCTGTGAGGTTCCTTCTGACTCGCCAGTGTGCCACCACACTCGTTCGCGTGCTGCTATCAACCACACCTCCTGGATCTCCTTCCAAGATGTCTCCTGCAAGCACAGTTGTCCCTGCACCTATCAGCAACATCTTGCCTCCTGTCTGCCCTGTTACGTCTGCCCCAAGTTCATCATCTTGCGCTAGTGGTCCGACTGCCATGTCCTCCTGTCTGCCTGATGCCAGCACCTCCGTTTCCCCTTCTCCTCCTCCGCCTGCCTTGATCACCTGTGGTGACTGGAAAGTCCTGTGCCAACAAGAAGCAGCTGCGCTTCCACTGGTACCGACGTCACAGATCCTATTCCAGCTCTGACTCGCCTCATGATTTCTGGCTCCCTGGATTTGGTTCTCCGACTGCCACCCCCAGGACTTCGCCTTTTCCCACTTCTCCTGGCCTTGACACCTTCTACTTCGGCCCTCAGGGTCCTGCTTTTCGGGTCGACTCTACGCTGCAACCACAAGAACCACAAGAAACCACAAGGAAGAACGGAAGGGAAAACGTTCCAGCCATGAGGAGAGGAGACGGAAAAGAGGATAGATCACTGGGGCTCCAGGATCGTGACACCCGTCTCACCAAGAAGATGATTCCCTGAAGGGCTAGGGTACCTCGGGATTGCCACAACCGTACTCACAAAAATGAGCCGCTGAGGGCGTATAAAATTAGAGATTAAGTTCAGTCTTTTGATAAGCGTAAAAATTTGTAAGTTTCTCATTTGCACATATATATATAGTTGTCTTCACCAGTCCTGATCCTAGACTGTGGCAGCCAATGTGCAAAACTGCAAATGCAAATAGGCCACCTTTTCTTACAGAAATATGTTTTATAATCATTTTGTCACCCTTGTATTTGCCTGCCGAGGTGTTCACCATCTTGCCCATTGCTAGGATCGGCCCTGGTCTTCACAGCCCAAATTGAACTTTGATTCATCGCTAAAGACAACCTGTTTCCATATGTTGTAGTCAAGTGCGACAGCACTCCAAACAGAGAAAATGGTGTGTGTCATTCAGAGCACATATCAATTGTCAAATTTTGTTATGATCTGACAATTACTTCTTGAGGCATAAGTTTTTATGGCAATGGGTGTATTTATTAAAATTTTGCAACTTCAAGTAGACACATTTATTTTTTTACTTATGTGAACATTTACTATCTTAACTGCTTGTCCTGGTAAAATTAATTCGTGGAATATAATACATTTAAGAAAATTTATTATAGTGAAAGAGCTTCAGTACCGTTGGAAGTGCATCCGAAGATCGTACATCAGGTACAAGAAGATCTTGGCAACAAGAAGCGGTGATGGTGCTGCATCGAAAATAAGAAAATTTCCACTTGCTGAGCAGATGGCCGTTTTAGAGGATACAATCAGACATAGGCAGTAAATTCTGTTTTATATATTGTAACTACTATAAGAATAGCCTGTTAAAAATGTATAAATTATGTAATTGAATGAATTGTTTTTGATATTAACTTGTGAATATAATATAATTCCACTTAGGAAAACTAAGTCTAATTATTGAGGATTTTTTTATTAATGTAAAATATATTATCAGTACATTACAAAAAAGCATATTTTAAATGATTCAGATTTATTTTTAGTTAAGCAAACTAGATACTAGGCATAAAACTAATTTTGAAAATTGTAATATTTTTTCTTTTGTCTTTTTTGAATGTAATAAAACCAAAAATTACATTTTAATTAAGAAATTGATGTTCATAATCCGGAATTCTAGATGTCTCTAGTATTAATTTAGAAAATGAAAATGTAGATTTTGAAGGCCATTGTACAACTGATAATAATTATCTTGCAATGACGAGAATAATACATAGATAAAAAACTTAAATCACGATATTGCGACTTCAGTATACAGATCCTCCTAAAACAGAACAGAAATAAACTTGATACTCAGAAATTTCTTTAATGTATTTATTTATAATTGCTATTAAAAATCTCATAGTGTGTAAGCCTTAGTTAAACTATTATTCAGGATTTATTAAATATATTCATTAATAAATAAGCAGTTATTTAACAAGGTTTCACTAAATCTTCATGTATATTAGAATTTTTAAATTCTGTGTGTAGTGGCAAATTTTTTATTTTAATATTGTGTATTATTTTATTTTTCCAATGTAGCACTCGTTTCAATGTGAAATCAGCAGTGGATGGACCTAGTTGCAGCAACGCATCACTGCTTCCTGTTGCTGAGGAAGAAATGTTTTCGTCACAGGACCTATTTGATAACGAGGATGTCAAGCACTTGGATATGTCCTGTGACGAAGATCATCAAAATGAAAGTCATCAAAATTAAACTTTCTCCAAAATACTCCAAAAGGATCGAAACGAAAGGGTGAAAGTTTTCAAGAAGAAATTTTGAAATTGATGAAGAAAAATAGTGATTTGATGGCCAAAGAAGTCTATGATGATGACATGCATTTTTTAATGAGTTTCCATAACAAATTGAAAAATATGGATGAAAATTTAAAAGCAAAAGTTAAGCTCAGGAGCATGCACTCTATGTATGATCCTGAAGATGACTGATGCCATATTTTTCAATTTATTATGAAAACTCTTTCAAAATGCATGTTTGTAAATATTTCTTTATTTATTTTTATTGTAATTACTTATAAATATTTTTATTGTAATACTTTATTTATTTTTTTAAAAATAAATTTATTGAAAAAGATGAAAATATGGTATTGCTATTTGCTTTAAATGCTGATTTTCTTTTCAAACAAACTTTATAAATTCCTTTTATTAAAACATCAAATCAGTATCATGAATTGTTGGCTTCCTGCATTTTTGACCATAAAATTATTACTTTAAAATTATTTTCACTTTAAGAACAATAATCAATTTAATTACATAGGCTTTGTATAAGTAGTTAAAAAGATTAATCTTTTGAGAAAATGCTCTTGTGAAGTTCAAAAAGGAAAAAAATGCAGTGATGTATCCTTAAATCAACAGTCACAGTTCTAGACAGTTTTGGTCTCCTACTGATCTTTGTTTCTGTTTTTGAATTATGTTATCTATCATAGGAATTATGTTATCTATCATAGGAATTTATGTTTAATAAAAATGAATAACATGCACAATTCATTGCACAGTGTATAATTTAATGAATAACACAGCATTTATTATTTATTATCCACAGAAATTTTGATGCATTAAATTCATGTCATTTCTCTAGCAGAAATTTCTAGATAAGGCATAGGTGTTTGTAATTTTAATCTTTCAGCAAATGAAAAAAGTGCATAATGATTGTTAAGATTTGTAGAACATATTGAGGAAAAGCCTTTTTGAATTATTATTAAATCCAAGTAAGTAAATGTCTCATGTTACAAAGGTTGAGTGAAGTTTACAGAAATTACGAAAAGTAATACCATTGTTTACTTTGTACTGTATTCAAATGTAATCCCCCTTTTTTTCAGAAAAAGCATATGGAATTCAAGGGTGTGGCTTATATACATGCAAATGATCAGAAATAGACGCATACAAACAGCTGGCAACACAGCAAAATGTATTTGATGACTGAGTATAAAATCCATTGTTGGGAGAACGCTTCATAGAACTGTACAAGTTTAGTTGTGGTTGCAGGTCATGGTGACCAGTTGTGGGATACTAGTACTAGAGATAATGATACTGGTAGTGCAGCCAACTACTGTAGTGATCGACAGTGACAGTGAATAAGGAGTGCTAAGGGCAGAAACATGTTCCTTTTGATTGAAAAAAGAAAAATAATTAATGTATGATAAGTACTGTTTTCCGCATAACTGCTTTCACACCTGCAAAATGGAAAAAATATTGTATACAGGCTGTCATTTATCTTCAAGAATTTCTTTTTTTAATTAGGCATATTTAGAATATGGTACAGTAAACTCTCGCTACAACGATACCCGATACAACAATAACTCCCTCTACTACAATAATGTTTTGTGGTCCCAGTGATTTTACATATAAACTAATGTTAATCTCCCCTCAATATTGCTATATTCTCTAGAACAATAAACCTCTGTAAAACGATTTTTTCAATCTAAATTTCAGTACAGTAGAAGTCCATTAGTCCGGCATCCAACAGTCCGGAATGCCCGATAGTCCAGCATCGCTCCGGAAAATTGTAAAAATTTTGGTTTTCTCCAAAAGTGTGTCTTTAAAGCAAATAAAACCGCTCGAGAGCTATTCGGAAGTTTTCGGGGTAGTTCGAGATCATCCGGAAGCGCTCGGTATTGTTCGGAAACAATTAGCGGCCGGCTGATTTTCAAAAAAAGTTTACAGTAAAAGATGCCGTCTGTGCTATTGCACAGTCTTGGAACCAGGTAAAAAGTACAACACTCCAAAAATGCTGGAGAAAACTTTGGCCAGCTGCAAACCCTGCATCTGACCTAACTCTACACACTGATGAGGAAGAAAACCATCAAGACGCTCTGACCAAAGTTTTGGATGTCGTTAGAAGTACTGACAATCCCTTGAAAAACCTGCCTGAAGATGAGGTAGAGGAGTGGCTTTTAATCGACGAGAATGAGCCTGTTGAACAAGAACTAACCGATGAGGACATTATCAACATTGTAGTAAACCCTCCGCCTACTCAAAATCTTGAAGAAAATGACTCAGATGCCGAAACGGAAGAAAAGGAAAAAATCAGCTGGGCAGAAGCTGCAGAATCACTAAATAAGTTTATCTCTTTTGCCGAGGCTAGTACTAGCTACAGTGCTTCAGAAATTATTGATTTCCATATCATTAGAAATAAATTTTATGCTAAACCGCCAAAAGTCAAGAAAACAAAAAGACATTCGTGACTTTTTTAAATCTAAGTGAAATATGTTTTACGGTACATGTACATACATTATATAAAATGTAAAATAAACTTTGTTGTATGTATTTGCATACTGTATTTTTAGTTTAATTATTAACCTAATTGTTCTTATAATTACCGCCCGATAGACCGGAATTTTCGGTAGTCTGGCACCGAGCCGGTCCCGAACGTGCCGGATTATCGGACTTCTACTGTATTATTTTCTCCCTTTATAATAATATTTTGATTTTCAAATGCTTTTTTTTTTCGTTTTCTTTTGTTATTTTTTCCGTCTATTAAGACTCATTGTGGATATTCAACTTATCCCTGAATAAATAGCTATTGTTCAGATTTCAAAACAGATGAAGACCACCCTTTTGGGAATTGGAGTGGGTGAGGGGGGGTGAAGTGTAAATGTATGCCTAGTCTCATTTCCCAGTAAGCTTTGGAATTCTGATAAGGTTTAAGGACATCTAGACCTGTCTGGTCACCTTGTCACAGAGTGAGTGAGTGAGTGATTATGGCGCAAAAACCAGAGATGATTATGACGCGCCAAACAAAAGATGAGATGATTACAATTGATGACATGAAAATTCAATAAATAAAAACAAGTAGATAAATGTACCAAATCCAGAGGATGAAGTCATATAAAAACAAGTTAAAAGCACATATTAACATTCAAGACACAGTCTTCAAAACAAATTACATTTGGTAATAAAAGCCAATCTCTTTTAAATAATAAAATAAATTAGAATTGACCTCTCTTCCGATTAAACGGTCGAGAGGTAAGTCACAGCTATTAAAATATTTCTGGCGAAGACTATTAAAACATTGACACTCAATTAAAATATGACGAACAGATAAACAAACATTACAATTAAAACAAACAGGCTCGTTTTCAGCTTTAAGAAGATAGCTATGTGTGACTCTGGTATGACCAATTCTGAGTCGAGTCAAAAGAACGTCCTCTTTACGATTTCCAGCAAAATCCCAATTCTCAATTCTAGGTTTGATGTTTCTCAACTTGTTGTGATGCTGAACATCCCAAATTTGCTGCCATTTTTTTTCGTATCTTTCCCTTGATGACACAGCAGATGTCTCTAAAAGGGATAAGGCGACTGGACAGTTCGACAGCAGATTTTGCCGCGATGTCTGCAAGCTCGTTTCCCTTTATTCCCGTATGCCCGGGAACCCAGCAGTACAGGATTTCATATCCTCGTATCATTAAATTTCTATGAATTTTGAGAACATCCACTACCACAGGATTCTGAGCGTTGGGAAAAGCTTCCAAGGATTTAAGAGCACTATACGAGTCTGTGTAAACTATGAACTTTTTGTGGCAGAGCTTTGGGATGTACAAAAGAGCATAATATATTGCAGTTAGTTCAGATGTTAGGACAGAGAAAGCATGGTGCAGGCATCTGCCCTCTATGTAATTTTCAAATACAAAAGCCATCCCGACATGATCATTTGACTTTGATCCATCTGTGTATATCGGATAATAACTGCTATATTTGTGCCTGTGCTCAGCGAAAAGTTGTCTGTAAACGATCTCGTTAGTGCTCGCCTTTACGTGATGTTTAAAAACATCAAGAAGCTGGATCCGTGAATTTTCCCAAGGTGGAATTTCAAAATTATGTACTGCTTGGGGGTGCATATCAGAGAGGGAGAGTTCCTCAATGACAGGGCGAACTCTTAAAGGGAAAGTAGGAACACAGGATGGACGTGTTTCAAATAATGTGTTACACTCATTATCAAGTAAGCACAGCTTATTGGGATGTTCAGGTTGAGATAGAGTATTAAAATATTGCAAAAGGGACAATTGCTCACGCCTCAGATGAAGTGATGGTTCGTTACAGTCAACATATAGGCTCTGCACAGGAGAAGTCCTGAAAGCTCCTGAACAAATCCGCAGACCTTGATGGTGAACAGGATCCAGTTTTAACAAAACAGATGAGCGAGCGGATCCATAAACAACTGAGCCATAGTCCAGTTTAGAGCGGATAAGCGCTCTGTAAATGCGAAGCATGGAGCAACGCTCTGCACCCCAGGAGGTGTTCGCCAACACTTTTAAAATATTTAGTGTTTTTAGACACTTCTTTCTCAGGTTTAAAACATGAGAAAGGAAAGTCAATTTTCGGTCGAACGTCACTCCTAAAAATTTTACTTCGGGCGTAACTGGAATAATTGTACCATTCAAATATAACTCAGGTTCAGGATGGAGACCACGCTTCCTACAAAAGTGAACACACACAGTTTTCTGTTTCGAAAATGTAAATCCCTGTTTGTCTGACCATTCTTGGATCTTATTCAGAGCCATCTGCAGTTGCCGCTCTACATATCTCATGTCTGCTCCTCGACAGCTAATCTGCAGATCATCAACATATAGAGATCCCAAGATGGTGGGAGGAAGTTCTTTTAATACAGAGTTTATTTTTAAACTAAACAGGGTTACACTAAGCACACAGCCTTGAGGCACACCCTCTTCCTGTTGAAAAACATCCGAAAAAACAAAGCCAATCCTTACTTGAAAAGTTCTAGCGTTCAAGAAATTCTGTATGAAAATTGGTAGGTTGCCGCGCAAGCCACTCTCGTGAAGATCCCGGAGTATACCGTATCTCCATGCCTTATCATAAGCTTTCTCAATGTCGAAGAATATGGAGACAAGGTGACTTCTTCTCACAAAGGCTTTTCGAATAGATGTCTCTAATAGAAGCATATTGTCTACGGTCGTTCTCCCCTTTCGAAAACCGCTCTGATAAGGCGATATAATATTATTCTTTTCCAAGAAGTAGACTAGGCGGCTGTTTACCATCTTTTCAAACAGTTTGCAAACACAACTGGTAAGGGCAATTGGCCGATAGTTCGAGGGATTCCTCGGGTCTTTCCCTGGCTTCGCAATAGGAATGACAATAGCTCTCCTCCATGCACTGGGAAATGTACGCTCCTTCCACACTCTATTGTAAAGTGTGAGAAGGGCACTCAGTGACTTATAGGACAGATGCTTTAGCATTTCATAATACACGCCATCCAGACCCGGACAAGACCTATGTGTCTGCAACAAAGCTCTCTTTAGTTCAACCATAGTAAAGTCTCTATTGTACGGCTCAAAGTTGGAAGAGTTGAAAGCGATGGGATTTTTTTCAGAGCGTTGCTTGATAGAAAGAAATGCAGGTGAGTAATTTCGGCTGGAAGAAACGGCAGCAAATGTCTCACCAATTGTATTTGCAATTTCTTCTATGGAGCTAATCACTCGGCCATCTTTTTCCAGAAAGGAAAGTGAGTGGTCTTTATACATTCCGCATGCTTTTCGAACTCTTTCCCAAACCCGCTTACTAGGCGTAGAGGATGTTATTGAGGACACATATGAAATCCAGGAATCCCTCTGGCTCTGCCTTCTTACTTTCCGTGCATTTGCTCTGGCTCTTTTAAAAGCTATGAGGTTTCGCAGAGTAGGATATCTACGAAAAATACCCCATGCTTTTTTCTGTTTTTTCAGTGCTTCATGACAGTCGCGATTCCACCACGGTTTCGAATATTTTAGTAGTTTTCCTGATGTTCTAGGAATGGAGAGCATAGCTGCCTGAATAATAGTATTAGTAACAGCTTCAACAGCGTCATCGATATGCACACCTTCTACCATTTGGTGTGTGAGCTCTGCAATGGAAGAGAAGAGTTCCCAGTCTGCCCTGTCCAGGATAAAACGAGGGAGTCTCGTCATGGGATTTGCTTCTCTTCGTGCAAGAGACACAAAAATAGGATAATGATCGCTGTTGTACAGGTCATTTCCGACACTAAAAGTGCAAAATGGCAACAGAGATGGTGAACAGATGGCAAGGTCGAGAGCATGGAATGTCTTTGTAGGCTCATGGAAGTAAGTATCCTGCCCATTATTCAGGAGACAAAGGCTATGATCTTCGATCATCTGCTCAATTTGTCTCCCTCGGCAATTTGTATCTTTACTACCCCAGAGCGGACTATGGCCGTTAAAATCTCCTATTATGATGAAAGGCTCAGGCAGCTGCTCTAAAAGACCATTTAAATCTTGCTGATCAATATGCTCATTTGGAGGCAAATACAGAGAAACGACTGTAACAACAATATCAAAATTTGTTTGAGTAGCGACAACTTGGAGGGATGTCGTCAAAGAAAGCACATTTGAGGGATAATCCAGTGAGGTGAGGAGACCTACACCTCCACTGGCACGTTCACCTGCAATGTTATCTTTCCTGACGAAAGAAAACCTCCGAAGTTTTGCCTGTTGTTCTGGTTTTAGATTTGTTTCCTGTATTGCGAAGCATACAGGATGATAAGCATTGATTATGGCTTTGATGTCGAGCAAATTTCGGTGGAAACCGCGACAGTTCCATGAGACGAGGGTGGCCATTATGATTGATGTTTGTTGTTCCTGTGTTCCTTTTTAGTTTTGCGCGGAAGCAGATGATCGGGAACTTCTAGACCGTCTTCCACTTCCATACTGTCTGAATCTGCAGATTCAGAAATAATTTTATTTGCAGAACTATTGCTGGGACTTCTATTTTTGGTTTCTATTATTGGAGGCACAGTTTTGGGTTTGCTCGGGATTGCTATTTCTTTATTTTGTATGGTATGTGTTGGATTTTCTTTGTTCTTGCTTGCAGGCTGCTGGTTTTTATTTGGTGGAGTCTGTGTACTTATGGAAGTTTGGGTGGCTATTGTGCGGGTTGATTTCACGGCATTGGCATATGATTTGTTCGATATAGGCTGTGTGCTTTGAACTTGTCTTCTGGCTTCGGAATACGAAATGTTCCTGGTAACTTTTATGGTCTGCACATCCTTTTCTAATTTCCATTTCGGACAGGAACGAGAAAATGCTGGATGGTTGCCCTTGCAATTTATACACAGTGCTGCAGCGGTGCAATTTTCGCTATCGTGGCCAACCGACGAGCATCGAGCGCACGTCAGGGTCCCACGACAGGACATCTTGGAATGGCCAAAACGCTGGCACTGGAAACATCGCATAGGGTTTGGAATGTATGGACGTACAGGACAATTGAGGTATCCAGCCTTAATATTCTTAGGCAGATCAGGCGATTTGAAGGTCAGGATCACGTGTTTAGTGTCAATCAACTGACCTTCCTTACGCATCTTGATCCGCCTAGCGCCACAGACATTTTGGTCAGCTAACTCGGAAACGAACTCTTCTTCTGAAACAGAGAGAAGGTCGATTTCCGAGATAACACCTCTACAAAAATTCAGAGTTTTATGCGCTGACACAGTTATAGCTACATTTCCAAGTTTGGTTTGTGACAAAAGGGAAGCAGATTGTGTTGGCGAAACAGTATCTATAAGCAGGTCTCCAGAACGGAGACGCTTAATATTCTTTGGCTGACCTATGCATGAGTTAACGTATTTGCTTACTAGAAAAGGAGACATCTTTTGCAGTTCACCAGAAGGACAAGAGACAACTAGGAAGCGCGGATTTTCAGTAGTTTCCTTTACATTTACATCAGTACGGGTTTTCTTACTAATAGGTTTCTCAATTATTTCTATATCTTGTTTAATTTCGTTTGGGTCAGGTTTTTTTAGTATGAAAATTGAAGCCATGTTTAAAAGAGAAAAAATTCGGGTCCGACGGCCCCGCCCACCACGGAGCCCAACAAGGGAACACAGATTCCTGTGTTAGGGCTAGCCGGACCTATACGCAAACTGAAGCCCCACAGTCGGCTTTCCCGAAAGCAGGTACTCCCGAGAGCTTGACCCCAAGCCACTGACACAAGGACTAGTGACCAGCCGATTGACACCCGTGAGGACGACTAAGGTGCCTCCCGTTTAGCTGAAGCAGAGGCCAAAGTAGTGTGTTGGGGACAGTACCTCGCCCCTCAACTACCAGGACCCTCCTTTCCAGCGACACGGGTCTCCACGCACGGCAAACACGTGGGCAGTTTTCTCGCCACTCGAAGACTAGAGACAAGGGCTGTTCCAGTCTCTCGTGACGAGCCCCAAACTCCGTAGAGAGAAACCACGAGGGAGAAGAGAAGGGAAAAAGTTCCAGCAAAGAGGAGAGGAGACGGAAAAGAGGATAGATCACTGGGGCTCCAGGATCGTGACACCCGTCTCACCAAGAAGATGATCCCCTGAAGGGCTAGGGTACCTCGGGATTGCCACACCCGTACTCACAAAAGTGAGCCCCTGAGGGCCACCTTGTCACAGAACAAGTGCCCTTTGTTAGAGGAACAGGGGGAGATGGAGGCGAGGTGTTGTTAAGTGACGTACTGAAAAGTGAGTTCAAAGGTTGTTTTATAGTCTTTAACGATTTTGAGTTCTACGCGAAACATTTGGTTTAAACTTTTCTTTCTTTCACGCGATATTGTTCCCTAAGATGACAGGGCGAAAGCAACTATCTTTTCCAAATAAACTGAACGTTATCAATGATATTGATGAGGGAATGAAGCAGATTGATGCGGCTAAGAAACATGGATTATCGCAATCTACAGTTGCAACGTTCCTAAAGAAGAGAAAGCAAATCGAAGATGCTGTAACTTCAAATGAAATTAACCCAGAGCGAAAACGAATGAAAGTTGCAACAAATGAAAACATTGATGCTGCTGTTTTAAAATGGTTTCAAGAGATGAGAGCAACAAATGCCCCACCAATAAATGGATCTTTATTATGTGCAAAAGCACGGAAATTTGCAGCAATGCTAGGGAACGAAACTTTCAAAGCTAGCAATGGTTGGTTAATGCGTTTTCGAGATCGTCATGGAATAACTTTCCAAGAAGTTCACGGAGAGAAAAAGTCAGCCCTGATAAACAACGCAAATGAATGGCGGCAAAACAAGATGAAAGAAATCTTAGAAAAGTATGCTCCAGAAGACATTTATAATGCAGATGAAGCTGAGCTGTTTTTCCAACTCCTACCCGATCGAACATTGGCATTCAAGGGTGAAAAGTGTTATGGAGGGAAGAAATCAAAGCAGAGACTGACTGTTCTTCTGTGTACAAATAGCACAGGAACGCATAGAATACAACCTCTCGTCATTGGTAAATCATTGAAGCCAAGGTGCTTTAAGAACGTGAAAAGTCTTCCCGTGGAGTATAAAGCAAATAAGAAGGCTTGAATGACGTCTAAATTTTTTTCCGAATGGTTACAGAAGTTAGACAATGAAATGAAGAAGAGAAAGAAAAAAAATCTTTTTGTTGATAGATAACTGCGGTGCTCACACGTCATTTCTAAAGCTACAAAATATCGAAATCGCTTTTTTTCCTGCCAATTGCACTTCGATTTTACAGCCTCTTGGTATGGGCATAATTAAGTGCTTCAAAATATATTACAGAAAACGGTTGGTGGACTCCATACTTGTAAACTTTGAAAATAAAGTAGAAGACCCTTTCAAAGCTGTAAATGTCAAGGAAGCGTGTGACAATATTGCTGGAAGTTGGTGGGAAGTAACAGAAAAAACCATTCGGAATTGCTGGAAAAAGGCCGGTCTTTGTGTTATGGAAGATAAGAAATCTGATAATGATGAAAATCCCATAGACAATGATCTCTCAGATGATCAAGAATGTGTTTTGCACATCAAAAAATCCGTATCCCAACTTGAGGAAACAAGCGGTAAAAAGTTTGGAATTAGTATAGAAGACTATTTAACAGCAGATGATGATCTTATGGTTTTTGCAGGAGTTACTGATGAAGATATTCTCTCTGAAATTACTGATGAGATAGGAAACAATGATGAAGATGATGATGATATTGATGATGATGATAATACAGGTCCATTGCAGTCCTTATTGTCATCCCAGGAAGCTCTTCAATCTGTGAATTCTCTACGGACATTTTTTCAAGCCTTCCGTCGACAAATGAAGAACATTTTCGTGCACTAGATTCAATGCATACAGTATTAGTGAACTTAACAGTTAAAAAAATCAATAAACAAACAAAAATATTGGATTATTTTCAATAAAAAGTGTTTTCAGGTATGTGAATATTTCTGTGCTTATTTTCTGAATTTATCTTATTTACTTATTTTTTTAGTAACCACTATTATTAGTATTTTACAAATTAATTTCTTCTAAATATAGACTTAAAAGTAGTATGTTATGCACCTTAAACTAATAATAATAAAAAAAATTAATGTATTAAATTATTAAATGCTCAAAATATGTGGGCCCTTGATATAACAATATGCCTCTCTACAACAATATATTTATTTGGTCCCTAAAATATTGTTGTAAGGAGGTTTCACTGTATTTCTCTTAAGAGAAATTGCATATAAAAAATTGAGGAAGGTTTTATATATATGTAAGATAAAAATATATGAATCAGAATTATAATATAACTATAAACATTAATTCTTCCTCTCTATTCTAAAATCGTAATAACTTATCTGCATTGCGTCATTCAAATTAATCATGCGATCTTACGTAACCGTTAATACCATATGCCTCTTGACGACCAATCACAGAATTGTAAACCGAAACTTTTCTCTTCGCGTGCTTGCATCTTTCATAACTACGTACATCAGCTTTTGCTCGCTACTGTGCTAAGATGTGATTTCGCTGGCTTGCTTTCTATCTCAAAAATGTAAATCTTCTGTGGAAAGGCACGACTAGAGTGCCAAGTGATGGTGGCCACAAATATCAACTGGAAATAAATATGGAATTAAAATTGCCTCGACTGCCAAGTTCTTTAAATACTACGCAATCAAAATTCTTCTTCAATATGGGTCTAATCACGCATCGACACTGCTCCGTCTATTTTCCTTTGCTTGTGCTTTTAATATTACATATATATATATATATATATATATATATATATATATATATATGCATGAGCATGTTTATAATTTAGAGAGTACTACAATGCAGAAATATTGCATACTGCTTTGCACACAAATATGCTGTTCTATACATATTTCAATATTGCATTCTGTAAGTTTCATTCAAAAATGCCATTGCAGATATTTAGTGTATTCCTATAACAATAAGGCTACTGTCAAAGTATGTTTCTGAGTTGTTATTAAAAAAAGGTATGTCTCGTATTTCCTTAATGTAATTATTTTGCTTGAATATAAAAATAGCAGTGTTTCCTAGTGACCTTGCGGTAACTACTTCCACTCGTTTCTTTGTTTAGAGAGAGAGTGAAAGCTGTTCATCAACCATACAAACAAGTACGAAGTCTATTATTCCGAATGCAGTAGCATGTAACTTAGAACATAAAATTGATACTTGTAAGACTTTAATATCTGAATTGCAGGTTATGCTGCCTGCCTACTATAACAAAAAAATTGAAAGAAATTGTTTCTGATTGTAGAGGTGTAATAGAGTCAAACTAGCTGAAAGAATTTCCTGACAAAATGCCACATGGCAGTGTTCCCCCAAATTTAAAATTATCCCATCAGGCTTTGCTTCGTACAATTGCTTCAAAAATACAAAGTGTAAAATTTCAACTTATCTGAATATTCAAAATAAAAAAAAACATTAAAGAAGATTTATTAGGCATATCAAATATCTTATCCATAGATGTGAAAGAAATGCCAACAAATGACAATATGACTAAAACGTTAAATTTAAAAGGTAATTTAGTATCCACAATTAATAAAAGTACTTTTACTCCCAAGCGAATTGATGAGGATATTTCAAAATGCATTTTATATGTTGGAGAAACGCCTCTAACATTCTAGGATGTAAAATCTATGGATCCATACATTCCATGTGAAGAAATTGTAACATTCAAATCTGCATCTTTAAATTTTCAGCCTGGTTGGCTTAGTGACAAAGTTATTGATGCTTTTCTTTTTATTAGTCTTTGTGGTTCTTCAGTAGCAGCCAAGTGTAATCATATGCCTTTCTTTCAATCAGGTAGTAAAGATCAAACTGTATGGAAAAAAGAGGATTTAGCTTCTGTTAATTTCTTGTAAAGAATAATTATTGGGTTTTACTGGTAGCAAAAATTAAAGATAAAAATGTTTCAATTTTATGATCCACTTGGTTTTAATTCTGTTCAAAATTCAGTATCTTCATTAATTGAGCTGTGGCAAAAAGTCATAAATAGTATTTTAAACATTAATGATAGTTGGTGTGTTTCATTTCCAAGTTGCGTTCTTCAGAACGATGGTATGAGTCGTGGTGTATTTATATGCTGTTTTGTGCATCAACTTAGCTGACATTTAGATATTGATCAGCCTTTTAATACATATGATTTTAGAAAGTTTATTTATATTAGTTTAGGTGGAAAGATAAATGAAGGAAAGTAAATCCAGGAAATAATTATGCATGTTTAAATGATAATAGAAACAGGAAACCAGGATTTTTGTGTTTTTATTCCTGTGCCAAAGTATTTCAGTAAAGTTATATGGTTCCATCTTAGATAGATTTAACCTGTTTGTTTCATTTTGAATACATTCATTATGTTGAAATAACAGTGGCTTTCTAAAGCTTGCCAAAATCTTCTGCAGGTCATGCTTTAATTGTTTTTTAAGTACAATTTAATATTAAATAATAATAAAGTAAGTAAAGTTTATTTTAAGAAAATTTATTTTTACTTTATTTGTATAAAACTACTTAAATTTCCGGAATAGAATCATTCTTCACTTGGGTTGGTAGACCGCAGAACGTTTAGTCCTATTCAATCCAGATAGGAAAGTGACAAAAAAAAAGGTCCGTTGCTTGTTTTGCAGCGAATATTCAAGATTTTGCGGAGAAAGAGGAGAACCTCCCAACCTTCGTACTGTATAATGTATTGGCCAAAAAAATGAAATTATTTGACTATTTGATTACTTTCCCTTTATTTAAGCCATTCCGAATATTATTCCTTAGAAAGCTAATCTGTATTAAAACACAACCATTTTTGGAAGTTTACTATAACTTCAGCAGTTACTGCAACTATGTTATTATAAACATTCATACATATACTCATAATATAAGCATAACGATCATAATAAACATGAATATGAACTGACCAAGCAGAACAAGAATGCAAATTTTTAAGATCTTCATAGAAATTCAAACGTGTGTAGTATTTGGGTGGGAAGAAAAGTACCAGTATTTGGGTGGGAGGAAAAGTACCGAATGTACCAGAATTTTCTACTGCTTTCCCAACTCTTTGAACAATAAAACGATGGGCACCTGTGCGTACTCTTCATGCACACCAAAGGTTATGTTAATGCAGAGAAAGGGGCAAAAGCTGTTTCCGGGAGTATGATTCACCATCTGACATTCCATTTTAGGAAGAAGAGTTGTTTATTTAGTTTCGGCTTTGGTACGGGGGAAAATAGCGCGTTTATTAAAAAAAAAAGCACTAAAAACAAAGAAAATAAGGGCTTTAAAGAAAAAGTAAGTGCCTATAAGGGCCTTTATATTTTATTTTCAAATATAAGGACTTATAAGCACCGCTACGAAGCCTGGACAAAAATCAAATTACATAATAGAAACCTGTTTCTTTCAGGTAGTGAAACAAATTGGTATTGACCTCTCTTCCGATTAAACGGTCAAGAGGCAGGTCACAGCTATTAAAATACTTATAAGATGACTATTAAAATATGGACGATAAATATAAGATGACTATTAAAATATGGACATTCAATTAAATTGTGATTCACTGAAAGACAAACATCACAATTTGCACAAACAGGCTCATTCTCAGCTTTCAGAAGGTAGTTATGTGTCACTCTAGTGTGACCAATTCTAAGGCGAGTCAAAAGAACTTCCTCCCTGCGATTGCTAGTAGTATCCCAATGCTCTATTTTATGCTTCACCCTTCTCAACTTGTTATGATTTAAGTTTTAAATAGTCTTGTAAAAGTAACTTAAATTTTTGTTTCACGATGGATTTTTTTTATAATCAATTTCTTTTTTCTTTTAGCCATTAAAATCTCTGCTGAAATTTTTTTTATTATAAATATTGAAACAAGAGCTTAAATGATGTTTTTAAGTTTGTTTAAAGATATAAAATGTAAATTAATTTACGTAGGTTTCAATATAGTTTCGAACATATTTCATGAAGTCCCGATGGCACTTGTTTTTATGATTGTCACTTTGATAGCTTTCAGAAAATAAGTGCTTTTAGGATATTTTCAGATTCCTTTTTGTGAAAATTAGGACATCATAGTTCTATGTCTAGTGTATAACCTCCTTACAATAGCAAGTTCACCGATGCTCAGTTTTGCTGTATTATAGTTTTTCTAGAGTGTTATTTTATGATCTGTTGATTATTGTAACCCCTAATGCTGCACTACCATGTGTTTCCTTTATCTGAACTTATCATGCAGCTATTTTAGTGGGTTCTTTACTATAGGAACAATACTAAACTTCTTATAAAAAGCTTATGTAGCTTTTTGGATCCATTTGTGGGATATTTTAAAATTTATGCTTACCTCTAAGTGATATTTAAAACTTAAGCAAGAAACTCAAAGAGTATGCAGAAATCATGCTCAGCAATCAAATGTGATATCAAGTATACTTGCACCAAAAAGTATGAAAAATAAAAAATTTAAATGATTATATGGTGTCTCACTTTATTGCCAAAAAAAAAGGCCAAACATAATAACAGAACCAAAATTCTTTTGTACAAATTCTAGTTATTTTACTGACCTAAGAGTTAGCTGTTAAGTCATTTCTCCAAATATTCAACAGCAAAAATACATGGAATCTGTTAAGGATTTGTTATGTTGACATTAAACAATATCAAAATATGAAAGTAATCTTTCTTCTAGCATACTTAATGAATAAGTAAAATTATTATTTTCATATAAAACTTTTATTTCTTCTGAAATTATATAATTTTTATTCATTTGTCCCAATTTTTATTTTGTGATATAACTATCAGTTTCTATTTATTTGTTAAACTTTGATAACTTTAACATCATTTTAAGGGCTATTTTGGTGATATTAATTTGAACTTTATCAAGTGTTCTGGCACAAATATACTTAATTCCTACTCGCATTGGTGGTTCTTCATTTCATGTTGCGGTGAGTGAGTGAGTGAGTGAGTGAGAGATTATGGCGCAAAACCAAAGATGATTATAGTGCGCCAAACACGTGATGGGGTGAGTACAATTGATGAAATTAAAATACAATAAATAAAAACAAGTAGACAAATGTATCAAATCCAGAGGATGAAGTCAGTCATATAAACACAAGTTAAAACCACACATTTAAAATTCAAGATACAATCTTTAAAACAAATTACATTAGGTGATAAAAGCCAGTTTCTTTCAAATAATAAAATAAATTACAATTGACCTCTCTTCCGATTAAACGGTCGAGAGGTAAGTCACAGCTATTAAAATATTTCTGGCGAAGACTATTAAAACATGAACACTCAATTAAAATATGACGAACAGATAAACAAACATTACAATTAAAACAAACAGGCTCATTTTCAGCTTTGAGAAGATAGTTATGTGTGACTCTAGTGTGACCAATTCTGAGCCGAGTCAAAAGAACTTCCTCCTTACGATTTTTGGTTGATTCCCAATGCTCAATTCTAGGTTTTACATGTCTTAACTTGTTTTGAAGCTGAACATCCCAAAATTGCTGCCATTTTTTCCGGACTTTTCCCTTGATGACACAGATATCTCTAAAAGGGATAAGGCGACTAGTCAGTTCATCAGCAGATTTGGCTGCTATATCTGCAAGCTCATTTCCCTTTATTCCAGCATGTCCAGGAACCCAGCAGTACAGGACTTCATATCCGCGAATCGTTAAATTTATATGAATTTTCAGGACATCTACTACCACAGGATTCTGAGTGTTGGGAAAAGCTTCCAAAGATTTAAGAGCACTATACGAGTCTGTATAAACTATGAACTTCTTCTGGCAGAGCTTCGAGATGTACAAAAGAGCATAATATATTGCAGTTAGTTCAGATGTTAGGACTGAGCAAGCATGGTGTAGGCATCTGCCCTCAATGTAATCTTCAAATACAAAAGCCATCCGGACATGATCATTTGACTTTGATCCGTCTGTGTATATCGGATAATAACTGCTATATCTGTGCCTGTGCTCAGCGAAGAGTTCTCTGTAAACGATCTCGTTAGTGCTCGCCTTCACGTGATGTTTGAAAACATCAAGGAGCTGAATCCGTGAATTTTCCCAAGGTGGAATTTCAAAATTCTGTACTGCTTGAGGGCACATATCAGAGGGAAAGTTCCTCAATGACAGGGCGAACTCTTAAAGGAAAAGTAGGAACACAGGATGGACGTGTTTCATATAATGTGTTACACTCATTATCGAGTAAGCACAGCTTATTGGGATGTTCAGGTTGGGATAAAATATTAAAATATTGTAAAAGGGACAATTGCTCACGCCTCAGATAAAGTGATGGTTCGTTAGAGTCAACATATAGGCTGTGTACAGGAGAAGTCCTGAAAGCTCCTGAACAAATCCGCAAACCCTGATGGTGAACAGGATCCAGTTTTAACAAGACAGATGAGCGAGCGGATCCATAAACAGCTGAGCCATAGTCCAGTCTAGAGCGGATAAGCGCTCTGTAAATGCGAAGCCTGGAGCAACGCTCTGTACCCCAGGAGGTGTTCGCCAACACTTTTAAAATATTTAGTGTTTTGAGACACTTCTTTCTCAGGTTTAAAACATGAGAAAGGAAAGTCAATTTCTGGTCGAACGTCACTCCTAAAAATTTTACTTCGGCCGCAACTGGAATAATTGTACCATTTAGATATAACTCAGGTTCAGGATGGAGACCTCGCTTCCTACAAAAGTGCACGCACACAGTTTTCTGTTTCGAAAAAGTAAATCCCTGTTTGTCTGACCATTCTTGGATCTTATTCAGAGCCATCTGCAATTGCCTCTCTATGTATCTCATGTCTGCTCCTCGACAGCTAATCTGTAAATCATCTACATATAGTGATCCCAAGATGGTATGAGGAAGTTCTTTTAATACAGAATTTATTTTTAAACTCAACAGCGTTACACTAAGCACACAACCTTGAGGCACACCCTCTTCCTGTTGAAAAACATCCGAAAAAACAGAGCCAATCCTTACTTGAAAAGTTCTAGCGTTCAAGAAATTCTGTATGAAAATTGGTAGGTTGCCGCGCAAGCCACTCTCGTGAAGATCCCGGACTATACCGTATCTCCATGCCTTATCATAAGCTTTCTCAATGTCGAAGAATATTGAGACAAGGTGACTTCTTTTGACAAAGGCTTTTCGAATAGATGTCTCTAATAGAAGCATATTGTCTACGGTCGTTCTCCCCTTTAGTAATCTGAAGTAAAGAAGCAGACTGGGTGGCTGAGTTTGTATCAATAAGCAAGTCTCCGGTGCGGAGACGCTTTATGTTTCTCGGCTCACCAATACAAGGCTGGATGTATTTATTTATTACGAAAGGAGACATCTTATGCATTTCGCCAGAAGGACTAGAGATGACTAGGAAACGGGGACTATTGTGATGATTTTTTTTATTTGCATCTGTCCGTAATTTTTTTGCAGAATTTTCAGAACTAGGTTGAGTGACAGGTTGAGTGACTGGTTTAGTAGTAGACATTTCAGAACTAGGTTGAATGATTGGTTTATTAGTAGATGTTTCAGAACTAGGTTGAGTGACTGGTTTAGTAGTAGACGTTTCAGAACTAGGTTGAGAGACTGGAGTGACTTGAGTAACTGGAGTGACCTCGAAATCTTTAATTAAATATATATGTGATGAAGCCATATTGAAGAGAAGAATGATTCGGGTCCGACGGCCCCTCCCACCACGGAGCCCAACAAGGGAACACAGATTCCTGTGTTAGGGCTAGCCGGACCTATACGCAAACTGAAGCCCCACAGTCGGCTTTCCCGAAAGCAGGTACTCCTGGGAGCTTGACCCCAAGCCACTGACACAAGGACTAGTGACTATCCGATTGACACCCGTGAGGACGACTAAGGTGCCTCCCGTTTAGCTGAAGCAGAGGCCAAAGTAGTGTGTTGGGGACAGTACCTCGCCCCTCAACTACCAGGACCCTCCTTTCCAGCGACACGGGTCTCCACACACGGCAAACACGTGGGCAGTTTTCTCGCCACTCGAGAACTAGAGACAAGGTCTCTTCCAGTCTCTCGTGACGAGCCCCAAACTCCGTAGAGAGAAACCACGAGGGAGAAGAGAAGGGAAAAAGTTCCAGCAAAGAGGAGAGGAGACAGAAAAGAGGATAGATCACTGGGGCTCCAGGATTGTGACACCCGTCTCACCAAGAAGATGATCCCCTGAAGGGCTAGGGTACCTCGGGATTGCCACACCCGTACTCACAAAAGTGAGCCCCCTGAGGGCCATGTTTCGGTGAAATAAATACACTTCTGTAATTCTAATTCTACTTTATACGGCAAATTCTATATACATGTATATTACAGATTGGTCTATATACATGTATATTACAGATACATATATATTACAGATACATGTATATTACATTCTATATACATGTATATTAGATTGGTCGGAGTAACATGATAGCTGTTTAATACCACACCTCTCTACA
The DNA here is from genome assembly GCF_044657685.1 of Stegodyphus dumicola. Lineage (NCBI taxonomy): Eukaryota > Metazoa > Arthropoda > Arachnida > Araneae > Eresidae > Stegodyphus > Stegodyphus dumicola. The sequence goes on along the minus strand of NC_140778.1, from coordinate 166,440,624 downwards.
TCAATACACCCATCCACTCTCTTTCTCTCTCTGCTGAAACTGTTTAATTAGCTCTACATATGTGGCGGTGCAGCACCCTCTATAACTTTCACTACAAGTGTGAAACAAAAATTACTTTCAAATATATACCATATTTGTTCTTTTTTTTAATCACTCACTTTTTATGAAGTGCTGGTTATGCAATGTGCTTTTGTCTTGTGTTCGGAAAATCTGAATAGAGTTTTATCTGACAAATATGATGCCAAAACGAAGAAGATCATGGCATCGGTAAATGAAAAGCAAATTCATTTTGATCTAATTGAATTAAGTTAGCAAAATGAAACATTTTCTGCATTTGATTATATAATAAAATCCATTTAATGGATCTCTGACCATTTATGACAGTTCCTTAAATTGGGTGATAGTTTTTAACATGATTGTAAACCTCAAAGTATTCCTGGGAAACCTGATCTTAATACAGATGGAAGCATACAAATGATGGGCGTCTACATGGTATTCATAATTCGTTTCTCGTGGGCAAAAAGGTGCAACAGCACTGAAATTTATGGGCAGTTGCATGAAGTGTATGGTGAAAATACAATGTCATGTCAAGCTATCGCAAAATGGTGCAACATGTTTGAGAATGGATGTACAGATATTGACAACGCTGAGTGCGAGGGAAGGCCATCAACTGCAACAAATTCGGAATTTGCTCCTCGCGTGAATAAATGCATTCTTGCAAACAGATGCATAATGATAGACGAAATCTTAAATAAACTGTATACTTCTCATGGAAGTGTACATAAAATTATTGCCGATCACCTTAAATTTCATAAAGTTTGTGCTCTATGAGTGCCACTTCTATTGACGGAGTAACACAAAGGAAAGCGTTTTGAAAGTGCATTTGCAATACTGCAACGTTACGAAACAGTAGGAAACAAGTTTTTGGAAAAAATTGTGACTGGAGATGAAACTTGGATTCACCACTACTCACCTAAAATGAAACGCAGCTCGTTCGAGTGGAAACACTGCAGTTCCCTGACACAAACAAAGTGTCAAGCTGTTCCATCTGCAGGAAAGGTGATGATGATGCTGTTTTTTGACAGAGAGGGAAGGCGTGCTGCATACAGAGTTCATGCCGAAGGGTGTCATAATTAATGCATCTTCTTATTGTGAAACACTAAAAGGATTGCGGAAATCACTTAAATTCGACGGCCACGTAAACTGTCGAAAGACATTGTGCTTGACAATGCAGGACCGCATGCAGCAAAACAAACGTGCGAACTTCTGAAAAAGTTTAGGGGGGAAGTGTGGAATCATCCTTCTCATAGCCCACACCTTTCACATCCTGACTTCTATGTGTTTGGTCCCATGAAACAAGAACTTTCAAAGCGACGGTACCTTTCGGATGCGAAAGTCAAAGCTGCAGCCCAACATTGGTTATCGGACATTGTACGGGATTTCTTTGCAGAAGCCATCGAAAAACTTGTACCACGCCTCAACAAATGCTTAAATAACGGAGGTAATTACGTTGAAAAGTAGATTTTGAATGGAACTTTAAAATATAAATAAAGTTAATGTAAAATTTTAGCTCCTGTTTTGATTTCTTAGGCAGTGCAACTAACTTTTTTACTGACCTTCGTAATATGATGGTTTACCTAATAAGTTTGCTTACCAGGTGAAACACATCTTTTAAAAGTTGACCCACTGCCACCTGCTGGGCCCAAAGAAACTCTTAATGTGGATGAACCAAATGTGAGTTAGTTATGAAGTCATCTTATTTTTACGTGAAATATGATAAAAATCTTGAGTAAATTTACAGAATGCTGATTAAATAAATAATCCCACTCCCTCTTCCCAAATAACACATTTAAAATTATACTTTGATAATTTGTTAACTTCATGTTTTGGCAAGGTACATACTTGTATCTATATTCCTTTGTACTGAATATTCTTTCTGACAATCCGTAATTATTATCAAGCCTTTAACCACATTATTTGTAATTAATTACAGTATTCTGGTTTTTAACAATTTTTTTGAAAAAGCGCCTCTCCCACCTGATTGCAACAACCACCACCACCACCAATTCATTTTCACCATACATGATCTAAATATCATTCCTTCACTTAAAATGTTAACATCTTCAACTTTCTATTTTTGCCATTTATCTTCTAATCTTTGTTCTTATTAAGCAAAATGCAAAAATTTCTAATAGATAACTACATTAATCATCTGCTCTTTCTGATGACATATTGAGTTCTCTTTTATAGTATTTGATAAATGGCTCACAGCACCAAATGTAGATGAACTATAACATGTCATCAAAGTATTTTATAATCTCATCAATTATTCATATGAAAAATGGGTTTGTGTCAGTAACCCCTAATGCTGCACTATCATGTGTTTCTTTTATCTGAATTTAAACTCATCATGGAGGTATTTTAGTGGGTTTTTACTGTAGGAAGAATGCTAAACTTCTTATAAACAGCTCTAGCTATTGGATCCATTTGTGGGACATTTTAAAATTTATGCTTACCTCTAGGTGCTATTTAAAACTTAAGCAAGAAACTCAAAGACTGTGCAGAAATCATGCTCAGCAATCAAATGTGATATCAAGTAAACTTGCATTAAAAAGCATGAAAACTAAAAAATTCAAATGATAAGGATGTCTCATTTATTGCCCCCCCCCGAAAAAAAAAGGCCAAAGATAATAACAGTACCAAAATTCTTTTGTAAAAATTCTAGTTATTTTACTGATCTAACAGTTAGCTGTAATTCATTTCTCCAAATATTAAACAGCAAAAATATCCAGAATCTGTTAAGGATTTGTTATGTTGACATTAAACAATATCAAAATATGAAAGTAATCTTTCTGGTAGCAAAATTAATAAATAAGTAAAATTATTATTTTCATATAAAACTTTTATTTCTTCTGAATTTATATAACTTTTATTAATTTGTTCCAATTTTTCTTTTGTGCTATAACTATCAGTTTCTATTTATTGTTAAACTTTGATAAATTTAACACCATCTTAAGTGGTGGTGGTAGTAGATTTAAGGCACAAAGCTGTAAAAGCCATATGCGCCTAACACAAGCTTCGTTCTTCAACATACAAACTAAATTACAAATTTTAGATAAAGAAAAATGTCTAAAGATAACAGCACACTTATAAAATCGAGACCCATTGAGATACACTCATTGAACTCAGACTTGGATGGAGACCTCACTTTCTACAAAAGTACACGCACACACTCTTCTGTTTCGAAAACATAAATCCTTGTCTGTTTGCCCATTCCTGAATCCTGTTCAAAGCGATCTGGAGCTGCCTCTCTACATGTCTCATATCCCCACCTCAACAACTAATTCATAAATCCTCAACATATAAAGCTCCTAAAATGGCGGGAGGATGTTGTTTTAATGCAGAATTTTTTTTAGACTGAACAGAGTTACACTAAGCACACAGCTCTGACGCACACCGTCTTCTTGTTTGAAAACTTCTGACAAAACAGAACCAATTCTTATGTGAAAAGTTCTAGCTTCCAAAAAATTCTGAATGAAAAATGATAGGTTTCCACGCAAGCCACTATCATGCAGATCACAAAGTATACTGTACCTCCATGCCTTATCATAAGCTTTCTCTATATCAAACAAAATTGAAACAAGGTGATTTCTTCTTACAAAAGATTTACAAATAGATGTCTCCAAAAGGAGCAAGTTATCTGTCATTGTTCTTCCCTTTCAAAAACTGCTTTGATAAGAGGAAATTATATTATTCTTCTCCAAGAAATAGAATAACCGGCTGTTTACTATTTTCTCAAACTGTTTGCATACGCAGCTACTAAGGGCAATTATTCGATAGTTGGTGGGATTCCTCAGGTCTTTCCCTGGCTTACCAATAGGAATCACAACAGCTCTGCTCCATGCACTGGGAAAGCTCGCTCCTTCCACACCCTATTGTAAACACTGAGAGTGAGTGAGTGACTGAGAGATTATGGCGCAAAACCAAAGATGATTATAGCGCGCCAAACACGAGATGGGATGATTACAAATGATGAAATTAAAATACAATAACTAAAAACAAGTATACAAATGTACGAAATCCAGAGGATGAAGTCATATAAAAACAAGTTAAAAGCACACATTAAAATTCAAGACACAGTCTTCAAAACAAATTACATTAAATAATAAAAGCCAGTCTCTTTTATATAATAAAATTAATTAATATTGACCTCTCTTCCGATTAAGCGGTCGAGAGGTAAGTAACAGCTATTCAAATAATTCTGACGAAGACTATTAAAACATGGACACTCAATTAAAATATGACGGACAGATAGACAAACATTACAATTTGAACAAACAGGCTCATTCTCAGCTTTTAAAAGGTAGTTATGTGACACTCTAGAGTGGCCAATTCTGAGGCGAGTCAAAAGAACTTCTTCCTTGCGATTTTTGGTTAATTCCCAATGCTCAATTCTAGGCTTTACATGTCTTAACTTGTTTTGAAGCTGAACATCCCAAAGTTGCTGCCATTTTTTTCGAATCTTCTCTTTCACTACACAACAGATGTCTCCAAAAGGGAAGAGGCGACTAGACAGATCAACAGCACATTTCGCTGCGATATCTGCCAGCTCATTCCCTTTTATTCCCACATGGCCAGGAACCCAGCAGTACAGGATATCATATACACGACTCGTTAAGTTTATATGTAACTTCAGAATATCCACTATGACTGGAATATCCACTATGGCCAGAGTCAACATACAGGCTCTGAACAGGAGAAGTCCTGAAAGCTCCTGAACAAATCCGCAGAGCTTGATGGTGAAACAGGATCCAGTTTTAACAAAACTGATGACCGAGCGGATCCATAAACAACTGAGTCATAGTCCACTCTAGAACGGATAAGCGCTCTGTAAATGCGAAGCATGGAGCAACGCTCTGCACCCCAGGAGGTGTTTGCCAAAACTTTTAAAATATTTAGTGTTTTTAGACACCTCTTTCTCAGGTTTAAAACATGACAAAGGAAAGTCAATTTTCAGTTGAACGTCACTCCTAAAAATTTTACTTCGGACGCAACCGGAATAATTGTACCATTCAGATATAACTCAGGTTCAGGATGCAGACCTCGCTCCTACAAAAGTGCACGCACACAGTTTTCTGTTTAAAAAAGTAAATCCCTGTTTGTCTGATCATTCTTGGATCTTATTCAGAGCCATCTGCAGTTGCCTCTCTATGTATCTCATGTCTGCCCCTCGACAACTAATCTGCAGATCATCAACATATAGAGATCCCAAGATGGTGGGAGGAAGTTCTTTTAATACAGAGTTTATTTTTAGGCTGAACAGCGTTACACTAAGCGCACACCCTTGAGGCACACACTCTTCCTGTTCAAAAACGTCGGACAAAACAGAGCCAATTCTTACTCGAAAAGTTCTATTGTACAAGAAATTCTCAATGAAAATTGGTAGGTTGCCACGCAAGCCACTATCATGAAGATCACGAAGTATACCGTAACTCCATGTCTTATCATAGGCTTTCTCTATATCAAAGAAAACTGAGACATGGTGATTTCTTCTTACAAAAGCTTCATGAATAGATGTCTCCAAAAGGAGCATGTTATCTATCGTTGTTCCTCCCTTTTGAAAACCGCTTTGGTAAGGCAAAATTATATTATTCTTCTCCAAGAAATAGACTAAGCGGCTGTTTAACCTTTAACTACTGTGACTTGAATTGTGGCATAACTACTGTGAGCTGTCTCTCAGACCGCTTCTGCTAAAAACAAAATAAGATATTGTTTCTTTTTATTATTTGAATAAATATCATTTAATTTCATACATTTAACTTTTTCATGAAGATATAAAGCAATTTTTATGCTTAAATCAGTTCATTAAAATAAAAGATATACTATGATAATAATTCCTTCACTTACGTATCTGGATGGAAGAAGTAAATTTTAATATTCAACTTTTTTATTTTGCATTAAAATTTGCGATAAGAATGCTTTAATAAGAATATAGAAAATTAATTTTTATTTTAAAACTTATAATTCGAGCTGCATTTTATACATACTTTTCTACTGCTTTGTAGACACACTGATTCTTTGCATGCTATATATTTGTAAGCTATTTTCCCTTTTTTACTCGGTGGACAAATATAGCACATTCTTTTCTTTTTTATCTCATTTATCGTCTTCAATCGCAATGTTTCCTGCATCATCATTTATTCCAAAAACTCTTCTTATTGTAAGTTTGAGTTCTTTAGGTAGAAATGATGAAGTTATCCTCCGTTTTACATGAGACAGCACCAACTGAATTGCTAATGAAATCTTTTCATTTCATTTTCAGGGCCAATGGGATAAGATTTAAATAATACGAATGCATTTGTTGCACAGATATCCAAGTTTCTGAAGAATATTGCCATAGGCCAACATCGGGTTCGACGATCAGTTAAATAGATTGAGTGAGTGAGTAAGTGAGTGAGAGATTATGGCGCAAAACCAAAGTTGATTATAGTGCGCCAAACGCGAGATGGGGTGTGTACAACTGATGAAATTAGAATACAATAAATAAAAACAAGTAGACAAATGTATCAAATCCAGAGGATGAAGTCATATAAAAACAAGTTAAAACCACACATTTAAAATTCAAGACACAATCTTCAAAACAAATTACATTAGGTGATAAAAGCCAGTCTCTTTTAAATAATAAAATAAATTACAATTCACCTCCCTTCCGATTAAACAGTCGAGAGGTATGTCACAGCTATTAAAATACTTCTGACGAAGATTATTAAAATATGGACACTCAATTAAAATATGACGGACAGATAGACAAACATTACAATTTGAACAGACAGGCTCATTCTCTGCTTTTAAAAGGTAGCCATGTGTCACTCGTGTGACCAATTCTGAGGCGAGTCAAAAGAACTTCTTCTTTACGATTTCCAGCAAAATCCCAATGCTCAATTCTAGGCTTTACATGTCTTAACTTGTTTTGACGCTGAACATCCCAAAATTGCTGCCATTTTTTTCGTATCTTCTCTTTCACAACATAACAGATGTCTCCAAAAGGGATGAGGCGACTGGACAGTTCAACAGCACATTTTGCTGTGATATCTGCCAGCTCATTCCCTTTAATTCCCACATGACCGGGAACCCAGCAGTACAGGATTTCATATCCACGACTCGTAAGGTTTATATGTATCTTGAGAACATCCACTATGACTGGGTTTTGAGTGTTAGAAAAAGCTTCTAATGATTTCAGTGCACTATAGGAATCTGAATAAACTATAAACTTTTTGTGGCAGCGCCTTGAGAGGTACAAAAGACAATAATATATTGCAGTTAATTCAGATGTTAAGACAGAGAAGGCATTGTGAAAGCGTCTGCCCTCCATGTGGTCTTGAATTACAAATGCCATCCCGACATGATCTTTTGACTTGGATCCATCTGTATAAACTGGAAGATAACTGCTATATTTGTGCCTGTGCTCAGCGAAGAGTTGTCTATAAATGATGTCATTGGTGCTTGCCTTGACGTGATGCTTGAAAACATCAAGAAGCTGAATCCGTGTATTTTCCCAAGGTGGGAATTCAAAATTCTGTACTGCTTGGGGGCGCATATCAGAGAGGAAAAGTTCCTCAATGATAAGGCGAACTCTTAAAGGAAAGGTAGGAACAACGGATGGACGTGTTTCAAATAAAGTGTTACACACATCATCCAGTAAGTACAGCTTATTGGGATGTTCAGGTTGTGATAGAATATTAAAATATTGCAATAGGGACATTTGCTCACGCCTCAGATAAAGTGATGGTTCGTTACAGTCAACATATAGGCTCTGCACAGGAGAAGTCCTGAAAGCTCCTGAACAAATCCGCAGACCTTGATGGTGAACAGGATCCAGTTTTAACCAAACAGATGAGCGAGCGGATCCATAAACAACTGAGCCATAGTCCAGTTTAGAGCGGATAAGCGCTCTGTAAATGCGAAGCATGGAGCAACGCTCTGCACCCCAGGAGGTGTTCGCCAACACTTTTAAAATATTTAGTGTTTTTAGACACTTCTTTCTCAGGTTTAAAACATGAGAAAGGAAAGTCAATTTTCGGTCGAACGTCACTCCTAAAAATTTTACTTCAGGCGCAACTGGAATAATTGTACCATTCAAGTATAACTCAGGTTCAGGATGGAGACCTCGCTTCCTACAAAAGTGCACGCAGACAGTTTTCTGTTTCGAAAATGTAAATCCCTGTTTGTCTGACCATTCTTGGATCTTAATCAGAGCCATCTGCAGTTGCCTCTCTACATATCTCATGTCTGCTCCTCGACAGCTAATCTGCAGATCATCAACATATAGAGATCCCAAGATGGTGGGAGGAAGTTCTTTTAGTACAGAATTTATTTTTAAACTAAACAGGGTTACACTGAGCACACAGCCTTGAGGCACACCCTCTTCCTGTTCAAAAACATCCGAAAAAACAGAGCCAATTCTTACTTGAAAAGTTCTAGTGTTCAAGAAATTTTGAATGAAAATTGGTAGGTTGCCGCGCAAGCCACTCTCGTGAAGATCCCGGAGTATACCGTATCTCCATGCCTTATCATAAGCTTTTTCAATGTCGAAGAATATCGAGACAAGGTGGCTTCTTCTTACAAATGCTTTTCGAATAGATGTCTCTAAGAGGAGCATGTTATCTACAGTTGTTCTTCCCTTTCGAAAACCACTCTGATAAGGCGATATAATATCATTCATTTCCAAGAAGTAGACTAGGCGGCTGTTTACCATCTTTTCAAACAGTTTGCAAACACAGCTGGTAAGGGCAATTGGCCGATAGTTCGAGGGATTCCTCGGGTCTTTCCCTGGCTTCGCAATAGGAATGACAATAGCTCTCCTCCATGCACTGGGAAATGTACGCTCCTTCCACACTCTATTGTAAAGTGTGAGAAGAGCACTCAGTGACTTACAGGACAGATGCTTTAGCATTTCATAATACACGCCATCCAGACCCGGACAAGACCTATGTGTCTGCAACAAAGCTCTCTTTAGTTCAACCATAGTAAAGTCTCTATTGTACGGCTCAAAGTTGGAAGAGTTGAAAGCGATGGGATTTTTCTCAGAGCGTTGCTTGATAGAAAGAAATGCAGGTGAGTAATTTCGGCTGGAAGAAACGGCAGCAAATGTCTCACCAATTGTATTTGCAATTTCTTCTATGGAGCTAATCACTCGGCCATCTTTTCCCAGAAAGGAAAGTGAGTGGTCTTTGTACATTCCGCATGCTTTTCGAACTCTTTCCCAAACCCGCTTACTAGGCGTAGAGGATGTTATTGAGGACACATATGAAATCCAGGAATCCCTCTGGCTCTGCCTTCTTACTTTCCGTGCATTTGCTTTGGCTCTTTTAAAAGCTATGAGGTTTGGCAGAGTAGGATATCTACGAAAAATACCCCATGCTTTTTTCTGTTTTTTCAGTGCTTCATGACAGTCGCGATTCCACCATGGTTTCGAATATTTTAGTGTTTTTCCTGATGTTCTAGGAATCGAAAGCATAGCTGCCTGAATAATAGTATTAGTAACAGCTTCAACAGCGTCATCGATATGCACACCTTCTACCATTTCCTCTGTCAGCTCTGCAACGGAAGAGAAGAGTTCCCAGTCTGCCCTGTCCAGGATAAAACGAGGGACTCTCGACACGGGGTTTGCTCCTCTTCGTGCAAGAGACACAAAAATAGGATAATGATCGCTGTTGTACAGGTCATTTCCGACACTAAAAGTGCAAAATGGCAACAGAGATGGTGAACAGATGGCAAGATCGAGAGCGTGGAATGTCCTTGAAGGCTCATGGAAGTACGTATCTTGCCCATTATTTAGGAGACAAAGGCTATGATCTTCGATCATCTGCTCTATTTGTCTTCCTCGGCAATTTATATCTTTACTTCCCCAGAGTGGACTATGGCCGTTAAAATCTCCTATTATGATAAAAGGCTCAGGCAGCTGCTCTATTAGATTATTTAAATCTTGCTGATAAATGTGCTCATTTGGAGGCAAATACAAAGAAACAAATGAAACAATAATATCAAAATTTATTTGAGTAGCGACAACTTGGAGGGATGTCGTCAAAGGAAGTACATTTGAGGGATAATCCAGTGAGGAGAGGAGACCTACACCTCCACAGGCACGCTCACCTGCAATGTTATCCTTCGTGACGAAAGAAAACCTCCGAAGTTTTGCATGGTGTTCAGGTTTCAAATTTGTTTCCTGTATTGCTAAGCACACAGGATGATACACATTTATTATAGATTTGATGTCAAGGAAATTTCGGTGGAAACCGCGACAGTTCCATGACATGAGGGTGGCCATTATGAATGGTTTTTGTTTTTTCTGTGCTGTTCTTTTGTTTTTCGTGGAAGTAGATGCCTGGGAACTTCTAGACCCTCTTCTACTTCCATAAAGTCTGAATCCGCAGATTCAGAAATCATCTCATCAAAAGAGCTATTGCTGTGACTTCTATTTTTATTGGATATTTTATGTGTAGAAGTTTTGGGCTTACTTTGAATAACTGTTTCTTTCTTTTGTACTATATGGGTTGCATTTTCTTTTTGCTTGTTGGATGTAGACGGATGGGTTTTATTTGCTAGGGTCTGTGTGCCTATTGATGTTTGGGTGGCGACTGTACGAGATGATTTTACAGCACTGGCGTATGATGTATTTGGTCGAAGCTGTGTGCTCTGGACTAATCTTCTGGCTTCGGCATATGAGATGTTCCTCGTAAACTTTGCAGTCTGCACTTCTTTCTCCAATTTCCATTTTGGGCAGAGGCGTGAAAATGCTGGGTGCTCACCCTTGCAATTTATACAAAGAGGCGCAGCCGTACAATTTTCAGAATCGTGGCCAATCTGTGAGCATCGGGCGCATGTAAGGCTGCCACGACAAGACGTCTTAGAATGGCCGAAACGCTGGCATTGGAAACATCGCATAGGGTTTGGAATATAAGGTCTTACAGGAATATTTAGATATCCGGCCTTAATATTCTTAGGCAGATCAGGCGTGTTGAAGGTAAGGATCACGTGTTTCGTGTCTATCAACTTACCTTCTTTACGCATCTTGATCCGCCTTACACCGCAGACATTTTGTTCGGAGAGCTCAGAAGCGATCTCTTCTTCAGAAACATACAGAAGGTCGAATTCTGAGATTACACCCCGACAATAGTTGAGTGACTTATGTGGTGTTACAGTCACATTCGCTTGCCCAAGTTTAGTTATCTGAAGTAAAGAAGCAGACTGGGTGGCTGAGGTTGTATCAATAAGCAGGTCTCCGGAGCGGAGACGCTTTATATTTCTCGGCTCACCAATACAGGATTGGATGTATTTGTTTATTACGAAAGGAGACATCTTATGCATTTCGCCAGAAGGACTAGAGATGACTAGGAAACGGGGAATATTGTTATGATTTTTTTCATTTGTATCTGTACGTAATTTTTTTGCAGTAGACTTTTCAGAAGTAGGTTGAGTGAGAGGTTGAGTGAGTGGTTGAGTGAGTGGTTTAGCAGTAGACGTTTCAGAAATAGGTTGAATGACTGGTTTAACAGTAGATGTTTCAGAACTAGGTTGAGTGACTGGTTTAGGAGTAGAAGTTTCAGAACTAGGTTGAGTGACAGGAGTGATTTGAGTGACTTGAGTGACAGGATTGACTTGAGTGACTGGAGTTACCTCGAAATCTTTTATTAAGTAAATATGAGAAGCCATAGTGAAAGAATAAAGATTCGGGTCCGACGGCCCCGCCCACCACGGAGCCCAACAAGGGAACACAGATTCCTGTGTTAGGGCTAGCCGGACCTATACGCAAACTGAAGCCCCACAGTCGGCTTTCCCGAAAGCAGGTACTCCCGAGAGCTTGACCCCAAGCCACTGACACAAGGACTAGTGACCAGCCGATTGACACCCGTGAGGACGACTAAGGTGCCTCCCGTTTAGCTGAAGCAGAGGCCAAAGCAGTGTGTTGGGGACAGTACCTCGCCCCTCAACTACCAGGACCCTCCTTTCCAGCGACACGGGTCTCCACGCACGGCAAACACGTGGGCAGTTTTCTCCCCACTTGAAAACTAGAAACAAGGTCTGTTCCAGCCTCTCGTGACGAGCCCCAAACTCCGTAGAGAGAAACCACAAGGGAGAAGGGAAGGGAAAAAGATCCAGCCAAGAGGAGAGGAGACGTAAAAGAGGATAGATCACTGGGGCTCCAGGATCGTGACACCCGTCTCACCAAGAAGATGATCCCCTGAAGGGCTAGGGTACCTCGGGATTGCCACACCCGTACTCACAAAAGTGAGCCCCCTGAGGGAGGTTCAGGATGGAGACCTCGCTTTCTACAAAAGTGCACGCACACAGTTTTTTGTTTGGAAAAAGTAAATCCCTGTTTGTTTGACCATTCTTGGATCTTATTCAGAGCTATCTGCAACTGCCTCTCCAGGTATCTCATGTCTGCCCCTCGACAGCTAATCTGCAGATCATCAACATATAGGGATCCCAAAATGGTGGAAGGAAGTTCTTTTAGTACTGAGTTTATTTTTAAACTAAATAGGGTTACACTAAGCACACAGCCTTGAGGCAAGGCACACCCTCTTCCTGTTGAAAAACATCCGAAAAAACAGAGCCAATTCTTACTTGAAAAGTTCTAGCGTTCAGGAAATTCTGTATGAAAATTGGTAGGTTGCCGCGCAAGCCACTCTGAAGATCGCGAAGTACACCGTATCTCCATGCCTTATCATAAGGTTTCGCTATATCGAAGAAAATTGAGACAAGGTGATTTTTTCTTACAAAAGCTTTTCGAATGGATGTCTCTATGAGGAGCATGTTATCTACAGTTGTTCTCCCCTTTCGAAAACCACTTTGATAAGGCGATATAATATTATTCTTTTCCAAGAAGTAGACTAGGCGGCTGTTTACCATCTTTTCAAACAGTTTGCAAACACAACTGGTAAGGGCAATTGGCCGATAGTTCGAGGGATTCCTCGGGTCTTTCCCTGGCTTCGCAATAGGAATGACAACAGCTCTCCTCCATGCACTGGGAAATGTACGCTGTTTCCACACTCTATTGTAAAGTGTGAGAAGGGCACTCAGTGACTTATAGGACAGATGCTTTAGAATTTCATAATACACGCCATCTAGAACAGGACAAGACCTATGTGTCTGCAACAAAGCTCTCCTTAATTCAACCATAGTAAAGTCTCTATTGTACGGCTCAGATTTGGAAGAGTTGAATGCGATGTGATTTATTTCAGTGTTGCTTGATAGAGAGAAATGCAGGTGAATAGTTTCTGCTGGAAGAAACGGCTGCAAATGTCTCACCAATAGTATTTGCAATTTCTTCTATGGAGCTAATCGCTCGGCCATCTTTTTCCAGAAAGGAAAGTGAGTGGTCTTTATACATTCCGCATGCTTTTCGAACTCTTTCCCAAACCCGCTTACTAGGCGTTAGAGGATGATATTGAGGACACATATGAAATCCAGGAATCCCTCTGGCTCTGCCTTCTTACTTTCCGTGCATTTGCTTTGGCTCTTTTAAAAGCTATGAGGTTTGGCAGAGTAGGATATCTACGAAAAATACCCCATGCTTTTTTCTGTTTTTTCAGTGCTTCATGACAGTCGCGATTCCACCATGGTTTCGAATATTTAAGCATTTTTCCTGATGTTCTAGGAATCGAAAGCATAGCTGCCTGAATAATAGTATTAGTAACAGCTTCCACAGCGTCATCGATATGCCGATCTTCTACCATTTGATATCTGAGCTCTGCAATGGAAGAGAAGAGTTCCCAGTCTGCCCTGTCCAGTATAAACCGAGGGAGTCTCGACAATGGGTTTGCTCCTCTTCGTGCAAGAGATACAAAAATGGGATAATGATAGCTGTTGTACAGGTCATTTCCTACACTAAAAGTGCAAAATGGCAACAGAGATGGTGAACAGATGGCAAGGTCGAGGGCGTGGAATGTCCTTGAAGGCTCATGGAAGTACCTATTCTGCCCATTATTTAGGAGACAAACGCTATGATCTTCGATCATCTGCTCAATTTGTCTTCCTCGGCAATTTGTATTTTTACTACCCCAGAGCGGACTATGGCCATTAAAATCTATTATGATGAAAGGCTCAGGCAGCTGCTCTAAAAGACCATTTAAATCTTGCTGATCAATATGCTCATTTGGAGGCAAATACAGAGAAACGACTGTAACAACAATATCAAAATTTGTTTGAGTAGCGACAACTTGGAGGGATGTCGTCAAAGAAAGCACATTTGAGGGATAATCCAGTGAGGTGAGGAGACCTACACCTCTACTGGCACACTCACCTGCAATGTTATCTTTCCTGACGAAAGAAAACCTCCGAAGTTTTGCCTGTTGTTCTGGTTTTAGATTTGTTCCCTGTATTGCGAAGCATACAGGATGATAAGCATTAATTATGGCTTTGATGTCAAGCAAATTTTGGTGGAAACCGCGACAGTTCCATGACATGAGGGTGGCCATTATGAACGGTTTTTGTTTTTTCTGTGCTGTTCTTTTCTTTTTCGTGGAAGTAGATGCCTGGGAACTTCTAGACCCTCTTCTACTTCCATAAAGTCTGAATCCGCAGATTCAGAAATCATCTCATCAAAAGAGCTATTGCTGTGACTTCCATTTTTATTGGATATTTTATGTGTAGAAGTTTTGGGCTTACTTTGAATAACTGTTTCTTTCTTTTGTACTATATGGGTTGCATTTTCTTTTTTCTTGTTGGATGTAGACGGTTGGGTTTTATTTTGTAGGGTCTGTGTGCCTATTGATGTTTGGGTGGCAACTGTACGAGATGATTTAACAGCACTGGCGTATGATGTATTTGGTCGAAGCTGTGTGCTCTGGACTAGTCTTCTGGCATCGGCGTAAGTGATGTTCCTTGTAACTTTTGTAGTCTGGATTTCTTTTTCCGATTCCCATTTTGGGCACAAGCGAGAAAATGCTGGGTGGTCACCCTTGCAATTTATACACAAAGGCGCAGCGGTACAATTATCAGAATCGTGGCCAATCTGTGAGCATCGGGCGCATGTGAGGCTGCCACGACAAGACGTCTTAGAATGGCCGAAACGCTGGCATTGGAAACATCGCATAGGGTTTGGAATATAAGGTCTTACGGGAATATTTAGATATCCGGCCTTAATATTCTTAGGCAGATCAGGCGTGTTGAAGGTACGGATCACGTGTTTCGT
The DNA here is from genome assembly GCF_044657685.1 of Stegodyphus dumicola. Taxonomy (NCBI): domain Eukaryota; kingdom Metazoa; phylum Arthropoda; class Arachnida; order Araneae; family Eresidae; genus Stegodyphus; species Stegodyphus dumicola. The sequence goes on along the minus strand of NC_140778.1, from coordinate 166,425,428 downwards.
GTCTATCAACTTACCTTCTTTACGCATCTTGATCCGCCTTACACTGCAGACATTTTGTTCGAATAGCTCAGAAGCGATCTCTTCTTCTGAAACATACAGAAGGTCGAATTCTGAGATTACGCCACGACAATAGTTCAGTGACTTATGTGGTGTTACAGTGACATTCGTTTGCCCAAGTTTAGTTATCTGAAGTAAAGAAGCAGACTGGGTGGCTGAGTTTGTATCAATAAGCAAGTCTCCGGTGCGGAGACGCTTTATGTTTCTCGGCTCACCAATACAAGGCTGGATGTATTTATTTATTACGAAAGGAGACATCTTATGCATTTCGCCAGAAGGACTAGAGATGACTAGGAAACGGGGACTATTGTGATGATTTTTTTTTATTTGCATCTGTCCGTAATTTTTTTGCAGAATTTTCAGAACTAGGTTGAGTGACAGGTTGAGTGACTGGTTTAGTAGTAGACGTTTCAGAACTAGGTTGAATGATTGGTTTATTAGTAGATGTTTCAGAACTAGGTTGAGTGGCTGGTTTAGCAGTAGATGTTTCAGAACTAGGTTGACTGACTGGTTTAGCAGACGTTTCAGAACTATGTTGAGTGACTGGAGTGACCTCGAAATCTTTAATTAAATATATATGTGATGAAGCCATATTGAAGAGAAGAAAGATTCGGGTCCAACGGCCCCGCCCACCACGGAGCCCAACAAAGGGAACACAGATTCCTGTGTTAGGGCTAGCCGGACCTGTTTGGGCTCGCCCCTCAACTACCAGGACCCTCCTTTCCAGCAACATGGGTCTCCACGCACGGCAAACACGTGGGCAGTTTTCTCGCCACTCGAGAACTAGAGACAAGGGCTGTTCCAGTTTCTTGTGACGAGCCCCAAACTCCGTAGAGAGAAACCACGAGGGAGAAGAGAAGGGAAAAAGTACCAGCCAAGGAGAGAGGAGACGGAAAAGAGGATAGATCACTGGGGCTCCAGGATCGTGACACCCGTCTCATCAAGAAGATGATCCCCTGAAGGGTTAGGGTACCTCGGGATTGCCACACCCGTACTCACAAAAGTGAGCCCCCTGAGGGGTTAAATAGATTGAACGAAGAATAACATTGTGACTACGAGTTCGAACGCCCTTGTTGGGCTCTTGAATAGACCATTTGAATTCACTTTTTCCAATAAAAAAATCTGTTGTAGAAGGAGAACATGGATTTTCATTTCCATCGGCAGATATTTCTGAAGTTGTGTCGTGGTCGCTGTCAATAATTTCATCATAAGAACTTTCATCAGAGAACTCTAAATTAGACTAATTTGGAACTATGTATTCAATTTGGTCTTAGGTAAGATATATAGAACGTTTTCTGCATGCATTTGAAGGCATTTCAAGAATATTTATAAAAAAGCGAAATATGTAACAAAACGAAAAGTAAACTTTATCGGCCGAAATTTGAATCGTATCTGCTGTGATTAATCCCACAGACCTCTAAGGGGGGAAAATTAAAAAAAGTGAAAGAAATATAGCTACCCAAATGCAACTTGGTATGTGACTTTGGACAACTGATTTAGGAAAATGCTAGGAATGGCAATACCCATTAATTATTCTAAGGGGTGGAAGCATTTAATGGAGACCGCTCACAGCAGTTAAAGGTTAAAATTTTTTCAAACAGTTTGCATACGCAACTAGTAAGAGCAATTTGCCGATTGTTCGAGGGATTCCTTGCGTCTTTCCCTTGACTTAGCAAGTGGAATCAGCTCTCCTCCATGCACTAAGAAAAGTTTGCTCCTTCCACATCCTATTGTAAAGCGTCAGAAGGGCAGTTAGTGACATACAGGACAGATGCTTCAGCATTTCGTTATGCACACCATCAGGACACGAACAAGACCCATGAGTCTGCAACGAAGCTCTCTTTAACCCTAGCATAGTAAAATCTCTATTATAAGGCTCAAAGTTGCAAGAGTTGAAAGTGATGGGATTTTTCTCTGAGACCTGCTTGATAGAAAGAAATGCGGGTGAATAATTTCTGCTGGGAGAAACGGCAGCAAAAGTCTCACAAATCGTATTCGCAATTTCTTCTATGCAGCTAATCTCTCCGCCATCTTTTCCAAAAAGGAAAGTGAGTGGTCTTTATATATTCCGCACGCTTTCTTAACTCTTTCTCAAACCTGTTTACTAGGCATAGAGCATGTTATTGATGACAAAATAAGAAATCCAGGAATCCCTCTGGCTCTGCCTTCTTACTTTTCGTGCATTTGCTTTGGCTCTTTCAAATGCCATAAGGTTTCGCAGAGTAGGGTATCTCTCAAAATTTCCCCATGCTTTTTTCTGTTTTTTCAGTGCTTCATGACAGTCACAATTCCACCATGGGTTTCGAATACCGTAGCATTTTTCCTGATGTTCTAGGAATGAAGAGAGTAGTAGCTTGAATTATAGCATTAATAACCAATTCCACTGCAAAATCGAACTGCACATCTTTTAATATTTCCTCTGTGAGCTCTGCAACAAATGAGAAGAGTTCCCAGTCAGCCCCATCCAGTATAAAGCTAGGGGATCTCGACATTGGGTTTGCTTCTCCTCGTACGAGAGTTACAAAAATGGGATAATGATCGCTGTTATAAAGATCATTCCACACACTGAAAGTGCAAAATGGCAACAGAATGAATATATTTATTTATTATGAAAGGAGAAATCTTCTGCAGCTCGCCAGAAGGACTAGAGATAACTAGGAAATGGGGACTACTATTAGGATTATTTGCATTTGCATCTGTCCGTAATTTTTTTGCAGTAGACTTTTGAGGACTAGGTTGAGTGACTGGTTAAGCAGTAGACTTTTCAGAATTCGGTTGAGTGACTGGAGTAACTTGAAAATCTTTTATAAGATAAATATGAGAGTTTGCCATATTGAAGAGAAGAAAGATTCGGGTCCGACGGCCCCGTCCACCACGGAGCCCAACAAGGAAACACAGATTCCTGTGTTAGGGCTAGCCGGACCTATACGCAAACTGAAGCCCCACAGTCGGCTTTCCCGAAAGCAGGTACTCCCGAGAGCTTGACCCCAAGCCACCGACACAAGGACTAGTGACCAGCCGATTGACACCCGTGAGGACGACTAAGGTGCCTCCCGTTTAGCTGAAGCAGAGACCAAAGCAGTGTGTTGGGGACAGTACCGGATAATGGACATCCAGATTACGGACTTTGTACTACCATGAAGTATTATGTTGCATATGTACGTAACTTAAAATATTAATGTATGGCAATATACCTACTTATCTGCCATAGCCCTTGTAAGTCAATGTATTTTTATATCATTTTTAATAAATATGCTGGGTCTCAGTGACTGGTGTGGGGATTCATTTGGCCCCTTACCCTTTCCCATACCATCTTGGTGTGCCTCGATAAGGGCGACGCAGAATTCATATTGGAAAGTTCCATCACAATCCTGCTATAAAAGTCTCAAATCAATACCTCTCCGAATCCAAAAGAAATCTGCTTGGTCAGATTGATGATTTCGTCCACCCCATGTTTAAGTCGAACATATATGTTCAATTTTAAGCTGTCACCTCCAAAGTGACTCTCATTGGGTTTATCTGGAAAGATGCTGGTTGTAGCTCTTAATATCACATGATAGTGTGTCAAGAATGAATCTGAGATGACTTGGAGAACCTCATTTCCAGAAGACTTGATACATGCCAGGAAACAGTCATCTCAACATTGTTTAACCTAACAGTCTTCAAGTAAGAAATGGTATGTAAAACCCAAACCAAAAGACTTGGATCTCAACAATAACAGACACTTATGTTGGATCTTAACAATAACAGACACTTATGTTATGCACACATGTATTGGAAAGAGTCAGAAAACTCTGAGAAATATATTACGACTATAGGATAATCAGAAATTTGCATGGAGTAAATTATGACCATTCATTTTCCATTCTTAAAACAAATGGCTGAGTCATTGGCCACAGAAATGAAATCTCCAATGCTATTAGTAAGGCTTGCCAACATTTCTAGTTTTGAAAATATAAGAATAGATGAAATACTTTTTGAAATATCTATTTCAAAAAGCCTTTGGTGAAAACTCACTTTATTTATATGTTCTTTAATATAGAGAAGGCCTGTACTGAAGCTTGGAGATAAGGCATTTTATGTTATCTTTATAATAACGTATGCAATATGCTACTATTATCATACAAAAATGTTTAAAGGTTCACATGGAACTATGAGTATTAAAATTAGGTCAATAATTTTTAATGCTATCACTATTTGTTTAAAATTGTGAACGTAAGTCTAGATGCAAATTACAAGTACTCTTTTAGAGAATGTTTTCTCTTTGAAATTATACTCAAATTTCTGTAGCTTAAGTAACAAATTAATTCACAAACTAATTCATTCATTAAAATTGATGCAAACATAAAACAATATGCAGCAATGATTGCAGTTTTACCAAAAGACTTTGACAATGGATTTTTAAGATTCCACAACCCACTAATTGCGTTCATCTAATATTTACTATTCAGTTCACAGTCAACACCAAACATTCTTGCAAACTTGCTAAATGGTATGTATAGAATTTCAATCGGGTGAATTACAAAAGTAAATTTTACCTCGTGATCCTTATTAAGTTGGGTGCTACTTTGGTAAACGGTTGCATGGATTTTTTTTCGCAAGAGATATGGCTTTTAGTAAACCCACTGCTACACAAGTTATTTACAGTAACTGATACTTTGTCGTCATTTTATTTAAAAAATAATGTGTTTTATTATGCATAAATTCCATGTTTTAAATATTATTTATGGCTTCTAAATATTAAAAATCAATTTAATTTTGCATTTTTATTTGAAATAAAAATTTTATAGTCATGATATTTTATGGAATTTTATGTTGTGAATGATGTAATGAACGACGTCACATTACTTAAAAAGAACAGTCAAAAGTCGTTAATTCTGACACCCATAATCCGGAATGATTTATAATCCGGACCTAAAAGCTACAAACTTTCTGCGCATGCGTTGCGTTGACACATGTGCATTGGCGTTTACGCGTGCGCGTAAGACCTTTACGGCTGCAAATATGCATGTGCGCATGCGCATAATCTGTTTACGCATGCGCGTTTAATGTATAATGGACAGTATAATCTAAGCTAAAATTATCTAATTCAGTTAATGTTGCAGATTTTGTTGTTCCTTAATCTTCGAATTGGATCTGGCTTATTATTTTTTGCAGACTGTTATTTATTATTTTGCAGACTGTTACTTATTATATTTGCCGACAGCAATTTTATAAAAGTAAGCTTGAACTTTCGATTATGTCAAATAGAATTTCCGATATATATTTACTAATATGTAACAGATCTACAAAGCGAAAGTATGTTTCGAAGTTCATTAAATAGAAAGTGGAATTGCTGCAAAAAAATGGATAAAGGCATATCCTTTGATTATCTAATCATTCCGAAATATGTTTATCGATTTCACGCTGCTCTGCGGGGGGAAGGGAAGCGACGCGCAATGAATTGGAAGTTGATCTGTCAGCACTATCCTTATCTTCAGGGCAGATGTTTTTATTTTATTTGGCTTATAATTCCTTACTAAATGTAGTATTTCATCTCGATGTACTCCATCTTTGATATGATTTAAATCAAATTTGTCATCATTATAATTTGCTTCCTATAGAGAAGAAAGTGACACAGAGGTTATTGAAAACGAAAATATTTCGATCGACAAATTAGTCAGTATTCTCGACACAGCAATTATAGGACTTGAACAGCGAAACTTTGTAACTGAACAAGAAATTATGTGTGTTTAATACAATTAAAGAGAAAGTATTATCACATTAAACGAAGCAACTTGAACAACTTACACTGAAAGAAATGTTTAATAAAGTAAACAAATAAATATTAAGCTTTTTCTTTTTGTAAATTTTGATACCCTTTAGATCATAATTGTTCTTTATTTCATAAATTACGGTTTCATATTTTTAATTTTAGGTACTACTTTGGTAGACGGTTGCACGGATTTTTGGCGATTTACATTGGCGCAATTGTTGGCGCGGTTTTTACAGTCGTCAGCCATCTTGAAAAATGCTGTTTTTACGTATTTTAAGCATATAGTAAAGTATTCAAAACTTAAAAAATAAATATCGTTAAAAATAATGGATTAATTTTTGGTGAAAACGTTGTTTTTTAAGATGGCTGGCAAATGTACACTCATGTCCATAAATTAAGGATAATGCAAAATCAGGCAAAGGAGCAAAACCAATTTGACTTATTTGTAAAGCTTATTTACTAAACAAAAGGTAAAGAGCAAAAAAAGATGCTATATGTTTGATATTATTAAAAAAATTAACAATTTTTTCTCCCTGGAGCAAATTATAAAAAAAAAAAAATCTACTTACAAAAAAACCAATATTACATGGTTGGTATGATTGTTAATACATTGTATGTCTCCCAGACGATGCAATACAGTCCGTACAACGCCTAGGCATGCTGAATATCAAATTATCGATCTGATCTTGGGGGCATATTACACCACTTAAAAAGCAATGCTCTCCGAAGTTCCGTTAAACATGTAGGAGGAGGTTGACGGGCTGCAAATCGTCGGCCAAGCGTGTCCCACACGTACGTTACTGGATTCAAGTCCGGTGAGAATGCTGGCCAGTCCATACGGGTGATATCCTCCGATTGAAGGTTTACGATATTTGCACGGTGAGGATGGGCGTTGTCATCCATAAACACAAAGTGTGCGCCAATGGCGCCCCGAAACAAACGTGCATGTTGTTCCAGAATGACGTCCCGATAGATTTGGCTTGTCATGGTTCCAATTTGAACATGCAAGTCAGTTCTGGAACCCAGAATAATTCCACCCCAAACGAGCACTCCTGCACCACCGTAACGGAGTCGTTCAATGATGTTTTCTTGGTGGTAACGGGTACCTGGAGCTCTCCATCTGAAAGTCCAGCGAGAATCAGACTAAATCTGGACTCATCGAAAAACATCACACAAGCCCACTGTTGCGGTGTCCACAATGCATGCTCTCTACTCCAGGCTAACCACAGGCGACAGTGAGTTGCAGTAAGTGGAACGCATCTGACAGGTCTACGAGCATATAGACCAATCTGCCTTAAGCGTCTGTACACGGTCTGCCTTGAAATTGTCGTACCAGTGGTTGAAGAGAGCTGACGAGACAGGTCTGAGGCTGTGCTCCGCCTGTTTCCTTTGGCAGTAACTGCCAAATACCGGTCCTCATTCAGCGTTGTAACTCTGGGGCGGCCTGTGCTGTAACGTCTACTCACATTACCATCATCTTGAAATCGTTGCCAAAGCCTGGAGATGACACTCTAGCCAATTCCAAGTCCGTCTGATACTTCCAGTTGGCCAATAATTCTACCACGTAAAAAATCATTCAAATGCGTCCTTTGTGTCATAACTATTCGGTTATTGCACTGAAATGCTTATAAAGCGCCTGCGAACAATTTTACTTCTTTGCCTGTATTCCTTATATATCACTCTCTTACACTCTCGTCATTGTGACGTACCATCGGTGTCATCTGGTTACATTTGCATATGATTCTTTAAGATGTGTGTAGTGATTTTACAGGTGATATATTTATTTTAGAGTTTGATTTCTACGTGACTCCGAATTATCTTTAATTTATGGACATGAGTGTAAATAAATACATTTACTAAGAGTATAAAATGCTAAAGTAAGATTAAATTATTACTTTCATATAATAGAATAAAAACACCGCTATGAAAACATTGCGCCAACATTTAATTGGATTAAATATTACTTAAATTGAATATTGAATTAAAAAACATCATACTAACGTTTAAAAGAATTAAAATATTACTTAAATAATTTAAAATAAGTTTTATAGGATTTAATTATTTAACATTACAACATATGTGGTAATAAATATCTCAGGAATTTTTGAAATCATTCTATAAATTTTTAATAAAAATTGAAGCATACAATTATAAAGTAAAAGAAAATTATGTACTTACATTTTTTTAAAGTATTTTACCTGTCGTTTATTGACAAGCACCACAAAAAAAAAAAAAAAAAAGAGGGGTGGCAGTCTTCTAACAATCTTTATCTGTGATCCACCTCTCTTGCATTTCATTGAAGAAGCAATTAGCGAGGTTTTCTCCAAAAATTTAAAATAAATGTCCTCTGACGCTATTAACAATCTATAAATAAATCTTTGATTAGGAAAGACAGGTTGGCCAAAATAAGGTCTCAAAGGGCAATTTTTTTATTCCGATACCAATAATTCTTGATAATTACCAATAACAACATTCATCTTCGAAACAGACATATCCATTCCATTTGAAATCTGAGGAATTCAAAGAGATCAATAATAAAATTTTAAAATGGCGCGGTAATGCACAAATATTCAGTAACCAATGAGGGAGCTGATTACATCACGCATAGAATTAAAATTATTTAAATAATCATTCATAAAAAATCATTTTTAAAACAAGCACAAAATTAAATTGTATTTTAATATTTAACAGCCATAAATAATGTTGAAAACATTAGATTAAATTTATAGATATTAATAAAACCAATTACTTTTTAAGCAAGGTGACGTCATTGATTACATCATCCACAACATAAAATTATATAAAATATTATAAACAACAAAATTTTTATTTCAAATAAAAATGCAAAATTAAATTTATTTTTAATATTTAGAAGTCATAAATAATATTTAAAACACGGAATTTATGCAGAATAAAACGCATTATTTTTTAAATAAAATGACAACAAAGTATCGGTTACCATAAATAACTTATCCAGCAACGGGTTTACCATAAGTATTACTCACCAAAATCCGTGCAACCGTCTACCAAAGTAGCACTTTCTGCATGCCATCTGACGAGATTTAAACTGATGATCTATAATCCGGAAAAATCGATAATCCGGAATCGCCGAAGTCCCGACGAATCGAAATTAACGACTTTTGACTGTAATTGGTTTTAATATCTGGAAATTTAATTTTGCCTTTTTTTTAAACTGATTTTATTATGTATGATTATTTAAATAATTTTAATTCTATTGGTGGTGTAATCAGCTCTCTGATTGGTTACTGAACATTTATGCATTACCGTGCCATTTTAAAATTTTATTATTCATCTCTTCAAATTCCTTAGATAACATTTTTCAAATTTTTTTCAATGATATCTAAATTATGATTTTGATTTTTTTTTGTGGTACTTATCAATATACGACAGGTTAAATACTCAAAAAATGTAAGTACATATTTTTCTTTTACTTTATAATTGTATACTTCAATTGGGACAGCTTTAGTATTGGTCCTTTTGGCGATTTTTTTATTTGGCGACAAACTTCGGTCGCCATGGTAGACCCGGTTTTGAAGATCGGAAAAAAATGGCGGATTGTCAACAAAACCTGATCTAGACTAAATAACAATCCTAAAAAATAAGCTCTTGATCAGAATAAACAGTCTTTCTCTAATCTATAATAATAAAAGCAAGTGTAATGTGTCTGTCTGTCTGCCTGACCGAGCTCTCCAGCCAAATCTATCGCACGCAGGGACCTGGAATTTTTTATACGGAAGCACAAAGGGGCTGGCCACCAGACCTCGAAGCCCGATTTTCGATTTTTGAATTAGAAAAATTTTAAAAAAATTATTTATAATTAATTAATCACGGTTTTTTTGACTCACTGATATTATTATTTGTTTTCAAATAACGTTCGATTGTAACAATTGATTTCTTTATTCTAGCGTTAGTTTGCTGTTTTGACGATACATTAAATCGATTAATTACAATTCATTTCTTTTTTGTAGCTTGTGGGGGGGGGAAGAGAGAGAGACAGTCTACATGTCCTACACTACTATTCCTGCGCTATTCACTTATCTGCATTTTCTAAATGCACGGGCAACGCCGGGCGGGTACACCTAGTTTTCAATATTTCTAGTACTGCTATGATAAATTCTTGAAACACTACTGTAAATGAATTTATGACAATTATTATGTTATGAGTAATGAAATTTACAAAATGTTAATATTTTTATTTACAAAATATATTAAACATTAATATTTTAAGTAGTTAGTTCATATTTATATTTTATTATATTAGTACTTAGGTAATATTTTAAATTTACAAAAGGTTAATTTTTATGTTTATGAATAATGAAATTTACAAAAGGTTAATAAATGCATTTCAAACTAGTATATGTTACTTTAGTTTCTTAGATTCTGTTATTAAAAGAAAATAAAAAAAATATTTCAAAGTGAAGGAAATCAAATTCAATTATAATGGGCAAGTTTTGTACCAGTGTTAGAAATATTTTTATGATTAAATATTGTAAATGGTAAAAATATTAAGAAGTGTGTATTTTTTAATCCCTCAATTTATTACAAATAATTTATGATTATAATTTAAAAGCTAAAATTAAATTATCATAATGAGTAAATTTTGTACCAATGGTAATAATACAACAATCATCGTAAATGATGATTTCTGTGAAAAATTCGAACAGTCATTGGAATCCACTAGTGGTGGAGCGATAGCCACTGAACAGTGGTAGTTCAGGCTGGCTATACGGGAGTTTTAGTAGTTTTCTGTAGATGTAATGTGAATCTGAGCCAGTTTCTTTTAAAAAGTGCTTTATGAAGGCATCCTTCTTCTGCTAGCCAGCATATGTATTTATTTTCTATTCATAATTCTCTCTTATTTTCTTATTTCTTAATTCTTAATCTTACTTCTGAAGAGAAGAAGTGTTGCATCTATAGGTCGAAAAATATGGTCAATATGTTTGCAAAATCCTGTCAGTTTTGGAAAGCATTTAAATAAATTAAATACAAAAATGCATTACACTATTTCATGTATTGAATAATTAATCAGGGAACAAAGTATATTGTAACGTTCCTTTATTTTGTAACCAGAGTTATTTTATGCTTGGGATCTTTACTGTCAATTTCCTCCATCCGTTTTCTCACCAGAATCGAAATGGAGTTTTTATTTTGTAAAACAAACCGTGTTTTGCCTTTTAACATTTTTTTCCCCATTTTTAAACCGTGTTTTGCCACATTAATAGGTTGCTAGATAAGAAAAGATTTGTAGTCTTCACCCTTGCATTATAATTGCTGATAGTTGAATTCCATGCCAGTTAAGTTCTTAACCAACTTTGCATTAAATTGATTTGTGCAGCCTTTGGGCTACAAATTTATTTGAATTTAAATTTTACATTTGAACTTAATTGTTATCATAAGTTATCTTGCCACAAGTGGTTGACTGAGTTGTAAGCACAAAGTGCGCCTTCTGTTCTGTACATCTAAAATTTATAATAGAATAAAAGTATATCTTAACTTAATAAGAATATATCTAAACTTTATGATAATAACATTTAAAGATATTGAAATCAGTATCTAAGTGCTTGCCATGTAGTCAAATTTTTATATATAAATTGTACTCTTACTTTTATTATAGAGTTTTTATTACAAAAAAATTCAGATTTCTGTTAGATAAAATGTTTAAATAATGTAGAAAATTGCATAAAATTTAAAATAAAAAGTCGACTGTTATGTCAACATACTATTAATAAAAGTAATAATACTCAGTGAAGGTTATTCATATACAGCTGTTAGGTTGTAAGATTTACAAAATTTGAGAACTCTAAATTATAAGCAATATATTCCATAATCTAAGCAACATTATATTTTTTATAGTCAGACAAATTATAAAAATGTTATAAAAGCAATAATGAAACCTGATTTTGGTCCTGATTTGAACCTATGAATTCATGCAATTACACATCCCTTTACTTCTAATATGAGGTAAATAAGTATTTTTAGACCATGGTAATTTTGATCTCCTTAGCAAAGGAAACACCAAGAGTTTACCTCATGCTAATGAAAACGTGTTTTTTTTTCCTTGGGGGGGAGGAGGAGTTTATAATAATATGCAGAGTTGACATATGAAAAAATGTCAAGACTCATGTGATGTAATATTAAAAGCACCAGTTTTAACTATCAAAAATTTGGCTTTTTAAAAAATATTTTAAATGTTGTGCTTTCCTAACACAAAAGTAACTTTAAGAAAAACACACAATTTTTCTCTCCTGCCATCAAAGCTCTGATACCTATCAAATTCGTTAAAGTTACGTGGACAGAAATGACGGCATGTTTGAAGCTCAGTATTTAGGGTTACCAAGGTTATCATAATTTTTCATTTATCGCTCCAAAATGTCGCCAAACAAATTTCTCGCCAAAAAGGACTAATACTAAAGCTGTGCCCTTCAGTTTTCATTAAAAAAATTAATACACTGTTTACAAAAATTGCCGAGATATTTTTGCCACATATGTTTTAATGTTAAATAATTACACCCAATAAAACTTATTTTAAAGGATTTGAATTTAAGTAATATTTTAATTCTTATAAACATTGGTATGATTCAATATTCAATTTAAGTAATATTTTAATTCTTTTAAAAGTTGGTATGATGTTTTTAATTCGATATTCAATTTAAGTATTATTTTAATCCAATTAAACGTTGGTGCAATGTTTTTGTTTTGTTTCTTTGCTATGTGAAAGTAATAATTTAACCTTACTTTAGTATTTTATACTCGTAGTAAATGTATTTATTTATATTTGCCTGCCATCTTAAAAAACAACATTTTCAACAAAAAATTAATCCATTATTTTTAACGATATTTATTTCTTTAAAGTTTCGAATACTTTACTATGCGTAAAATACGTAAAAACCACGTTTTTCAAGATGGCTGATGATCATAAAAAACCGAGCCAACATAAATCGCCAAAAATCCGTGCAACTGTCTACCAAAGTAGCACCTTAAGTTGTATGTTCCTAAAGAAAAATTTCCAAAGCTTAATGAACATTCCTTTCTTAGAATATCTCACTTTGAAGAACTACAAATTTCCAAGCAACTTCTCCCCTACACATATACAAACGAGCAATGGAAAAATTAAAATGATAAAAGAGGCAAAGCATTCTAAACACACTTTTCATTAAAATCACCATGTCTATCCCACTATTGCCCAACCGGTATAGCTGTTACACACTCACGATCTAAGTGACTCTTGGCTTAAGACTTTACACTAAGCAAGATAGTGTCATCTGGATGGAAAGACCACTATCTTCATATCTGTTAGGCATTTACTTTTCATAATCAGAAATATTTTTTAGTCTTAGTATTTGAAAATACGTATTTAACGGTCTGTTTAAAGTCATACATTTATTGTCCAAGATATCCCATCTGAACTTCCAGAAGCAACAGTGGCGTAGCTAGGGTGGACCAATCTGGCATATCTGTTCCCGGGCGCAGCATCCAAGGGGCGCCAAATTGGCACTACGAAATTTTTTAATAAAATGTTTTCCATTCTTGGCACACAGAAAGGGGCACAAATTCTTTAGTTGTTCCCTGGCACTGGAAACTCTAGCTATGTTCTGAGAAGCAATTTTTTGAAACACCAAACCATACCTGAAATTCCATTCCTGCACCTGCAGACAGTACTTACAGGATGATAAAATCTCACAATTACCAGCATTTGGTCAATTTTAACGACATAAGAATTGGATAAGTAGTAACCAGTGTTTTTGAATGGATACAAGGTATGCCACAAAGCTGTTTTTAGTAATAATATCTCCAATTAGCTGAGTTTTCAGTACAAATAATGTCTCTCCAAAACATTTTCCTTCTACACCTTCAGAATCAATCTATGTTGATGAACTCCATATAAAGAGTCAGAATGCAGATATGAGATATGTGCAGAGACAACTACTAATCACCTCTGAAGCACAACTCACTGCTCTTTACTCTCTATTTATATATCCACTCCAGAATGGATTATGGCAGTCATTTACAGATAGGCACCATCTTTAGTTTTATTGACATTAGATCCTCTTTATCACTAGACTTTATTTTATTTATGTGATTTATTTTCAAATCTTTTTTTCTTTCAAAACATTCCTCATTCAGAGCTTGTATGCTGAAATCTAAAAATCATCACTCTAGTTGATGGTATGAGCACTTTCCTCTTCAGTATTACTTCAAAATTGTATCACAACCAGAAAATTCTATTTAAGTTTCTTTGTTTAATGACTAACGCGATTGCTTATTTCAAGCACAATAACCTTGTGTACCTTTTTTCTCTTTAACGGTTCACTCATTGATTCAAGAATCCGATTTGAAGGCATATGGAGTAACAAAAATGCAACTTCTTGACAAGATACACCTTCAAAGCAAAACAAATACTAACGATGTAATACACCAATAGATTTTTTCAGTTATGTTTATGGTATGACGTAGCACAGCATCGAAGTGTTGAAACTAAATAACGTTTGCATAATCCGAGTTCAGAAAACAAAACATTTATTTTACATATTTTAAAGAAATAACGTTCTGAAACAACATGTTTCATCTACACAATCAATCGACGCTCTCACCAGAGCATTACGCCATCAAACTTGGCACTAGAGCTGGAGCAAATCGCATGTCTTCGTTACCGAGTAACGGGTACATCGGTTGACTCGAAGTACCGATTCGGTACTCACAAATTCATTTCGTTACTCGCATCTGTTCGTTACTTGCATCTGTCGTATGATGCGGTTTATTCGAGTACGAATGATGCGGTTGCTATTCGAATACGAATGATGCAGTTGCTGTTCGAATACGAATGATACATTTGCTAACAATACCCGTGTGCAACATTTTTCATTGATAATTTCGAATTTTTTTGGTTAACTCATCGGGCAAACTTTTGTTTACCTTATGTGTTTTAGTTGAAATATTGTTTAGTTAAGAAAATGATCAATTTTGATAGCGTGAAGCGTTATTTTGTATTTGCTTTTTACATTTAGATTTATAGTGCATATTATGTTTGTAATTTGAAAATTTAGATGATTATTGATTTTTTTCTTGAATGTGCCATAGGGATATTTTATTGATTTGAAATATTTATATACTGCACTTAGATATTGTTTAAATAAGAATATGTTGGTTAATATGAGTTCTTTACTTCCTTGTACGAAATAAAAAGGAAGTATTGTAATCGAGAAAAATGTTTGGGTGTGTAGCGTTGCGCGCCTCCAACTTGCACGCAACCAAGAGGTGACTGTTGAAACTGGATAAATGACAGAGTCTTGTTAAGGGTTTAAGTCCCTTTTTATTCAACGTAATAAATTACAAGTGCGTGCTCTTGACGCTCACAAACTACGCCAACTCGGCGGTAAAATAAAAATTATAACCTGAAAAGAAACTAAAGACAAGACTCTAACTACGAGGCTCTCTAAAAGTAACTAACATCACCGCGTTTTACAATACCGCTGCTAATTCAGCAAACTTGAAGATCACTTGAACGATTAACAATTCTTCCAGGCAAGCACACAGGCCGAAACGCGGGGTTCTTCAATTTCTGGCTAACTACCTCCGCGCTCGTAAAGTAAGAACAGCACACCTCGAACTCGTTTCCTTTCTATTTAACTCAGAATACTTCCGCTGATAATTTGAATCCTTGCGCGTTCTACTAAAATTTACATACTCTGGCATTGGCAGTCACAAGGGAAAGTAAGGCTTGACAGGAAAGATAGTTTAAACTTAAAATAAATGTTAGTTAAAATAAATATAAACCCTACATTTGCCGCTGCCAGAATTTGGAAAACTTGGAAGCAGGTCCTACAAACGACCTGTTGTAAGTTTCTATAATTCTGAACTAACTCTCGAGAACCTCGTTACACAAAAAAATCTTATGTAACAAATTCTATACTAAATTTCTGTGGATACTTATAACTCTCTCTTCTTACAGCAACTTTTCCTGGACTTCATCAATCAATCTTGGTCTTTTCCTTCCAGCATCTGGAAGGAATAAGTATCAGTATCTTTCTAAATACATTATAATTTACACTTTCTTGACACAATAAATTTTTGCTTTTAAACGATTCGTTTTCCTTAGTTATTGCTTAATTCACATTCATTCAATTTTTCAAGCATTAATTTAACTTTACCCTGGTTCTCCACCATGTGTGGTGTCAAACGGGAATATTCGTGTTTTAGTCTTACAACACTTCCCCTAACCACCATGATTTGTTAGAATTCAACGACCAAATAGACACACCTTACTCGACATTCTACAACTCGATGAGCTACTTTAATATTCTTAGAAATTCAAGTGTAGGTGGAGAACCCTACAAAACACATTCATTCTAACTTCCCCCTCATTCATCTTTAAACATGCAGGCTTTCGCTCTAAAGCATGACTTTATCTACAGTTTAATACTTAAATTTTGAATTCATTCCTTTTGAGCATTTTACTTTTAGCATCTAAAATTTTATGCTTCTAGACTAAATTCTACTTTTACATAACATTCAAGTATTTACGTACATTTACAAAATTTTAATACATATGATTTTTACAATTTACCATAAAATGAATAAGAGAAATAAATTTTTACTTTACTCATTCTTCGCCAAGCTGGCGGCACTGAAACTAAAATTCTTATTAATACAAGAATACGAAGTTATTTTTATCTTCGGCCAAATTTTGGCTTTAACATAACAGAATTAGTCTTTCGACCAACAGAAATGCTTGTTCTTAGCTTTTATACTTAAAGAAAATAATACTTTCGCCTTAGCTAAATAAAGTAAAACAAAATTAAGTCTCAACCGAGACATATTGACTTTCGTCAAAACATAGAACTTCGTACTTATGCATAACATTTTGGAACAAAAGAGAAAAAAAAATTTATAGAAGATTTTAACTTATCTTTGAGTTTTCGATGCTTAAAACTCCGTCATTCTTTTCTGGCAATATTGTTCCCAAGTTATAGGTTTCATGGACGTCAATCTTCTCCTTACTGACCTCCGAGTGTCGTCCACATTAGTTTTTCTTTTGCGTCCTCTGCATGCTGGCCTCTTGGCGGAGTAATCGTCGGGTTGTTGTCGTTTCCGTTTTTGCATGGGACGGCTGGTCTTGACGTCCTCCCGTCTGGAGTCCTTCTTGAATTTCTTCTGTTGTTCCCGGTATTTTCGTTCCTCCTGTTGCCGTTTCGGTTTCCGGAACGGCGGCCTTGCTGGCACCTGACTCTCTGGCCCTGGGCGCGTTCTCCTTGATGTATAATTTCTCCTGCGATCCGTTGTAGGTGGTATTTTGCTCTTTACCACGGTTTCTTTACGCGGTGCATCTGCCGTCTTGTTTTTCTTAAATGCTGGAGTTTGAAAGTTTTTATTTTTTCTTTTTGGTACCTTCGTCCGGGTTGTAGAAGGGCTAGGTCTCTCTTCAGTTCTCTGCCTCTTGGGTGGTGGAACAGTTGTTGTTATTTCTAGACCTTCTACTTCGTTTAGACTTGAGTCCTGCAAGAAACTTTTAAGGATTTCAAAATCATTTGGATTATAGTATTTTTTCACCTGGTCGGGACTTGCTTTACAGATCTCCCCTCTCTCGTTCTTAAGATATAATACGACTCCTTTGATTTCCTGAATTACATATGGGCCTTCAAATTTTGGAGCTAGCTTTGCCGTAAAATTGTCTGGGGCACTTGATAAAGAAAATTTCCGCTTCAATACTTTATCCCCAACTTTAAAACTTTAAAATCTGCTTCACGGCGTTTTCTATCATAATATGCTTTTTGCTTATTTCTTGCCGTATCCGAGCTTTTAAGCGCCTGATCAATCAGTTTTTGCACATCTTTCTGTTTAAACTCTTGCTCTCTTTGTTGCACAAAGAATAATTTATCTAAAGGCGTAATTAACTTTCTGCCTAAAAATAATTCTGCTGGGGTTTTTCCCGTAGTATCGTGATTTGCCGTTCTTAAAGCATAAGCTAATTCATTTATGTAGCCATCCCAGCGCTTGTGATGTGTGCTCACGTAACTGCGAATTATTTTTACTATGTTTTTATTCACTCTTTCTGCTATGTTTGCCTGTGGTCTATACGGAACCATTTTGATATGGCGTATGCCAAGTCCAGTGCATATGTGTTCAAATATTTGACTAATGAATTGTTTTCCGTTATCGCTAATGACTTTTATCAGCGCACCGTATTTTAAAATGTATCTGTGTAAGAATGCATCAGCGACTGTTTTGGCTGACGCGTGTGTAAGTGGAACAATTTCTGTCCATTTTGAAAAATGATCTACTATTACTAAAAGAAAACGATTTTTATTTAACTCGCTCTGGGGGAAGAAACCAAGAAGATCTATGCCTAAAATTGCATTCGGAAATGTAGCGCGAATGCTATTTAAGTACCCGGCCGGGCTGTAATTAATATCATTTATTAACTGACATTGATTGCAGGACCTGACATACGCCGTTACTATTTTGTATAATTGCGGGAAATATACCGCCTCGCGTACCCTTTTTAAAGCCTTTCTGACCCCTAAATGACCCGCTGTTTTCGCGTCGTGTAATTCCTTCAAAATGCTTAATCGAAGCGAGGCTAGGATGACTGGTTTGTACTCAAGATTTTCGTTTGTTGTTTTCGTATAAAATAATAAATTATTTATTATTTCATAGTTTTCTACTCTATTTCTTATCGCATCGATATCTGTGTGCTCAAAGCTTTCGGGGTCTTTCAAATATGCATAGATATTTCCAAATTCAGGATCAGCTTTCAGTTCAGTGATAATCGTATCTCAAGAATCTAAAATTTTTGAAGTCAACACAGCGCATTTAAGTTCATTTCCTTCATCGTCCAGTTTTATACGAGAAAGTGCGTCAGCTACATTGTTTTCCTTACCCGGTTTATATTTTATTCTGATATTATATTCTTGGAGTTTTAAAGCCCATCTTATTAACCTGGGCGTTAGGTTTTTCCCCGAGTAAAGTCTACCAACAGCCGCATGATCCGAAAAGACTGTTACTGGCGCTTTGCCGAAATAAACTCGAAACTTGTGTACAGCCATTAATACGGCTAATGTTTCTCTTTCTGTAGCTGTATAATTCCTTTGTGTCTGATTCAATGTTTTACTAAAAAATGCCAGAGGATGGCTATTTTGCATAAGAACCGCCCCACCGCATAGTCTGACGCATCTGCTGCAATTTCCAGGTTTTCGTCCCCCTCCGGGAATTTTAAAACAGGGGCATTGATGAGCGCTTCTTTTAATTTTTCAAATGCTGTATTTGCTTCCGCTGTCCACGTAAATTTACCTCTCTTTCTTTTGATTACTAAGAGTGGTTAAACAATATTAGCGAAATCTTTTATGAAAGACCGATAGTAAGAACATAACCCAAGGAAAGAAGAAAGTTTCTTGGCGGTGTTAGGCGGTGGGAAATTCTTGATGGCTTTTTTTTTTTTTTTTTTTTTGAATCTTGCGTTTCTATACCCTTTTGCGAAATTTTATAACCGAGATATTTAAGTTCTTTAGTTGCGAACTTGCATTTTGAGGCGTTAATTGTAAGACCGGCCTCTTTTAATAATTTAAAAACTTGTTCTAGATCATTAATGTGTTGTTCCAACGTACTACTCGTTATAATTATATCATCTAGATAAATTAAAGTTGATTTTCCTAGGACAGGCTTTAGAACAATGTCCATAGCTCTCTGGAATGTTGATGGGGCCCCACACAACCCAAAGGGCATGGGTAAAAATGCATAAGTGCCCGATTTTGTTATAAACGCGGTTTTATGTACGTCTTCGGGTCTCATAGCTATTTGATAGTAGCCAGACGTTAAGTCCAAAGTAGACATGTATCTTGTCGATTTGATCTGTCTAATAATTTCCTCTATAACCGGCAAAGGGTAAACTGGAAATTTAGTAATACTATTTAGTTTTCTGTAATCGATAGCAAACCTCCAAGCCCTTTTATCCGAAGGAGGAAACTCGTTCTTTTCCTACATAGTACGACTGGACTCGCGTACTCACTATTTATGGGCGTTATTATTTTATTCTTTAACATCTCCTGAATATGTTCTTCGATGATTACGTCTTTTTGTTTGTCGTACCGATAAGGTTTAGTCCTGCAAGGTTTTTCGGCAGTTAATTGTATCTTATGCGTAACTATTTGACAATTTCCCGGCTTTTCTGAAAACAAGTTAGAAAAATTACTCACCACTTGCTGTATTGCTTGCCTTTCATGGTCATTCAGATGGCTAAGGTCCACTTGCGGTTTCTCCACAGGTTCCACCACCCCTCTGGTCCATCTCCAGCACCACGGAACTGTCTTGAAAATTCAATTTGGCCCTCGCGGCCCTTAAAAACTCCATACCTAAAATAAGAGGATTTTGCAGATTCTTCACTACAAAAATTAATACTTTGAGGCTTTCCTCTTTTACCTGTATGTTTAATGATAATTTCCCGATGCAGTGACATGTTTTTCCTTGTGCCGCTATAATTTCCGTATTTTTGGTTTTAAATAATCGTACCCTATAAAAATTCTTTTTGAAGAAATTTTCGCTCATAAAATTTCCTTCTGCTCCTGTATCGATGAGGGCTTCTACTGGTACATCGCCAACCAGGACTTGTATAATTGGTAGATGTGAGTTTTTTACGATGACGGTATTTAAATGTCTTTTTGAGGGTTTTTTTTAAAACTTCTGGGGTCTGGACCCTCCCTTTCACAGGCCCCTCTACTCGTTTAAAGCTTTCCTTTTAATCTGTGCCTTCTGGGAACGCGGATGTTTATTTTCGAATTTTCTTTTTGGGCCTTGACCTTCGAGTTTCGATGAGTTAGCTTGATAGCTCTTTCCCCATAAGAGCGATTTCCACTTCTGGTTTCCTCATTTGAAGATTTCCTTCGGGTACTTTGAGAATACGTTGCCCCTCTAGCTTTTTCCGCTATTCTGCGATTTTGAAACTTCACCGCCAATTCGAAGAGCTTCTGCAATGTGCTTAGGTTTCTAATTTCAAAGTAGTCTTGAACAGCGGGTAACAATCTTGGTAAGATTATTTCAATAATCTCCACATCGGGTTTCTTCCCATACAGCATATCCGTCAGCTTAAATTTTCGTAGAATAAAGTCCGTCAATTCTTCTATATCCCGTTGATAGAAATTATATAGTTCGGCTTCCAGCCTTGCTCGATCTTTCACTATGGGGAAGGCCTTTACTAACGATTTTTTGAAATTTTCAAATGTATATGTCTGGCTTCCAAATTCCCCTGATAAAAATTTGCCTATATTTTCCACCATAGCGCGGCCTGTCCTCTTAGTGCGGATGTGGCGATGGCAACATTTTGTCTTTCAGGCACAGGGTAGAGCTGAAAGTGATTTTCTAGGCCTTCTAGAAATATCGCCACCGAATTTTTTCCGTCGAAATTGACGTTTGGCTTGATTGACGCTCTCAAAGTCTGGACCAGGTATCCAAATCCTTCCAATTGGCTCGCTATTCCTTGGTGTTGTCCAGCGGCTTCCATCCGATTTTCGGCCATTTCAGTTCGATAAGTGTTCGGGCGCCAATGTAGCGTTGCGCGCCTCCAACTGGCACGCAACCAAGAGGTGACTGTTGAAACTGGATAAATGACAGAGTCTTGTTAAGGGTTTAAGTCCCTTTTTATTCAACGTAATAAATTACAAGTGCGCGCTCTTGACGCTCACAAACTACGCCAAGTCGGCGGTAAAATAAAAATTATAACCTGAAAAGAAACTAAAGACAAGACTCTAACTACGAGGCTCTCTAAAAGTAACTAACCTCACCGCGTTTTACAATACCGCTGCTAGTTCAGCAAACTTGAAGATCACTTGAACGATTAACAATTCTTCCAGGCAAGCACACAGGCCGAAACGCGGGGTTCTTCAATTTCTGGCTAACTACCTCCGCGCTCGTGAAGTAAGAACAGCACACCTCGAACTCGTTTCCTTTCTATTTAACTCAGAATACTTCCGCTGATAATTTGAATCCTTGCGCGTTCTACTAAAATTTACATACTCTGGCATTGGCAGTTCCAGGGGAAAGTAAGGCTTGACAGGAAAGATAGTTTAAACTTAAAATAAATGTTAGTTAAAATAAATATAAACCCTACAGGTGTCATATTTCAACGGAAATATCCATTTTTGACGATTACAGAATCCATGCGAATTATTTTTTTGGATGACGTCTGTACGTACAAACACAATTTTTTTTTCCCCAGAAACGGATTGTTAAATGTAATCCCATTTACTCTAAGCTGATACTTATGACTAATGATTATGACTCTAAGTTGATACTTGAAAGGGATTTTTTCGTGATGTGTAAGTACGTATATATGCATTTCGCATAACTCAAAAACGATTAGTTCTAGAATGTTGAAATTTTGTATATGGGCCCGTTATAACATCTAGATGTGCACCTCCCTTTTTTATTGCAATCGGTAATACTACAAAACGTAAATATGTATATTTTAAAGAAATTATAATTAAATGTAAAGTACATATATATATATATATATCCTTATAATTAAATGTAAAGTACACACACATATATATATAAATATAAAATAAAAGCCAAGTAAGGCGAAAATAAAAGCCTTGGTTTTTATTTTATTTATTTATCACTAATTAAGTTACTTGGCTTTTATTATTTTACCAGAGTATAGATAGAAATTTGGTTATGTAGCCTATTCTTCTAAAACGACGTTTCGTCGCTGCCTTCCCCCACCAATTCCCTTTTTTTTTTTTTTTTTTCGGTTTCGTATTATTTGGTTACGGCAATGCACACTAGGGCTATTGCCTAAAGGAAGGGATGCCTTCGTGGAGGACTTTTTAAAGGAACTGGCTCATATGCAAGTTACACATGGGGAAAGCCACGAAAACGCCCGTGCAGCCAGCTGTTAGCCGGGAATTGAACCCCGAAACGAACTATTAGTCTTCAGCGACTTTACCGCTCGAGCGCTGGTGGGCTCTTCGCTGTTTTCAAAATAGGTGTTCACTTTACGATAAAGCAAGCACCTGTTTTCTTCAATTAAAACAGGTTAGACGATATACTACTGCATTCTCACTTAGCTTTTAATTTCTAATATTGATTCAATATTTTCTGTAGACATTCTGATTAGAATAATGGATTTCAAACATGTGCAAAAGGTGTGTATCTGAATATAATTAGGTTTTTATAACATAGGGCCCATTTTATTAATTTCTAAAGCAATATTATCGCTGTTTAGAACCACATTATCACTGTTTTGAAAGAAAGCAAAAATGTGACAAATGCATAATGAACATTAATATACATGCTTTACTAGAAATTCACCCTTTCATCATTAGCGGTTCTGATGAAAGGAATGGGAAGAAGCAGCAAACGAAATAATGAATAACGGACAAATAACGAAATCTAATCTTTAATGCTGTCTCCCAGTTTCTTTAGCCCACCAACGGTCGAGCCGGTAACGTCGTTGAACACTGGTAGTTCGGTCTGAGGTTCGAATCCCGCGAATGGGCTGGCTGCATGGGTGTTTTCGTGGTTTTCCCCATGTGTAAAGTGTATACCAGCCATTTCCCTTAGAAAGTCCTCCACGAAGGCATTCCCCCTTCAGGCAGATAGCCCTAGTGTGCTTCGCCATAATTAAATACACCAACACCAACCCAGTTTCTTTATTTGTATTTGGGAAAGTTTTTATTGTCATTATGAAAAGTGAAATTTGATATGGATACCACATAACTTTTTAAATTATGCTTATTTTTGCTGCACTTCATTTAAACGTATTTCCTCGAATTATTCTAACTTAATTAAGCGATACCCGAAGGCAAGTTACAAATGGTATCAAACACTGTAAATTTTGAAATTAAATTTCCCGGTCAATCTCTGTCTACGGGACTCAAACTTCTTGTATTTTTATTTTTTCATAACGAGTATAAAACTTTGCCAGCTATAAATATAGGAACCAGAAGACAACATTAAAAGTTAGATTTCATAATTTGTCCAAAATAAATTCTTTTTAAAATTTGACAAAATATGAATATTTTCGTCATAAGACCACGACATGTAAAATCCTCTAAAAAGCATGAATGGTTGCATTTAAAGAGAACCCATTGCTTTTAATAAAGAATGTAACATTAATGTTAATTATACATGTTTTTGTTGTGTGTGCGTGCCAAAATAGTGATACCGTGGTTCTGTTGCTTTAGAAATGTGTGAAATTAAAAAAATGGATACTATATAACAAAAATGTTGTTATATTTAGATACAACACCTTGTGAACACGTCTGAAATTCATTCTTCTGCTCAGCATAATTCGTCTGCATAAAATAATAAATACTATTAGAAATCAAAAGCTAAGTCGAAGTAGAAACAGTCATCTCTTCTAATCCATTTTAATTGAAGTAAACAGACGTTCGTCTTATCGTAAAGTAAACACCTATTTTTCAAACAGCGGATAAAACGGGAAAGAGGAAATTGGTGGGGGAAGGCAGCGAACGAAATGACACTTTTTGGAGCTGGAATGAAATGAGAAAGGACGAAAAGGTACTAAGCCAATAAGACAAGGTCTGGTATTTTACTTTATAATTTAACTATACATCATAAATTTAAGAATTATTTTAATTTTTATTTGTCTTTACATTTTTGTTAAATTTTACTTATAAGTATTTTATATTTCAGTTGCTAATTATTATGTTACTTTAATTATTCATTATTTTAATCACTATTTTTTATTATTTTAATTATTAAGTTTTTACTAAGTAATTTTTTGTTATTTTAATTACTAATTAATGTTATTATTGTAATATTTATTTTATTTATTTATTTTTTATTTTATTTATTTATTTTTTATTTTATTTTTCCCTATTTTCCTGACGGCCTTCCGTAGGCGCTTCTGACTTCTGACTTTTGTGACACCACAAAAAGAGGTGAATTATTTCCATCCAAAAATACGACGTAAAACTCCCTATCGCATAGGGCCGTATACCGATAAAATAGGCTCAGGATACGAATACCAATGGATTTTACCGAAAGTAACGAGTAACGATACGATAGTAACGAGTACTGGTTCACCGAGTAACGAATACATACGGGTACACTATTTCTCGTTACTTCTACAGCACTACTTGGCACACATCCAAAAGTTCAAATTGAAGAATTACAGAAGCGTTGTTGCCACACAAGAAAAGACATATAGTTACAACTTCACACAATAATAAAACAAAAACACACTTTTGAAAAATAGACAATAATAATAAAAATAGTAATAATAAAATTCTTAACAATATTTTCTCGATTATGCAACATCCTCCCCCCTTTTTGAGTCAGTGGCAAACGACTCAAAAACATATGTTATCCTATTAAAAAGGTCTAGTACATTAGGCTTCTTAACAAGCCGTCCTGACGACGTAAATTTCTGTTTTATATGCTGTACGTCAGCCTGATCGTTTTTCTTATCGTCGTTAACGTTAGGCTCTTCAACTAAATAATTTTCACTTAGTTGTATCTCTAGTGGATAAATACGCTGAACGGGCCTTATGAAAATCCCATTCTGAGTTTTTAGTTTAACTGTTCGAACTTTGCCATCCCGACCAGGAATTTTCTCTATAATTTTACCCAAAGGCCAATACAAGCGTTTTTTGAAATCATCGCCTATTAAGACTATCTCCCCAATTTTAGGCAACCGGGTTACTTTATTTTGTGGTTGTTTCATTATTAATTGCCCCAAATATTCTTTTCGGAAGCGATTCCTTAAATCTTTAAGAAGTTTTGTGCGGTATTTAATTCTTCTCAAAAAATGCTGAGAGTCAATTTTATCTATATCTGCTACATTCGAAGTACAATTTTCAATTAAAAACATTGACGGAGTTAAAGGGATAGCATCTTCAGAGTTCTCCGAAATATATGTTAAAGGTCGAGAATTAATTACCGACTCACAATCGCAAATTAAGGTTTCCAGTTCTTCATAAGATAAAACCGATTTTCCCAAAGAACGTCTTAAAAGTTCTTTAACCATGCGAACTAGCCGTTCCCACCAACCTCCCCACCAGGAGGCTGTTGGTGGATTGAATTTCCATACTATTCTCTTTATTTTTGCCTCATTCTCTATTATGTCCCAGTTAAGTTTAGACATTTCGTTATACGTTCCTCGGAAGTTAGTCCCATTGTCAGAATAAATGGTTCGTGGTCTGCCACGTCTGGCTATGAATCGTCTTAAAGCCAAAAGAAAAGATTCTGTTGATAACGAAGTCACCAGTTCTAGATGGATTGCTCTGTACACAGCGCATGTGAAGAGTGCCATCCAAACCTTCTTACCGTTTTTCAAAAACAATGGGCCAGCTAAATCTACTCCCAAAATTTCAAAAGCCCTATAATCTCCTACGCGATCTTCAGGAAGAGGAGTCACTTCGCAAGACATCGGTTTCGCTTTATATCGTTGACATATTACACACCCTTTTAACACATTACGCACAGTTTTACGTTGTTTTAGTATCCAGAATCTTTCTCTTAAAATAGATTGAAGCATTTGAGTTCCAGCATGACAATGTTTCTTATGAACTGACTCAATTAACAATGTAGTAAAGATACATTTACTCGGTAACAAAATTGGTGTTAAAAATTCAGAATTGTCTTTGCGTTCCAATATTCTAGTTTTAACTCTTATAATTTTTTCATTATCAATGAATACATCAAGTGGATTAAGAGCTCCAATGTCAGGGAAATTTGAGCTTTGAACCAACCGAATCAAAACTTTTTCGGAATTTATGATTTCAGCAACAGTTAGTTTAGATTCTTTACACAAATTTGACTTCTTCCTACAGTTAGAAATAAAACGTAACACCCAACCGGTTACACGAATCATTTTTTCATAATCAGAAACTCTTTTTGCATACCAAGGAGTGGTATCCTCTGAAAAGTTAACATTAATAAGTTTTACCTTCCTCTTTTCCAAGTCAGCTTCGCTCGGCTGACAAACAATATTGGTAGGCCAAAATTCAGGGCTTTCTCTTAGCCAGAGAGGTCCCTTAAACCACTCCGAGTTAATCATTTGTTTAGCAGAGCAACCTCGAGATAACACATCTGCTGGGTTCATATTACCAGGCACATGCCTCCATGATTCAGGTTTTGTCAACTTAGTAATTTCTTTAACACGATTGCTTACAAAGTTTGACCAATTACCAGGATTTCTGATCCACCATAATGCGACTGTGGAATCACACCATAAAATTACATTTATATCAAAATCATTAAGAGCTTTACAAACAGAATATAATAATCGGGATCCAATGCAACAGGACATTAATTCCAATCTAGGAATCGTCAAATTGTTAATAGGAGCTACTCTAGATTTTGCTCTTAAGAGAGTAAGTTTTACACTGCATGAATCAACACTTCTCGCGAAAATACATCCTGCATAAGCATATTTGCAGGCATCGACAAATACATGCAATTCAACTGTTGCAAAGGTTCCAATGAATCGGGGTATTGCCACATTTTTCAACAAACGTATATCAGACAACCACACAAAAAATTTACTTACAAAATCATGAGGCAATACCTCGTCCCAAGAAAATTTCAACTTCCATGTTTCTTGTAACAAAAGTTTTGGAAGCAAAGTTATTGGTGCAAGTATTCCAATTGGATCAAAAATTGATTGTACAATAGACAGAATCAGTCTCTTAGTTACCTTAGTATCACAAGTTATCATATTTATATTTATATTACACCTTAAAGTATCATTGTCTAAATTCCACAATATTCCTAAAAGAGGTGTGTCCCCAGAATGTTTTGTAGTATATTTGGAAGCAACATTGCTCTCCCATCCCCTTAAATTAAATCTGCCTCTCGACATAATACTTTTGGCCTTTTGAATTAAATCCTCTTGTTCCTCAATATTGTAAACACCCGTAATACAATTATCTACATAGAACGAATTTTTTAATTTGTCAGCCACATCTAAAAAGTCAGATGGACAATTATTCAAGAGATATTTAATAGACGCACCTAGTAGATAAGGGCTGCAGGAAACCCCAAAAACTACTCTGCAGTGCCTATACACTATTTCTCCCTCATCACTTGGATAGAAAAATCGCAAGTAATCTCTATCCTTCGGAGAAATTCCTAACTGCAAGAATGCTTTCTCTATGTCTGCACTCAGACCAATAGGAAAAAATCTCATTCTGTCTAAAATATCAGGGACTAATTCTATTAAATTAGGTCCTTTCAATAAACACTGATTCAAAGATGGTTTTCCCTTTTCACAAGATGAAGCATCAAAAACGGGTCTTACCTTAGTGCTTTCACTATTCATCTTAATAACCGGTCTGTGTGGTAAAAAGTGGCATTTATTGTTTAATTCCTTAATTGCTTTTCCGGAATCTTTTCTATAATATTTAAATTTTCCCACTCTCTAAACACTTCTTGATATTCCTTCAAAGAATTATTTTCTTTTGCCCTCTTTATCATTTTTTGATGACGTGTCAAAGCAATGCTTTTATTATCTGATAAATTGGTAGATTCGCATTTCCAGGGTAATTCTAATTCATATCTACCATCGGGCCGAATAGATAATTTATTCTGAAAATCAATCTCGTAGTCGCAATGAAGATTTTTCGTTTTACTATTTTCCGTCGGGTCGAAAATACCCAAAACTTCAAGCTCCCATAAAGATTTCAAAGAAGCATTATTTACATGTAAGGAAAGACTTATTAGGGCATTATCCCTGACAGTATCGTTTTCTTTACCCATAACCGTCCAACCCAGTTTTGTTTTGACTGCAGTTAAACCAGAGGGTAATTCTAGGTATTCGTCAGTTAACAGTTTACCAATGACATCTGCACCTATCAATAAATCAATTTCACTTTCCTCGCAAAATGTGTCACTGACCTCAATTTTCCTGCTTTTCAATTCCTCTATAATCTGAGCATTCTTGATTGTTGGAACAAATCCACATATCTTTTTTTCAGAAAAAGCTTCAAAACAACACCTAAAAGTGTTATCTAAACTGCTTATGTCAATAGCAAAAACAGAATGGGTTACAGGCGCAGTTTCTTTCCCCCCAAACAAACCATGAATTACTTTCTCCTGTCGAATAGGATCAGCCTTCATTCGCTTCATAATTTTCTCCCCAACGTATGATCGTTGGGATCCCGAATCCAAGAGAATTCTAATTTTTCTCTCTCGATCTTTAACTTTAATTAGAACACATAAAGTTTGCAAATAAACTTTCTCGCTCTTACTATTATTAGAAAGGGAAACATCCAACTTAGAGTCATTTTGTTTTACAGAACTAACATTCTGAGGACACATAAATTTTATATGATCACAACTGCAAATGGGGCATTTAATATTGGCTTTACATTGGTTTTTTAAATGGCCAATTCTTAAACATGAAAAACAAACACCTTTCTTTTGTACAAGTTGCCTCTTTTCATTTAAGCTCATATTTTCAGCTTTAAAACACTTAGCACTCATATGAGGCTTACCCCAAAATATACAAACATTTTGCTTACCTTTACTGGTTTCATTTGTACTTACCAGCGCGGCAGCTGTTGCTAAATCTGAATTACCTGAAATAACATTTTTATTAAGACGCTTAACAGAATGAGTAAATCCTGATTGTGCTAATCTAATCATTTCTTCCGATTCTACTTCATGCCTTAAAAAACACATTAGTTTTTCAAGCGTTCTTTCAGAACTCTTTTCCTGTCCCTGTTCAGAAGTTCAACTCCGCTCCCAGGCACGTAGAATATTCTCAGGTAGGCACGACTCCACTAAAGGTCCCAAGAAATCAGCAAACTTTTCCTTGGTGCGTCCTAAGCTTTCCAGCGCTCGTAATTTACTTTCTATACTATCATAAAGTACTCCTAAGTCCGACGCCGTTCTGCCTGTTGTAGCATTCTTTGTAACAAGCCCAAGCAAATCTCTTACATAGATCTGCACCAGAAGGTCTTCTCTACCAAATCTTTCTTTCAGCTGCTCGATAGCTTTAGGATAATTCGCGGCGGTAACAGGAAAACTGTTCAAAAGTTGAGCTGCCTTTGAGCCAGGTACTGCACTTTGCACTAAGTACAAAAATTTATCTTCCGGCACAATATCCGCATCTTCATGAATTTTGGAGAATTGGCTCCAAAAGCCTAAAAATTCTCTTGCATCTCCAGAAAATTTTTTCAGCTCAAGCTTAGGAAGTTTGAACTTCCTGTTTTTATTTTCTTTAGGATCCGAAATCGAAAGTGAAGCAATATCTGTAGTAACATTCATCGAATTCAATTGTCCAATTTTATTCTGAAGTTTCACCTTTAAAGCTATAAAGGAATCTCTGTATCCTTCAGCCGTATTAAATTCATTCTCGAAATCCGCTTCCTTGGTTTGTTCTAAAACACTGCTTTGAGTACTGTCCAAGCGTTCAAATTTGTCAATTAGTTGCCCCAACAACACTTGCAATCTCTCAGGATCCGTACAAGTAGGCAATTCTTCTTCCACAATCTTCGTAGTTAACGTAAACGAAGTACGTTCACTTTTACGTTTTGCCTTTAACAACTCCATTTTAACAAAACGCCTAAATCAAAACTACTCGAAATCACACAAACGTCCTGTCAAACGGACGCCAAACTTTTATGTTGAAACTAAATAACGTTTGCATAATCCGAGTTCAGAAAACAAAACATTTATTTTACATATTTTAAAGAAATAACGTTCTGAAACAACATGTTTCATCTACACAATCAATCGACGCTCTCACCAGAGCATTACGCCATCAAACTTGGCACACATCCAAAAGTTCAAATTGAAGAATTACAGAAGCGTTGTTGCCACACAAGAAAAGACATATAGTTACAACTTCACACAATAATAAAACAAAAACACACTTTTGAAAAATAGACAATAATAATAAAAATAGTAATAATAAAATTCTTAACAATATTTTCTCGATTATGCAACAGAAGGGATGGTTTCTTGCGAAGTTTTGCTATTTTCAATTTTCTAATGCAGGATGATTTCCTAATATGCTCTCAGGGTCGTACTTATCAAAAATCATTCAGTTTTGGTTGGATGTGGGAATTCAGCTGCACACTAAGTGCAAATAACAGGAAAAACATAAGCACTTGGAAACATTAGTAAATATCTAATGTTCACTTTAATTAAAGGATATAATAGCTGACTTCTTGTCGTGAACATCATTGTGAGTTTAAGAAGATCTTTAAATACATAGCATTTTAATACTATTTAGCACAGTGTAATAGGTTCATTTTACAATATGAAACCTCCAGAAAATAACGTTACAACGGAATTCGATCATCTTTCCTTTTTTTTGAACAACAATCTCTCTCGTTGCCACTATGTGATAGAGAAACTTACCTCTCATGGAGTTTGATCGTAACACGACGTTCTCCCCACCTTGAGTTTGGGGATACAAACTCAAAACAGTAACATAATATTAAGGGGCGAATTCAAGCGCAACGCTCTGGCAATTTGCAAATTGCGGCTGGCAAGAAGCGTTCCTGCTATCGCCTGGTATAGAGCTACTAGAGATAGCCTTACCTTTACCCTTATTCCTCCATTCACACTAAATTGTTGCGATATATTCAAAGGGTAAATTCCAATTCACAAGGAATTGCTGAAATAATTGAATCTTTTCAAAAGCATGAGCATGTTCTTGCGATCTAAATTGAATTCACCATCATTACATGGTATTATTGGAAATTTTATAGTCATATGTTTGCTACGAAATGCTTTGTCAGTTACCTATGGTATATTTTTACAGGTGTATGCACATTTCATTCATGTGCTCGCTGTTCAACTTGCTTTTTTTATTATGTCATTTACTTGGATGTTAAAACTTTCTTTTAGCGTTGGAACATTTTATGATCATTTAGTAAAATTTATATATAAATATATATTATTGCTTGTTTATTTATGGTTCTGTGTATTTGTCATGCATGCATGTTGTGAAGTGTAGTTTTTGAAAAATATGTCACAAATGGTAAATTCCACCAAAAGCTGAATTGAATTGATGGTATTGGGATGCAGGTAATTAGAAAATATCTGCCGTGTATTTTGAGCGTAAACCATACTAGTGCCAAGAATGGGACCAATACGCTCAGGCTTGCTTAACCTTTTTTCATTGTCCAAATTGAATTATCTCTAGTAGAAAGGGAGTGAATGCTTTCTCTGTATAACAATAAAATATCTGTCTGATCAAAAATCTACCAATAAGAAACTTTTCATATGTTATGTGACAGACTTTCTGAAAACGGAAGTCCTCAGCTCTGTTCTTGTACATGTTTTTTAATTTTGGTTCAGAGTGTACTGCTCAAAGGAATTCTTCTCATAGGAAGATTGTCTGAACATTTAAAAACTATATTCTGCTTTTAGGGGCCTAATATTTTAGGCCCCTAAAATTAATATTGAAATTTCTAAAATGTTGAAAAATATGTCATCTGGATTCTGTGCAAAAAAAATATAATCCCTTTTTCATTTCTGCATTTGCAATTCCTGCATTTTCTTTATTCCTACATTTTTTAATTGGAAGGAATTTCATTCACAGAGCTCTCTAATTTATTCTTACAAATCATGTAGTAATGTACCATTTTAGATAGATATAAATAACACATTTTGTAATTTTTTTAAACTGTGGTTATACAGCATGATGAGCCTCACCAATAAGCCTACTATCTTTTTTAAATATTGCTTCTTTTTCATTGTTTTCATGATGTTTTATATTCCCTTCATGAAAGAGATTTTTAATAATTTATATTTTGTTAATAAAATATAACAAAATCAAATCTGTGATTATGTGGCTATTATTTTTTCCATACATATTTATTTTGAGGAAAGCCAAAAATTTTATTATTTTACAGAATTTTTAAGAAAAATATAAGGATAAAATTTTTTAAATAATTCTGATTACTACCTTTGCTTTCCTCTCGTAAAGTGCCTCAAGTTAGAGCAATTAGACAACAAATTTAATTCATGTGATCTTTTTTCCAAGTTTTTTTTTAGGCTTAGGAGTATAAATTGCTTGTCCCCACAAGACATTGCATCTTCTTAGTATGCCATCCTAAGGCTCCGTTCAGATAATGGTATAAATGTCATAGACACATAATCATAAGGCATAAAATGTGGGAGTTCCATTCACACCTGCGAGAGAGGGTCTAAGCCATAGCCAATTAGAGAAGCTAAATTTGTGCATGCATGTATGTGTCTACAGCTTTCTCTCTCAATAGGATTGTATATGCTCTGATTGGCCGACTCTTATATCAAGTCGGCACAAATTTGAAAACTTCAAGCTTAATGCCCAAACTAGTTTTTGTGACATAGCAAGATCTGACTATGAAGCGTTGTTAGTTGGGAATTATGACATTTATACAATGGCTTGAACAGAGCCTTAGAAAGCCATTTGGTAACTGAGGTATCCACCATGAAAGAGTTATTCTTGCCCCTCTGAATTCAGTGTTTACTGGAACACGAACATTTTATACTCAGGTGTAGAGGCTCTTCATGTGAAACCTCCGGCACACAAAGTACTAACTAATATTGCACGAGCAAGTGACACTGCGAGCATGGAAGCAACAGTTGTGTAAAATTCAGAGGGAAAAAAATCTTTTTTTTTTCCTCTTTAAAGGTAGTATTTAATTTAGTAATAATTAAGTAATAATTAATTAAGTAATAAGTAATAATTAATAAGGGAGTCATGTTGGAAATGGTAACAGTTAGAGCACCTGAAGGAAAAAGCATATAGCTGATTAAAAGGTCACTTTCATGCGTGCTAATTATAAAAATTTTTGAAGTACTTTTTCTCATGAGGTAAGTATTTAAAAATGATATAACAAATTTATAGAAAATTTAAGGGCAACTGTATATTAAAATTTTTAGTTTGTAATTACTCTTCATCTTCATTTTTATGTTTTTACTGCATTTGTACGGCAAGATATTTGTTACCCTCTCTTCATGCAGCCTTCAAATGAAGAGCGTCAATCACATGTCCTCGGAGAACCAATAGATAAGCTCCATCAATCAAAAGGACTATCTCTTCAAATCACATGATTACTTCAAACATCTCCTGCAAGATTGTGCTTGAATCCACAAGCAGCCAATGAACAAGATGTCTCTGCATGAATTGCCAATTGATGCGCTAAGTAGAGTATGCAGGGAGTATAACAGTCATGAGAAGTGTTTCCCTGCGTACTCTAACAAAAGGCTAAGACTTTTCAAACATGCTCACTCATTCACTTCTAGTCGATATACATGGCTGCATTTCTTCTTCTGGTAATACACGGTTATCTCTACTATTTCACCTCACCTCCATCACGAATCAGTACTGTCATGAATCACATAAAATCATGTGCCATTACAGGCAGTACTTCAAATGAGCTGGTAACGTCAGCCATAATTCAATGTTGATATTCGTTATGTGGGTCTAGAACAGCTGATACTATGCATATCATGTATTAATGTGAATTTCTTCAAAAAGAGACTTTCCTTGAAACTTTTGAAAACTATCTTCACAATGCTGAAGGATGTAAATGTATAATTAAGTATATGCAATATATCTATGAAAAGGAAAATGATATTTATCTTTTATAAGTCTCGTGTTTATTTTTTTGTTTACTGCATTTCTTCTGAATAACAATTGTATATTTGAGTTTTCTGGGTATGAATAAGTATTTTTGTTTAGCTTTATTGTATCAGTACAAACATTGTATTTTGAAATCTCTGTATTTGAATTTGTAGAATTTTTGTTATAAACTCTATATATTTTGTAAATATTGTTTAATAATAAAGAGTTTGGCGAGATGAATAAACATATGAAGGCAGAATTATTCCAAATTAATCTGACCAACATTAATTATTGAAAATTCTAACTTGAATTTGCCGTTTAGCCATTTGGCTTCTCAGTGATACCTCTTAAGACCTTTCCTTCCATTTATTGTTGTATTTCAGATTGAAACCAATTTCCTGCATCTGATTGATGTTTTTTGATTTATTTCTCATGCAATTCTGATCTGACATCATCTTCTAAATATTAGTAGATATATATCTGCATTAGTGATAATCAGCTGTGAGCACATAGTGCACCATCTGCGACTCATTTGGGTATAAACTATGCTAGTGATTATAATGTCCTTGCTTTTTCCCATATGCCATATGTTGCATGTGTATTATACTACATTTTTAAGAATTTTACAGAAAGATATTGCTTCTAGTGAAAGATATTTCTTATGGATTTGGCTGCAGTTCAATAATCTATTTATTAAGATATCTTCTTAGCTGATTGTACAAAATCATTGCTGAGCATAACTGTTCTTATTATATTGGTATGCAATTTTTTCCAGATATTCATTGTTTCTAAATATTGTGAAATTTTGTTATATGAATCTAGCTTCTTGTGAGGAATTTCTGTGATCTTTCTAGTATGTATGGTCAAGAATTAGGCTTGTGATATACTGTCATGATTTTGCCCACATGTTCCCTGAATATACTACCATTTCCTTAGGAAGACTTCCAAGAAGAATACTGATGTGAGTTCTAAGCCTAACTATGGTTTGGAACTATGTTTATAATGAATTATTGGGATTCTGCACATGTAATGTGGAAGCAATTCTATTTCCATTTAGAAGATTTTCTGCAAAGGCAATGCTTTAACTGTGAGATAATTCTGTTTTGGAAATAAAACTGACATTTATTTAGATCTGTGATATATATAATGCAGTTTATCAATAGCAGGTAGCATCTTGCCTCTTTGCTTTGATCAGGGCCTGTGCAACCAGTGGTAGTCAAAATTTTTAGAATTTAGAGAATACTGCATAGCAAAATTTTATAATTTAGCAGAGGGTACTGAGCAGCAGAATTTAGAGGCAAAAAAATGTTCAGAACTTACGAAGACATCAGCCAGCAGAATTTAGCAGCAGAGATTGCACTGCATCAGCCAGCAGAGATTGCACTGAGTGGCAATAGTGCCATATGTTACATTTTCTATCTGCATTATTAATTTGTGAAACAATTTCAGCTGTTTGAAAATGCATTTTTCTGTTAGAAATTTGTATTTCTTGCAATTTTTTGGAGGGGGGTGAAATGCGAGGAGAGACCGATCCGCCTAGTCTTGTTAAGGACCATATGATCATGTATAGGTCTCCCCCCAAATGAGAACCAAAACGACGGCTACCAGCAATCCGTGGCTCCCCACATAATAAAGGGCCGGAACAACCAAAAGATAAAAAGATCGATATAGATCTGCTCATAAGCCAAAGATAAAATTAAAATGTTCCGAGAGACCAAAGCATGAGTCCGGGCAACGAAAAACATTAATCTAAAGAAACCAAAAATAAAGTAAACTTACAATTAAAGGTCACAAAGCTGAATTTCACACATACGAAAGGAAAGTGAGGAGAACATAATATAACTAAATCAGGAAAATGTTCGTTAATAACAACTAAAGAGAGAAGGAAGAAGAACAACAAACAAACAGACAACTCACAATGATCAAACATACAAACACATAACACAATCAAAGAATTAAAAATATCTGGAAGGGCCAGGAACAGAGTCGCCGAGGAATTCCCAATGAAACTTTTAAACTTTTAAGATTTGATCAAATATAAATGTTCAATCTAATTGTTTTAGTTCCGGTGCAATTAATCAGATTTAACTTAACTCTTGTCTAACTATTTCATCTCAATTTAATTCAATAATTTAGAGAGATTTAATTAAGATAGTTAATTTGTCTTGTAAATCCAAGTTAACCAGGAAAGGATCACCTCCGATTTGACCACTGAGACTCTAGTTCTCAGTGGTACTTCAATATAATTACAAAACAAAAATTTTTACAAATCTTGGTAAACTTATACTGCATAAATTCAAAGGCATTCAACTCCGAAAGACATGCACAGTGCCCAAAGCAATAATGATTAAAACATTGGTTATTGTACTCGATGAACTAGACAATAAGTGATAAAATTTCTTAAAACCTCAGGCATTAAATATTTTAAATCGTAAGTAAAGTGTAAAAATGAAATAAGACAAGACAAGACATAAATCAGTAAAATTTCTCTCGGGTTTTGTATAAAATCCAATACATTAAAATTTACAATAGAACAATAAAAATTGGCAGACAATAAAATCAAAATCTGAAACAATCAGAGGTCCAATAAATTAAAACTAATATAACTCAGTAAAAACTCAATATATAAAATCAAATATATTTTGTTTCATAATAAAACACTGTTATTCTAAAATTATCTACTACAAAAGTAAAAACATAATCATCAAATATATATACCAAAGGCCGTTCTATTACTGTTAATCATAATCATAGCACTCCTTGCAAAGCCTCCCAATCCTTTCAAATCAACTGGTGCAGTGCCAAAATTTTTATTTCTTAAGTTATTCAATTGAGGACAGTGATATAGAAAGTGCTCCGCGTTCCCAATTGTATTACAGAAGCCACATAAATCAGTGTTCTGCAAGTTAAAGCGGGAGAGGTACGCGGGAAATCTACCATGACCGGTCAAAAACTGGTTGACATCTATATCAGAAAAAGGTAACATATCTTTTTTAATTTTGATATTTTGTAGTAAACCCACGCACCTCTCAGATTCATGCCATAAGGAAGACCATGTTTTCATATAGTGACTCTTCATATTTCGAGTAGCAAAGCTCCTGGAACCTGACACCTCAAGAAACGGAATGTCATCATCTATTGCTGCCTGCTTAGCCAGCACGTCGGCCCTTTCATTGCCAATAAACCCAACATGAGCCTTAACCCAATGAAATTTTATACTCATTTTACATTTCAAGTATTTATAAGTCTCCTTAATTTCAAAAATCAAAGAGTTATTGGTGCGGGTCGAGGACAGGAATTGGAGTACGGACATACAATCAGAAAATATATTTACGGTAGTTACAGAAGATAAATAATTCTGGATCCATTTTAAAGCTTTAAGAATGGCGCAGCACTCTGCCTGATAAACTGAATTATAATTATTTAATTTGTACATTTCAAATGCTATTTCGATACCATAATAATAAACAACAAAAGCCGCACCAAATTTATCAGCCTGCCCCGACCCATCAGTATAAACATCTATTTCATTTACAGTAGGCAGACTTTTATCAAAATCTATAATAATAAAATCAGAAGGGTGTAAGAAGCCCGTATAAAAATTTTCAAACATATATTTGGTAATTAAAATGCCATCATATAAAAAAAATCTAATCTATTAGTCCTCAAGAGAAATTTTTCATAAGATAATTTATATAATAAAGAAAGGGGCGACGTACCGGTGAGAACGCAGAGCACCTCAGTAGAGACAGTACGAAAGGAACGTGTAATACATAGGCACCAGCTCCGTTGAATGGTATAAAGTTTATTCCTTAATTTAACATGTTCCCCCGCTCTGGAACCCCAGGCACCTATACCATAAAATATCCTCGGGATTATGACATTTTTAAAGATCTCTCTCAATGTATATGCCTTAATAGCCAGAGTGTCCGCAGAGAAGGTCCTCTTGTAATACATGAGCAAATTATCAGAAGATCGATGTATGTTTTTAAAATGCTCTGTAAAGGTGAGCTTATGGTCTATGATCACACCTAGATATTTAATAGTGGTGTCGAACTTGATTCTTTGATCTAAATAACGAAGCTGTGGGGTTCTAATATTCGCTCCGCCCCTCGGAAACATAATAGCAGAGGTCTTACTTATATTAAATTGTAAGCATTCGTTTATTCTCCATTTCTCAAGTTTCTCCATAACGTGATCGAATAAATTTTCAATTTTTGCTAAAGACGGAGCAGTAATTAAAATGACCAAATCGTCTGCATAGCCAACAAGTTCCACTCCATCGGGAAAATCCAAAGAGAGGATCTTATCAATAATAATATTCCAGAGCAGGGAGGCACTGCAGGAGCCCTGCGGACCACCAATAAAAATGTCAAGTTCAATCAAAGCCTCTCTTTTTCCGAATCCATTGTAAATAATCCTGCGCTCAGCAAAGTAGTCAAAGTAGCTCCGTACTATATTCCTTGGAGTCTTTAGGGCAATGAGGGTCTGCAGGACGGAACGCCATCGTACGGAGTCAAATGCAGAAGACACATCTAAAGAAACCAAAACTACGTGTTGTGTCTTTTTATGTGTTTTAATGAAATCCATAACATCATAAAGAGCATCATCCGTAGAACGACCAGGGACAAACCCATATTGCCGCCGACTAAGTGGAGCATTAATATTTAAATAGTGTCTCAGTCTTTCCACTATGATTTTCTCATAAACCTTACCAAATACACTCAGGAGTACAATTGGTCTCAGTTTTCCATTTGGTTTAGGGAGTAAGATCACACGGCCCAATTTCCAGCATCGAGGAAAAGCACCAAATTTAAAACACAGATTAAAAAGTTGTAAAAATAAGTCTAAAAATATATAGATAAAAACCTGTACAAAAATAGGACTAAAAGAGTCAGGACCAGCCGCACTTCGTCTCCTCAGCTGGTTAACAGCACATCTGATTTCAACAGATGTAATCATGGGCTCAACATTATTTACGACTCTCTCATCTTCAAAGACAAAGCTATCAAAACAGCCTAATTTCAAGGCTCCAGTAATAGTCTGACGATTTAGTTCTTTCAAATTACTAATTCCCATAGGATTATTAAAAGTAGAAGCAGGTCTGGTTTTACCAGAGGCAATACGGTAAAAACCATCATAATAGTTGACATTATTAATAAAGAATTGTCTTTTGGTATCAAACTTAGCTTTCCTAATAGTTCGCTTATAAATAGCTAATTCCTTTTTATACAAGATTTTTCTTTTTAGGCGGACGTCTTCTAAAATGCCAGGAGTCTGGAAGCTTTTTCTCAAGGCTCTTATTTTACGTCTAAGACAGGTAAGGTGGGAATTCCACCAAGAGATGTTTTTATCGTTGGTATGTCCAACCCTTAATTTCTTATCCACTTCTCGAGAGATATCTTCAAAGAATTTCGTGGTACAATAATCAAGATCTTTAGAATTACTGCAAACATCAAGCTCTAATTTAAAATCGTGTACCTTTTTATGCATGCTTTTACAAAATCTTGTGATCCTTGAGACGTCCCTGGAAATGTTAATTTTAGGATCTATATGAAAGTCCACATCATAGACAACACGTATATAACGGTGATCGCTAAGACTTTCATCCAATAAAATCTCTAGCTTTCCAGAGCAAGTGTAAACATCCGAGGAGGAAAGAACCAAATCCGTCCATCCCTCGCCAACAGCCGATTTGAAAGTAGCAACAGAGTCGGATTCATTGTATAAAATCAAATTGTTTGAAATAATAAAATCACAAACAAGTCGGCCACGAGAGTCGATGACTCCCGCGCCCCAACATGTGTGTTTAGAGTTAAAATCACCCGTCAGGATAAAACTTTCATATTTTGTTAAAACGGTTTCTAAATTCGATAAATGGCTATCAATATCCTCTGCAGCAGAAAAGTAGACTGTGATTATACCCAATCTCTTAGAGTCACGGTTAAACACAGAGATGGCAGTAATGGTGTCTGTTTCCAAGTCCCTCGTAAAATCAATATCTGGTCGAGTAACAAGCATACCTGTCCTACCCTTACCAGAATAGGCGAATCTCCAGCCAGGGCTTACAAAAGCTAATGAGTCCTGAACAGCATAGGGCTCCTGCATGCAAATAATGTCTGGGATAGAACCCATGATTTTATCAAGAACCTGGAGCTGGGCCTGAGCTAGAGCACAATGATTTAAATTGATGCTCAATATGATCATAATTTGATTTCTCCAAGATAAAATATAATAAATAATTATATAAAAGTGTAATTAAAATCAAAAAACAGTCAAAAACATATACACAAGGTATATAAAAGGACAAGACAAATACAATTAAAAGATACAATCAAAAACATCAATTGGAACCCACCACTGAATTCCAAAGTGAACTAAATATCGAACTCAACTTCCAGATGATCCTCCAAGAAATTCTGCTCGTTAACCAAGCATGGGCATTTTCTGTCGGTAGCACCGTGACAGACATCATAATTAGTTTGAAGTTTTTGGTTTGAATAGTTGTAATTAATGCAGCATAAATTATCATTAGTGCATTCTTTGCCAACGTGTGGCCCAGCACATTTGGGGCAGAAAATTTCTGCCTGACAGTTCTTCTTCGTATGACTGAAAGACTGACATTTGGTACACTGTCGCGGTCGCAAGAAGAGCTTTACATTATAGTGCCTCCATCCTCTATTGATACTTCTGGATGAAATAAAATCACTTTGGCACAAACCACTAACAATAAAAACACGGTGCCTCTTATTTCCATTCTTAGATGGAAGACCAAAGAGAGGCTTCACGCAATCTCCACCACATATGCAAGTGGACTTAAAAATCTCCACTATTTCCTCATTTTCGACACAATTCTCTACATCATAAACTATGACTTTAGGTTTAATGAATCTTTTCCTTTTCGTAATAAGGTTCTTATGCAGATCTTTATTGTCTGCAACTGCCTTTTCAAGTTGTTCAACTTCATTTTTATCGCCAAGTCGGAGTCGTAACTCCCCATTATTTCCAACTGATGATTTTTTAATATTTATTCCAATTTCCTCTGGTTTAAATTTATCACATATTTCGTCATAAGCATTAATATCTGGAGCAGCTGGTTTAATAATAAGTTCATTCAATCCCTTAGCTGCCACTCTTGCATAGGTAGGAGAGATATTTTCAGAGATCTTTTGAATTCCAGCAGT
The DNA here is from genome assembly GCF_044657685.1 of Stegodyphus dumicola. Taxonomy (NCBI): domain Eukaryota; kingdom Metazoa; phylum Arthropoda; class Arachnida; order Araneae; family Eresidae; genus Stegodyphus; species Stegodyphus dumicola. The sequence goes on along the minus strand of NC_140778.1, from coordinate 166,383,886 downwards.
TAATTCCTCTCTAAGTCTAGACATCTCATTTTTAATCTCAATAATATCTTTGGTATTATCTGACGAACTTATAATCTGCGGACCTCTTCCTTCACCAAAATCACCAATACAAGTAAGGATCAAATTAAGTCCCTCAGTCAGCTTATCTGTAAGGGAACAACCAATCTTCCTCTGGGCCTTAATTTTGTCTACCACATTATGCAATCCATTAATAATCTTTAGCACATCTCTTTCCTCTTTTCCTGGTGAAATACAATCTTCCTCCATTCTGACTTCAGAGCCAGGCATGATTAAAGACTTAGTATCAAGTGGTGGGACTCCAAAAAAATTTCAGTTAAAAAATCATGAAATACAAGTCAAGGAAATATAAAAAGTATATAAGTTCAAGACTGAACTCTATTAATTACAATAAAAATCTTTACAATAAAAATATTTCAAAGTCCAAGGAGAACCTCTAAGCATATAAATTTGCAAAAAAAATAAGGTGCCCACTGGGCCTACGACCTTCACCTGCGCACAAACGCAGTTTTAAAAGGATTTACAACGAGAGGTGCCGTGCACCCATAATGGTTTTAACACGGACTTTTGGGGGGGTATGTGATGTACTCTGTTGTCGAGAATATGCTATTAAAAATATTTTATCATATTTTTTTCAGGTGTTAATTTTGTGCATGATTTGGCTTTCATTGAGACGTCTCTGGGTAAGGAGTTACTAAGGAAGAGAAACTTACATGCAGGTTGAAGCATGCAGTGTCAAATGTATAAGGAATATAAAAGATGCTGTATATTAATATAAGTTTGAATAACCATAATAAAAAAATTTCCTGAAAATTGTGTTTTTTCTGTGAGTTACTAAAATGGAAATAATTAATTACAATATTTATGAAAATTTTCGAAAATAAAAATACAAGTAGTATTTAAAAAGTACTGCAAAACTCATTTTTAAGTAGAAAAATTATTCTCAGATGAAATCCTTTCAATTATGCAAAAGGACTTTTTTAGTATTTGAAAGGTTCATTTGAACCCAACAACTGAAACTAACGTATCCCCAGTTCATTGATACCAACCATTTTGTTGGTATCAATGAACCCACTACTTTCTAAAAGCATTTCTGTCGATTACTAAGGGCTAATGAACAGGTGTTGAATTCTCAAGATGAATGTTGCCGAAACAGAAAAAACTGTACTTCAGAACATTTTGCAGTAGCTCAAACAAAGTCAAGAACCTGATCTATACTGTAGTCCGAGAAATTATTCCCCTTCCTTTTCTTTCAAAAGCTGAGTTTCCAAACGCACAGCGGGAGGCCGTTGCTAAAAGCTGTGGAACCAGTTTTATAGCTATTTTTAGCAACTTGTGAGCTGTTTTTCAGATAACAGTAAATCTCGGGGTGGGGGGATTTGAAATCATGATCACTGCCGGTACAGCAGAATTTAGGTACAGCAAAATTGTAAAATTCAGCGAAGCATCAAGCAATACTTCCAATCTACAGCAACGAAATTTCGGAGCTTAATTGTAAAGTCAAATGCGACACTCCGATAAACGTGGTATATGTAGAGCTGGAAAAATTTATTATTTAAAATACTTGTATTTATTAGTAAACATTTTAATTTATTCTTAATTTAGCGTTTAAGAATTCTAAGAGAGTTATCTGAGTATTTATTCCTCCTCTGGTAATCCAATAAAATTGAGTAAATTTATGGTCTGTAATATCTTTGCGTGTTATATACATAGTTTTTTTTTTGTTTGTTTGTTCAAAGTTAGACAAGTTTACACAAACAATACAGGTCGAAAAGGGAGCTGGTCTGCGCCCGGTAAGCCTGTCGGCAGCGTCGCAAAGCGTAATTTGACTAACGAAAAGATCATGCTTTGGATCTGGTGAGATTGCCGTGGTATTATCCATAAAAAATGAATCTCTCCATTAGTCGCACTATGCATCAAATAAACGTCAGCTGTGCCCCGCATCAGCTGACTCAAGCAGATAAGGTCAGACGTGTCCGAGCCTGTACTATTCTTCTCGAATATCAGCGCAAAGACAAAGTTCTGAACCAGATAGTCACTTGTGTTGAAAAATAAATTTATTTCAACAACCAAAAATTTTTCATAGGCCAAAAATTTAGTTGATCTGCGCCCGTGAGTTCGTCGGCAGCATCGTAAAGCGTAATTTGACTAACAAAAAGATCATTCTTTTGTATTTGGTGGGATTGCTGTCGTATTAATCACAAATAGTATATGGAAAAAGGTAAAACCCTTGACAGTAAAGGATACAACGAGATGCTAGTGCATGTTGACGCTGCTATCAAGGAAAAGAGTCGAATTGAGTTCCGGCGCAGAAAGGTAACGTTCCATCAAGATAATAATACCATACGTGTCTGCATTCACCGGCTGGCCTCTGTACGGACTCGAAAGGGATCTTTCACCACACCCACCATACAACTCCGACATCGCACGTTCGGACTTCTACCTTTTTTTCACACTTGCAGCTACATTTTGCTAGTCCTATCTTCACTTCTGCACAAGAGGTCCGAAATGAGGTTGACCTGTGTTTGGTCTCGGGCCACCAAGTTTCCGAGCCGAAGGTTTTGAAAAACTACCAAAACATTGGCAGAAAAGCATAGATTTTTGGTAGTGATTACTACCCGCACTAAAGGTACTGACTGCTTTTTTTTTCATAACTTTATGAAGAACGTTCGTGCTTAAAATTTTCGTTACAACCATTAAATTCTGTAATTTATGAATTCCTTCCCACTTCTCATGTATTTATCAACTGTACTTTATGAACCTGATATTCCTACAATTATCAGCTGTACTTTATAAATCTGATATGTAGAAACGCAATTTAATTTTATGCATTTCAGTATCAAGTGAAATCTTTAAACTAATCGTTCATTATAACACTTTATGTTGTTTTCATTCAAAGCTGAACTCAAATAATGTGCCGAGGTTGAATTACCAGTAATAGGCGACTTTAGCGCTCGCCCGCTAGAATTTAGAGAGGAACTGAGTGCTAGAATTGGGTTAGGCTCTTTGAATATAGCAAAGCCACGAGGTGGCAGATAGCAGATGCCCTTCGTGGAGGAAGTTTCTGAAGGCTTAGTTTAGTTTATAGCAAAGCTCCCCATACACGTTACACACAGGGAAGATTATGAAAACGCCCATGTAGCCAGCCCGTTCGCCTTGATTGGAACCCAGGTCGGAACTACCAGTGTTCAGCGATTTAACCGCTCGTCCTCGGGTGAGCCTGATTGCTGAAGGAAACTGGCTCGTATTCATGTTGCACAACATGAAAACAAACCATGCAGCCAGGTCGAACTTCTAGTAATCAATATTCTTAACCACTCAGCCACTGGCGGCGCGTGGCAGAAGTAAGAGACACATATATTGTAGTGAACAGCAAAAATCTCTAATACTGGCCCTGGTTACTAGTAGGATTATATATTGGTAATCATCCAATCTACAGCAATGAAATTTCGGAGCATAATTGTGAAGTTAAATACTACACTTCGATAAACGTGATAAAGATGGAAAATTTTTAAAAAAAGGAAACTTACTATGCAAATACCTGTATTCATTAGTAAACATTTTATAAAATTTATTCTAATTTAGGGTTTATGAATTCTCAGAGAATTATCTCATCGGATTATTTTTTTCTCCTCTGGTAATCCTATATAATTGAGTAAATTTATGTGCTGTTAATATCTTTGCTTGTTATGTACATAGTTTTTTTTTTCGTTCAAACTTAGATAAAACTGAACGTACGTTACACTGAAATTACTTTGTCTAGAAAGTAAGCCGCTTGGGTAGAAACAGATGTGGGGTTTTATTTTTAGAAGACATGAGGTCACTTTCTGTAAAGTAATGTTATAAAATTTTGAATTTGAAATAATCGTACTTCGTTTTTAGTAGAGCAGAAGGATAAAGATTTAATGAGAATATCGCAAAGCATCTTTTTAGAAACGCTGTTATAATTTTGCTCTTTTATTTTTTTATGGCAGGTCAAGGAAAAAGGCAGGCTGCTAAATACGGTAACAGCACATTGCTCTGTTTCATATATAGCGAATCCGCTCTGAAATGAGGCACGAAGCGGTACAGTAGCTGAACACCAGTAGTTCGGTCCGAGTTTCGAATCCCGCGAAGGGACTGGTTGCGCTTTCGGGGTTTTACCCTGTGTAACGTGTCTAGGAGTCAATTTCCCTTAGAAAGTCTTCCACGAAAGCATCCTTTCCCTTAGGCAGATAGATCATGCCGGTGTTTATGTTATCAACAGTACTGGTTATTTTCAAAAATGATCATCCTAGAAAGGTGATTGCCAAAAAGTATTCACTTCGCTTAATTATACGTTATGCGTGAATATACTCTTTTTAGTCAATCTAACATATATAAATTATTAATGCTTAAAACAAATTCAATTTTCAATATTCTGTTTCCTATTTGTTTCTGTTTAGTGAAACAGATTCATACACAGCAAATCCAAATACATCGCTACAGGAAGATGATAAACCAGCACAGTACGTAATTACAGTTATATCCGGAAAAGAGTAGATATACATATAAATACATTATATATATACAATATACAATGATATGCGCTATATATATATATATATATATATATATATTATCGTTTTTTAGGATGTATCTATAATATGTATCATTTTACTTTACTAAAATATAATATTCAATTTTGTAATTTAGGACTTTCTTCCCCCTTATCATGTATTATCAACTTGTACATTACCCCTTCAATTATCAGCTGTATTTTATAAACCTGAAACACAGAAACGCAATTGGATTTTATGCATTTCAGTATCAAGTGAAATCTTGAAACTGATTATTCATTATAAAACTTTATGTAGTTTTTATTCAAAGCGGATCTCAGATAATGTGCCGCAAATTATTTCCACACTAAGTTTTTTGTGCAAATAATACGTCCTGCTAGTGTTTTTGTAATAAAATGCATGTTATTAATTGATTTCGAATTTTCGTTGCATCTTGATATTGCTGCCAAAGATATTCAATCAAGAATAGTATCTTTTACTACGTTTATGTGTATGGATACATAGACCATTTCTCCGTGTACTAGAAAAATTTCATAATGATTTATCCACTTTTGAAGTAAAAAAATAATAGTTAGGAGTGTTATACGATTGTATAATACAAGTAAAAAATATATATAAAGCTCTGGAAAGTGCTAACACATATTTATGGAATATTATGGATGGTAATTTATGAAATATTATGGATGGATAAGTAAATGGAATATTATGTGCATGCTATATATGTATACACATATCATCAAGTATAAAATCATTTATATATAATTTTTATGTCACGATGAAATTACCGAAATGCTTAAAAATCTAGTATTTTTAAAAACATTTTTCTTCCGCAGAATAACGGCAAATTATGAAACATTACGCAACATTGAAAAGCGTGATGAACAAATTTTGCGAAAAGAAATAGCGACTGCTGCACGTATCTCGCAGATATCTTTCATTCAACACAAAAGTAGAAAAGTTCTATTCCTGTTCAAAACATACCCTGCAGTCTGAGTCACAGACGGAAGAAATGACAGCAGGTCTTTTATTGAGGGGATGTGTTTAAGTGTTTTATGGCTTACTCACTTTCCCGCTAAACGAGTACAGAGGAAGGGATGCGTCGTTGCCATAGTAACCAGGCTGTAGGTAGTCTTACAGATTTGAGTCTTTATCGCTCAACGTTCGTAACGCCATCTGTTATTAAAAATCGACATGAGAAAGGGGTATTAAACGCTCTTAAAAGAAATTCACAGATCCATTATATGATATAAACATTATAATAATTTTAATACCACTATTATAAGTCTCGTGAAAATATTTATGTATTTTACACAGCAATTATCTTTTTCCTGGAGGAAATGGGAATAAGACCTGTTAGAATCTTTAGTCAATGTATTACAAATTTTAATTTTCAGATATAACATGAAATAAATTAAATTGTTTTTCAATTATGTTAATAAGTTATATGAATGAGATGTGGTATTAAAAATTTCATTTCTTTTTATCATTGAAGAAATAACATTCGATATCCTACAGCTCCATAACAATGGCAGATAAAATTGGCATTCTAATTTCGAAGTTCTAAAAATACAGAGTAACTTAAAGATGACAACTATTAAAGTATGGCTAATGTCTAGTTTACAATAACAATGTTGAGTCGCCTACTACAAATTAAGTGAATCACACTGTATTTATTTTCCCTTCTCTTTTTTTTGGCTGAAAGACAATTTATTATACACTCATGATTTTACTTAAATGTATTTCTTTTAATGGCAAACCCACTGAGGTAAGTATGCAGTAAGTTATTATAGTGAATGCGTAATTATGATATAAATCTAAATTGAGCAAACAATCTTTCCCTTACTTTAATGTTTTAAAATCTAGAATTAAAGGAAAAATGTATGTTCTTTAAATAATACAAGAGGATATGGAGGCATAAATCATAGGCTGTTTATTCTTGACATATTATGCTAATCAGGAATTGCAGCAAAACCCTGCTTAATCGAAGAATACGCTCACAGGAATGGTGGAGGAAAATTGAACAGTCCAATATTTGTTTTGCCCACCACCAAGAAGCCTGGGTATACATAAACAGTATAGAGCGAAATAATTGTTTTTAGGAAATACATTTAAATATCTTTGACAGAATATGTCAGTTTTAATTTGTACTATAATAAATAAGCATGAAGTTCTTATGCTATTAAATGTGTATTGTCACATGGAAATTTTCTATCTTGTGTCACGGAAGGGAAACATTTGACTTTTTTGGAAGAAACTGAATTTCGGTGCAGTAAATCTTATTGCTAAGTTTGAGATAAATTAAGTGCAATGCTAATTTATAGTGACTTACTATTGTAAATCATGACTGGCATACCAACACTGAAATATATATATATCGAGCCTATTAAGTTATTTCTGGTAGTCAAGAGTTTTTAAACATAAATGATGGAAACAAGAAATTCAGAGGGAAGAACAATAATGATAAAGGTTGTCAGTATGCATTTGAAACCAGGACAAGTAAAATTATTTAGGATTATCAATTAAAATAATTTAGGGTTGTGAATTTAGTTACAGGTTTAAATATAAACCATGGCTTGTGGGTCCCCAAGAATATATTATGAAAGTAATTTTTTCATAATATATTCTTTATTATCCATGAAGGGGGTTTCACCTTTGCCAGAGGTTCATTGTTGCCCACTTTGGGTATTTATTATCGAGTTTCAAAATTTAAAATTAATTCATTGTGCAATGCAATTTCAACATGCACTGACTGAAAACTTTCTGAAGGTACCAACTCGTCATCTTCAAACACATCAATCTCAGGCTTTTCAACACAATACCTTAAGCATATATTATGTAAAATGGCCACCAGATATGACCATTTTACATATTTTGCTTTGTGAATACAATAGTGTTCCACCAGTAACGTACAGTACCCTAAATCTTGATTTGATCTCTATAGCTGCAGGAACTTTTCTATGCTTCTCATTATAGAGATATTCCCGTCATAAAATGGGATTATAATCCACTGTCTCCCAAAGATATGCACGATGCGACAAAATACTATCTAGATTTTGTTCGAGTCCACTCAAACTCCATATAAATGCATCATGAGTATTGCCTGGCCTTTGTTCTACAGCATAGAGAACCCTCAGACCAGCATCCCATACCTAGAAAAACATAAATCCTAAGTCAAAAGAAAGTTTCATCTGAAATTTTAATACACAGATTTTTAACATTGAATATAGTTGATATATTAATAAATCAGTCTTTTTAAGGAGTTTACTTTCCATTTTTAACAAAAATATGTCACTGTTTTTTCATTATTAAAAATATTCAATAAAACGTTAAAACAAAAAAACAAAACAAAAAAAAAAAAATTATAGCTACCCTTTTTTTATTAAATTGTAGTAAATAGGTGATTCTAAAAGCTTTTGTATTATTTAATATCAATACTTCACTATAATTATAGTATAGATAGCTTTTTGTTATTATTATTTGAATAATAATAATAAAACATTCTTGCAGTAATGTGAAATGACTATAATATTATACTTATTATCACATATTTCTTACCTTTTCACCATTAATGGAAAATTTATTTTTCCGGTTAATGAAGACAAAACAAAAATTAATATCACACCACATTCGCAACATCTGCGGTTTCATTTGAATGTAACCCAAAATAATACTTGGTAAGCTAGGTAGAATCACATTTGTGATTGCACTCCAGTTCTTTTACAGCTGGTCGAGAGAATTAACATCTACTGTATGTGGAAATAGCGAACAAAACAGTAAGAAATTGGAACAATTACCTGTAGACAACTTGTATTCATAGCATTCTAAAATGAGCTTTTGGTAAAATTTGACCGCATAAAACAGTAGTAATGAACGAATGTTTTTTCACGAAGTGGGTCCAATACTTTCACAGCAGGGCTATTTCATGTATTCTGCAGAGAAACTGATGTATGGTTTGTTGTAACTGCTGTATACAAATGTCTGGCTCAGAATTCCACAGCAGCAATTGGCACAACTTTCATGGTTGATGGTATAATATGGAGGTACCAAAAATTAGTATTATCACAGTAACTGCAAGATGGCTTATATTTCTAAAACTCAGTTAACACATTTCATGCAGAAAGAAAATATTATCCAGTTTCATACTTAAATCAAGGTCACTGAAATGTGCTAAAAGCAATCTGCTTAAGAAAACAGATGCCTCTGTAGAGGACTTTCTATGGAAAACTGGCTTTCATTCCCATTATACATGGGCAAAACCAATGTCGTGTAATATAATAATCTATTAGTACAGTAAATACATTTAATTTCTTTGCATTTATTTATGTCATGCTGCTTTTCGTGTAATTTAGTATGATAACCTTATAAGTTTATTTAATTCTGCTCATGGTCTACGGAAGTAAGGTAAGTCACCTGTTGCGAGAATATCAAGTTATTAATATTTATGTGAAAGTCTGCAATAACTTTTCATATCATAAAAGATTTACGAATGTGTATATAACTTACATGTGTAGTTATTATGCAAGATCTATAGAAAGTATCCAAAATTACCATGACATTAATCACACTGTACGAACAGGCAAGACATTATACATTAGGATAAAATTAACTAATATTTTGGAGGATGAAATACTATTTTACACATGGGAACTGTTTAAACAGCTGAGAAAAATTCATGCTTTTTCCTACAGTTACAATATATATATATATATTGTTTCATAAGAATAAAAAGTAAAGTTAAATTTAAATAATTCTCATGCACCATTACTGCAAAGAATTAAATTTGAATTTAACAAATACTCTCTCTTCATATAAAGTTTATTTAAATTATGAAATTTTAATTGCATACATATCAAAGATTAATTATTGCTGCGAATTAATTTACTATATCATTGAAATTCTGAGAGCATATGTAAATTAAATGCACGTATCTAAAACCATGAAAAAATATATAATATTCCAAAAAACTAATCCCTAACATATACATATATCTCAAAGACAGACATATGCATAATTTCTGTTAGAGAAACAGTTTCTCCGAGATTACGTTTTACAGTAATTAAAACGATAAATTAATGGTGATATTATTACTGCATTTAACGATTTCGATCATTACTACGAAAAAAAACGTGATGAAAAAGAAAGAATCCTGATACAATAACATTAAAAATTTGTGTGTTTACGTATAAAAATATATAATATTCTCAAATAGGTCATTTAAGCATAGTCTTTGATTCGGAAACATTTCCAGAAGTATTTCAGTTTTCATAATCTAAGTAAGTAAGTAAAAACAAACCTGCTTTTGCAGAGAATATCCATTGGCAGTTACCTTCAGAAAAGGTTTCAATTCATTGAAGCAAACCGATTTAATCTGAATCAACTAATGAATTCACGCTCCGACATTTCAAAAGCATTACGACTGTCTCTTAAATGCCAAGGAATTTGATCAGCATTTCTCCGATATCTTAAACGTTTGAGCAAAATCACTTCAGCCATCTTGTTTACAGTCGCTGTTAAGAGTTTGCGGCAGGTCAGGAGTAGCCGCAAAATTCCTCTATGGTAGTGACGTATTTTCAGTAGGCGTGTCCGAAAAGCGTTGCACTTGAATCCGATTTTGCAATGCAAGTGCGATTACCATGACAAGCGTTGCACTTGAATTCGCCTCTTACCTGGTAAAACCGAATTCAACTGCAACGCTTTACCGGTATGGCAACTGATGACGTCAAAATTGCAATCGAAAGCCGTCTATAGAGCTACTAGAGATACAGGCTGACTCGTCAGCCATTTTGAATCTAAGCTTTAGGGTTGCAATTTAGGTGTGGAGCGGCAACTTTGACTCTTTAGCGCTGTCCGCTAAAATTTAACATTCTAGAGAATCCGAATTTCAGCTTTTTTCTGCACTCCTATAAAGATGTGTGGCTTTTTCCCCTTCTTTTGTCTGCAGTTCAGATTCTTTCTCGTATTTTTTTTTTTTAATTGCCAAATTTCTCGTATGATTCAAGTTATTTTAAAAGTTTCTAAAACATTTTCACATATCATATTTCAAATTTGTATTTTTAGTTAAAAATGCTTTCTTTTTGAATTCCTTTATTGAATTTTCTATTTTTTCTTTTAAATACACGCATAATGTTATTTATCTCAAAATGTATTTTTTGACAAGAGCTTTCCCTCAGCCACATTCTTAATATGGTTGAGGGAAATCCCTCAACCTCCATTAATTTAGGATAAGGTTTAATCTTTAATTTTTGTTTTTTATTTTTAATACGTTATTTGAATTTTGCTCACATGGAATCAAACGTCTATTACTGTAGCAAATTTCTTAAAAATGTTATTTTGTGTGTGTTTCCAGAAAAAGCTGCTAAACACTTTATGATTTTAAATACTGATTCAAGATATACACCTTTAAATTATAATGCTTTCAGAATGAAGTGCAGAATGCTATAAAAATTACTTCAATGCTCAGATGACTGTGGGATTCATAGATTTAATACAGTAAAAAATTCCATTAATTTTTTTTTGTTTTTTGTTTTTTGTTCTTTATTTAGCTATAAACGATATTAAAATAATACACACACAAATAAATAAAAATAAAAATAATACCTTTACATACAGAATTTACAGATACTATTTACTTATAAGTTTATTGGTTGTTGATGGTTACTTTTTATTATACTTGGAAAAATTATACTTACATACATATGCTCTTAATATTACACGTATCTGAATATTTAAATGATAATTCCATAACATAATAAGATTCAATCTATATCACAGCAAAGACAATACTTAAATCACAGTTCTTTTTATTAATTAATTTGCATAAGTAAAAACATAAAAATATTATTTAGCTTCAAATCTATAAAATAAGTCCTCTAGTAACAAACATATGACAAACACATATAGTGAAAATAAAGATAAATAAATAAAAATGTTTTGCTTTTTGGTCTAATGTAGTGCAATTCAGTCTATTATATTCAAATTTTATTAAAACATACTGCAGTAATTGAATTTTTTCCATTATACATCAAACAGCTTTATATAGAATGTAATTCTCATTTATATGCGGAGATGTTTGAATAAATGCAAAAAACCATCTGAATAAATTTTAGCCAACACTATTCAGATAGTATTCTTGTTTTCAAGGTATATCATTTTTATTTTGTACTTTTTCCATTAAAGGAGCTAACCTAAGACCACAAAGGTTCGATAATATTCAGGTCTGGTGACTGTGGTGGCCAGGGGAGATGGGACAACTCATCCTCGTGCTCAGAAAACCAGTCCTGGACAATGTGAGCTGTGTGAACAGGGGCTTTGTCGTCTTGGAAGACACCATCACCATCGGGGAACAAAGTTTGTACCATGGGATGAACTTGATCGGCCAAAATATTCACATAAGTCTTGGCAGTCATGTGCCCTGACACAGTTCATTTGGGGCTAGCAGAGAACCACGATATGGCTGCCCAAACCAGAACAGAACCCCCGCCATGTTTCACTCTTGGCAACAAACAGTCTGTATTATAGGCTTGAGATGGCATTCTCCAGACATAAACTCGGCTAGAAGTGGGAAACAATGTGAAAGAAGACTTGTCAGACCATATTACTCACTTCCACTGCTCTATAGTCCAGGCTTTATGACTTAAACACCACCTTTTCCTGTTACGGGCATTAGCGTCACTGATGAGTGGCTTCTCAATTGCAGCACGGCCAGCAATTCCCTGTTTGTGAAGCTCCCTTCTAATTGTTTTGGTAGTCACAGGGTTCGGTAACACAACATTCATTTCAGCAGTAACTTTTTCAGCTGTGGTCTTCTTATTTTTCGTCACAATTGCCCTTAATGATCGTCTGTCACGATCACTCAGGACACACTTTCGTCCACCCTGTGATTTAGCAGATGATGTTTTTCCGCTTTTCAAATATGCGGAATAAATCTTCGATACAGTACCTCTTGAAACACTAAACACCTCGGCTACCTTGCTTACGGAAGCACCTACCATACGTGCTCCAACAATTTGCCCACGTTCGAAGTCTGTTAACTCTGACATAATGCAATGACAACCTCACATAACAGTACTCCGACAACAACTGAACTGTTTAGCACATTTACGAAGTTGTATAGGTGGCGTCAGTAGTCAAAAACGCCAGCGCCACCTACATTTCATTAAAATCAATCTTTCTTTTCAAACATGCATTTCACAAGGTGTTTCCATATTTTTGTCCATCCACTGTATCTCATTGATATATTATAAATATAGCTTAAACATGTTTTATGTGCATACCGGAAGGGGGTGGGAAGTAAGCCTTGATTCAAAATCTGTTTTAAAGCAATAAGTAAATAAATAAAATACACTGGTTCTATTAGAATGTCAAAAAATACTGTTATGTATTCTATAAACAAATCCAAATTATCACATCATACTATATAACCCTGGTACAAAAGAAGAAATGTCTGATTAGGAACATACTCTATTTATTTGGTAAAAAATAAGAGTAAAACGTATGCAACATCCCATTATGAAAAATCCTGCAAGCCATTACAATACTATAAGACATTGATTAGTAAGGTAAACATCAGTTGATCATTCTTTCACAACAGCAATAAATGTTTCATTTAAAACTCCTAATAACATGCCAAAACAGATTCACAATTGATGCCTCATTTAAGGTCACACAAAAGTAAATCCGATTTAGCTGACTATGAGATCTTCTATTGTAGAGGACTTTCTAAGGAGAACTGGCTTGTATTCACATTACACATGGGGAAAAACCACAAAAAAAAAAAAAAAAAAAACCAACCATGCAGCCAGCCTGTTCGGAAATAGAACGGAAGATGGAACTCCCAGCATTCAGTAACTTTAACCATTCAGCTGTTGGTGGGCCTAATTATTATTCGAAGAGACAAACAGCAATTTTTCAGTGACAACTACTCTACTTTTTTACAGACAGAACTGAACAGCAAAAACTTCTTAAACTCTTGATTAGATTCTAGTTTACTTTCTTCCTTTTAAAAGCAGGAGATGCAAAACTTTGCCGCTGCTGCCTTTTATTTTGAAGAAGCTTCTTGAGACCAATTCCACAGGCAGTCAAATAATATTTTATTATCTTTGTTTTGATATTGCAACAGGAGGGAATATTTACCTCGCCTGCTTTCTTACAAATCATATTAACAATTTCCACATCCATAGTTACATTTCCATGTATTATTTCGTCTCGAAAATTTTGAATGATTTTTTTCACACAGAAGGCACAATTTAAAAATTTCTGGAGAAGGACATTTAAGCCCACCTAAATTTGCAAAATTAATTATGTACTGCTTATTTTCATCAATGGAAGGAGTATTTTGCTCACAAACTAAGAGAAACTGTGAGCATGAATTACAAGCATTTTTCAAAACAGAATTTATTGCAGCTCCTGCAATATAACAGACGTTATTTTCCTCACTAAGGGTGAGATTCTGTAGAGATACATCAGAAACTTTTGGTATGGTAACAGGCTCTAAAGCTTTTTTCTCCTTCAGAAATTCAAATTCATCTTTCGCATAGTTTAATAAGTAAATATCTGAATCAGTAGCATAACTGGAGTTTTTAATGTCAGATATAAACTGAGATAAACAGATAAGCTTTAATGCTTTCACAGCTTGCAAAGCACTTGGCCTCAAACCAGCTTTTCTGCGTATCTGAGAAAATACATTTTCTAGAGCATCTTGTGTCAATCTGCTCGTCAAAATAAACTGAAAATCATTCAGAAAACATGCCTCAGCTAACTGTATGGCTGATAAAGTAGAAAGAATCAAACCAGTATGTAATGGTTTCCACCCTTTACCAATTTCTATAAGCTGTATAACATTAATAAATTCAAAAAGTAACTCAATTTTTTTGCTTTTATTTGTCACAGCAATTGAGTTCTTTCTACATCTAGAGGATAGCATTTGAAACCACTGACGTATAAATCTTATCCACCATGCTGTTGTAAGAGCATTAGGGCTTATCTCTTTTAAAACTACTGCCTTCTCCAATCCCACAGCTGTTTTAATTGGAAAAAACCTCACAGCAGAAGCAACATTCATTTTATCAAAATGTGAGTGGAAGAGGTCTTCTTTGCTGAGATGATGCATAGTTCTCAAACCACAATTTTGGTTTGTTTCAGTAATCCAGATATCTTTTATAAATCCTGCAGATACATGCAAAGTAACCAAGTTTTCTTTATTGCAAACATAACTGGGCAGTTTTATACTATGATTAAGAGTTGCAGACCAGAGATTTTTTAAAAGATGTGGCACATCTGCAAATACATAAATAATTTTGCCCTTAATTTCAGTAGTGAAATTATTTCTTTGGTTTCGAGAAACAGATATTCCCAAAGAATTCCACAGGCTTCTATTTACTGCTGCCATATCGCTAACAATACCAACAACATTAAATCCAACAGAATTGACAGCTTCGATAACATTGACAACAAGTTGTTTGAGCTGGCATCCTGTTACCTGTCCAGTTATCTCATGGGCAACCACTTGCTTCCATTTCAGCTTCAAACCTCTTAGTAAAATAACTAAATAGTGATTTCCTGCACCCTTTTGATTTCCTAATGTACATTTACCAATAAATTTACGTTTTGAAATATCAAAATCAGGATTGCCAGAAATCTCCATTTCATCCAATGATAAAATACAGTCTTTATCACTAGCATTCATTTTTTCTCCTTTAATTTTCAAAGGTTCAATCGTCTCACTGATGACTCCAAAATTCATTTCAAGACCTTGAAGTCTTTTATTTAAAGTGCTGTATGAAAGCACGGAAAACCTATTCTGTGCAAGTAATTATAAACATGCTTGCCCAAGGCAAATCTAACTTTGAGGCCTTTTATTATTCTCTCGTTAGACCATTTTGCAATGCTTCTACGAGGAATTTTCAACATTGCTATTTGTTCATCTGAAAGAAATGTTTTCACTCCTTTCAGCAATTCCTCATGCTGTACTTGAAGGTCATGAAGCTGAATTTCAGTGCTATGCCATTTTTTAAAACATTAATTTCATTTTTTATTTATTTATTTATTTATTTATTTTTTGGTTGCTGTAAGTTCTTTCAGTAATATTTTGTTCTGGCATTGCAGAAGCGAGATCAATTCAGTCTGCTGTTTTATAAAATTCCTTAAAAGAACATCCTGGAATAAAGAAAAAATCTATATGAATAATCATCAAAGAAGGGGGGAAAACACAACAAACAAACAAAAAAGATCTGAAAGGTTTCAGATTTTAAATTACACCCAAAGGGGCCTTTTTTTAACATTTTGTGTTTTACCTTTATTTATTAAATATCAAGTTTTTCACACTTAAATTATAAAATTCAGTTCAACAGCAATATTGCAAGATAATTTTAAAATGAACATATCTTCAGAATTCCCGATTCATTGTCTCACATGCTGGAGATAAAAGTGTCTTTTCTGTACAACATTGCCATTGCTCGCTTTGAAATCCTCAAGTTTGTTAATCAAAAATTTGTTAAAGTTTTACAACATATAAAATATATATTAAAACAAATTCCGAATTTCAAATTCGGTCTTCTAGATGTCCATATTCACAGTAGAATTAAGTCATTCAAAATTTGATGGCTCTAGGTACCGTTGTTTTATCAGAATGCAAAAAACATACATGCATTTATGCAGATTCTTCACTATATAATTTCTTTAAATATAGTACAGGGTGATAATATTTGGTGGCAACAATTTGAAAAGTGATGCAGCCGTTTGTAGTGTTTCAATACAAAACGAAAACAATAGTCCTTCAGGGACAAAGCCCCTTTGGATTAAATGTCAAACTTAAACAGGTAATAAATCCACAAAATAAAAATGCAAGTTCCAGGTCTCTTTTCCTATACTGTGGTGGGTTTTTAAATTTGAACTCTATTGTTTTCAGCATTTTCTAGATTATTTTTGTTTTATTTTCTAATATTTAAAATTTATTTCACTTAAAAATAGATTTTTAAAATTTATTTCCAGCTCTTCAAGGGATCGATTATCTCCATAATCATGAGCAATTTAATAACACAAATTATCAACTTATATCACAGCCTTCACAAATGCTGATGAAATTAATTTAAATTAATTACAATTTGGTTGCAAGATGAATCTAAAGGTCGTTTTTGCAAACAAAACTGAAATTTACATAGAGAATTTGCAACTATTGATGAAATTAATTACATTCCTTTTACCAAAAAATTACTTTATAGAACATTTTAAATGCATATAAGGAAGCAATTTAATTATACATTAGTTATCAACTTACATCAGAGCCTTCACAAATAGATGGTATTTCATTGCAAAATGAGGCTAAAGGCTGTTTTTGCAAACAAACCTGAAATGTACACAAAGAATTTGTAAATGCTGATGAAATTAATTACATTCCTTTCACCCCCCCAAAAAAAAGTTAATAGAAAGATTTTGTATAAGCAAGCAATTTAATAATACACTAATTATCTACTTACATGAGATCCTTCACAAATAGATGGCATTTTATCACAAGATGAAGTTGAAGCTTGTTCTTGCAAACAAACCTGAAATATATATATAAGAAATTTAGAAATACAGATAATATAAACTACATTCATTTTAAGAAATAATTATTTTACATAACATTTTATAATTCATAAATAGATAATAAATTGTTAACACTCAAAATTCAAAAATAATTCCATAGCACAACAGCCAGATATAGTACAGCTGTTTAGCAACCATAAGACAAACAATTTCATATTTCAGAAATCGTATAAAAATTCATTAATATATGTAAAACATATGACATTTAATAGCTGCTCAAATGAAAACATAGAATAGATTCTTTACTAGCAGCTGTTATTTAATCAGAAGGTAATGCTAAATGTTGTTGCAAACACACCTGAGATGTACTGTAATGTACACATTTGCAACCACTGGTGAAATGAAACAAAGTGCATGATTTTGAAGATGGAAACATTTAAAAAAACATAGTACAGTTTACGAATAGATGTTAAAAAACTATTAAAATTTTTTAGAAGTGCAAAATGGCAATTTACATCAGATACTTCGGCAGCAAAATTTATTTCTCCAAAATATGAAGCTGAAGGTTGTGGCAAATGAACCTAAAAGAAATTATAATATATGAAATATGTGGAAGTGAAAGAAATTATAAACTCTGATCGGATAAAAATAAATACAAATAATCATTACCATTTTCAAAGTAACTCAACTTATAAAAAAGCATAAATACATTGGACTGTTCATAGCATTCATACTTCTTAAACATAAGTAAATATTACGTTAATATATTTTTAAATTTTAGAAACAGTGTTGATACTTTTTAGAAAAAGTTTATAATATTAAATATTTAATAACTGTTCAAATAAAGACTTACAACAGATGGTTCAGCAACAGAAATCGCTTCAGTTGATAAAGGTAAACCGTGCAGCAAACCACCCTGAAGATGCAAAAATTATGAAACACATATAAGTAAGGATACCTGAAAATGCTGATAAATAAAATATACTTAATGTAATTTTAATAATAAATAATATAAATAATCCTAATAAGTTTTGTAAATCTTTAAACAAAAAATAACAACATTCAGACAAGACATATAAGACATTAAAATATACATTTAAATCAATGTATTATAACTATATTATTGTATTACTCAAGATTAAAGTTATTAATTTCAATATTATTTCTTTTACTTACTCCATACATATTTCTCTCTATTTATCTGGAATTTAAAATTAAGCAAAAAAGCAACTTTAGTTTAATACAAATTTTGATTTAAACTCTTTTGACTTTGAAGGCAATCAGATACCGGTTTCTTTCTTTTAGGAGCAAATTTGAAGAAACCAGGCCCATGTCGTCCTCGAAAAACTACAAAAACTTTATCCAAAAACTACATCAAATTGAGGTTTTACGCTTAATTTTCAATATATGATTATAATAACAAAGTACATACTTAATTATATATATAACAACAGCAAAATTTTAATTTTTTAATCTAATCTTAGGGACTGTAATTACAGCTTTATCACATAATGCCTTAATTTCAATATTTTGATTCTTTTATAAAGCAATTTAGTCCATTTGTAATAAAAACATATTTTTTTATGAAAAACCATAAAAATAAAAAACACATACATTACAAAAATTGGATGTAACTGAACGGTGCTTTGGTAAACCAATGCCTTTTAGACGCTGTGGGGTCAACAGTTGTGGGGGATTAGGCACATTGAAAAGAGTTGGCACAGCATTGGGCTTGAGTTTTTTACGCCCATCTTGCCTAGAGCATTCAAATTGATTTTCTTCAAAATGTACCTGCATATTTAACAAAAGCATGCATGAAATTTAACATTAAAATCAAAAGCACTAGTATTAAATTACAGTTACATATATTATAATAATTTAAGAATGTAATTTTCTGATAAATTTTTTTATGAAAATAGAACAAAATTTTTAAAAAGTAATCATGTTTGTAAAACTACTTAAAACATATTTCCTGCTCACACACTAAAAATAAATTTAAAGTACCTATAGTTAAAAATACAACATTAAGATTTACTACTACAATAAAGGATAATAATGGGATCAAAACGAATCATCGAATATTTAAATTAATATTTAACTTCTTAAAAATGTCTAAAAATACAGAATATATTTATCTTACTATAAAGAAAAAACAAAATCATTTATTATTTGGATCATACCATCCAGTTTTTAACATTGGCGCCAACTATCCGATTTGGCGACAATACATCAGAATCAAAACATAGAATGCTACTTTAAATCACCAATCGTACAGTAAAATTAAAGAAAAGAAAAAGGCACATCACATTTCTAACTGAGCACAAAGTTTACATGAAATGTATGATACAAATTTTACAAACGGTATAAACTTTTCACGATAACAAAAGAACATGAAACAACGATATTTTACTGCACAAACACATACACATTCCGCAGTTGATTTTGTACTTATAAAATCAGTTGATCGTCAATAAGTGACAGTTAAATGAAAATAAATATTTTAAAGTACCAAGAAGAGTAATTTTTCTAACATTCTATGGAAAAATACGAAGCTGAACTTACCTCACAAAGATACGCTCCTGGGCCCGGGATCCATTGATCTCGACGAGAATTAACTATCCATTTTCTTCGTCTTTCTTCATTTCTAGTGAAACGAAACATCCTAAAGTTATTTTTAGACTGATTCGAACAATTTGGTGCAGCACAACCACCCATTTTTCTGAAAATTAGGTCGGAATCGATCCACAAATATGTCAAGAAATCAGTGCTAATCCAATAGCGAATACCAACAAGTTAGCTTCAAAATGGATGATGATCCAGCTCCCCTTTATAGTAGCCTTAGCCGTCTAGTGTTCGTGCCAGGAAAGAATAACCAATCAAGGATCAAGGAAGTGCAATTTACGGAGTTCATAGGCAATTACGCCTTTACCTCCACATCTTCAAAGGAAATTAAATCATCCGAAAGAGGGTATTGTCAAATAGGGTAAAATTTTGATAAGCCGAATGACTTGGAGTAAGTGCCTTCACACTGAGTCAAAAAAAGGCAAAAAACTCAGAAGGTCTTAATTTTGCGCCGAAAAAGGGCCAGAGTAATTTGGATAGGGCAGCCAGAAAAATTTTGACTAGAAAAATAAAAGGTGAAGTTTCCTTGAACCTTGATAATCATTTTCTTTGCATACGTCAGATGAAGAACACGCAGGGAAATTCCGATGCGCGTTCTTCGAGGTGGGAGGGAGGGGGGAACCTGTTTACAGGTCGAAAAAGTAGTTCTGTCAGTGATCAGCTGGGAGGGAGAAGTTTCATTTTTGACCGCTATTCAATGCGGTTTTTAAAAGCCAAAAGGACGCTGTTAAGCGCCTAAGAAAGTTCTTTTTTAAAGGAAGAGAGAAGTTAAAGTTTAAAAAATCTTTTTCAGTTTTAAAAAATTTTTTTCAGTTTTATTGCAGTTGATAGATTAAAGTATGTTAAATCAGTCCTATTTGACTGTGATGTTTCTTATTAAAGAAACGTTAAGGAGGTTCCTCGAGTTAATGCCGTGTGCATTAAAGAACTTTAGAGGCGGGGGGGGGTAAGGAACGAGAAATAGTTATTCACGTGGCTATCAGTATGCTCATATCTAGCCCTTTTAAATGGCAGAGCTGAATATTCCCTGTTAAGAACCGCTCTGGGTCTTTTTCGGGAAGAAGCAACAGCAGGATCGTATATGGGTAGCATATGAAGCACAGGATTTGCAACACGTTGAATATTTTTGAAAAATTTTTCCGAAAGTCGCTGTATATAGCGATTAATGGGCATAATTTTGAGGTCGTTATGAATCTCTTCGTTCCGTACAAACCACGGAGCTTTTAGAATTTGCCGAAGCATTTTAGATTGAAAAATTTGGACATGTTTTCTGTTAGTCAGTGCGCATGGGCCCCATACGGGACACGCATACGTAAGAACCGGCCTAATCATTGATTTGTAGAGCAAGATTTTGTTATCAGTTGACAGGTCGCTATGATTAGCTAAGAGGGGGCGTAGGGCGGTTTTGACAGCTGTCGCACCCGCTATGATTTTGCGGATGTAAGGCTGCCAAGTTAATTTTGAGTCTAGTAAAACACCTAGATATTTGTAAGAAAAGACCCAGGGAATGGGTTCACCGAAGAGCATTAAGTTAGGTAAATTTGGGATGTTTCTTCGGATGAACATGGTGGCAGCACATTTTGCGACATTAATTTTGATTTTATACAGACCGAGCCAGAGTTCTAAGGTCGAAAGGTAACTCTGCAATTGTGAGATTACCTGGAGGGTGTTGGAGTGTTGATAAATGATGGCTGTATCGTCTGCGTATAATGCAAGATCGATATTTGGGGCCTTAGGAATATCATTTACATAAAGGTTAAAGATTGCGGGGGCGAGGAGACTTCCTTGAGCCACCCCAGCATAGATTGGGCGGGGAGAGGAGAATTCGTGGTTAACTCACACGCGGAAACTGCGTCCGGTCAAGTACGAGTTAATAATTTTAATGAGATGAGCCGAAAAACCAAGCCGCATGAGCTTGTAAATAATCCCGTCATGCCAAGTCCTGTCAAAAGCTTTGGCAACGTCTAGACAGACAATTCCAGTTTTCTCTCGCTTACGAAAGCCTTCATGAATGAATTCCACTATACGGAGTAACTGGTGTACCGTGGAGTGTTTAGGTCGGAAGCCGAATTGTTCCGGGATTAGTAAATTTTGATCCCGACAGAATTCATTCAGGCGATTAAGTAAGACAAATTCATAGATCTTAGAGAGAGAAGATAACAGACTGATGGGTCTGTAATTGACGGGCAGGTTTAAATTTTGTCCCGGTTTTGGAATAGGGACGACTGCTGCAATTTTCCAGCAGTCGGGGAAATAGCTTCTCCTGAGCATTAAATTTATGAGTACCGTGATCCATACGATAAACATAGGGGGGAAGTTTTTGATCATGCGACTCGAAATAGAATCTATGCCAGGTGCCTTTTCAGGTTTCAGTTTGTCTATGAAAACCATGACTTCAGAAGGGTCCGTCGGCCTGAGTTCAGATGTGGTAGGTTGTGTTAAAAAATCTTTAACCCGTGCTTGTATGCGCCCCTGTGTAACCGGGCGGTTACAGTAGGAGTCGTGGTTTGTTGTGAATTGAGTTGCAAGGCTGTCAACTATGACATTCGCCTTTTCTGAGTCAGTGTAGGCCATCTGCGCGCCATCGGCCGTTTGAAGGGGCGGAATGTGTGTTTTATGTTTGCGTAATCGGGTGGCTGCGCGCCAAATCGATTTGTCTTCAGTCGTTAGGGACTCAATGAATGTTTTCCACTCCGCTTGTTTTAATAAGCGGGTTTCGGTCCTTATCTCGTTCTGTATCTTGCGAAATTGGCCACGGATATTGGGATCTCGTGACCTTTGCCAAATTCTTCGCAAGTAATTTCGCTGCTTAATTTTGAATTTAGTCTCAGGTGGGAGCCTAGCACCTGGATGTTTGCGTGGTTTTGAAGCGCAGCTCTCGCTTCTTTCAGTAAAGACTCCAGACTTTTGATATGCCTGTCAAAGTCCGAATTGCTGGAAATTTTGATGGGAGGGAGTGAAGTTTTTTCCAAAATAAATCTAAAGTCGTCCCAATTTGTTGAGCCTTGCTCCTCTAATTTTGAGTATCGATTTTGAATATCTAGGGATATCAAAACGGGGTAGTGATCAGAGTCCAATTCCTGAATCACTTTTATCTCATGTCGAAAAAATATATTATAAAAGGCAGTCAGATCAAGAACTGCAGGGGACCCTCTAATAGGGTAAAAAGTCGGGAGGGTAGGAGCTACGATCTGTACATGGTTACTCTGGCACCATGAATTTAGACTAATACCATACCTGTTCCTATTAGAACAAAACCATGCGGTATGGCGTGAATTTAGATCACCAGCAATTACTAGGTGATTTGATATATTCAAAAGTTTATCAAAATCACGGACAGGAAAAGCTGGCCTTCCACGTGCTGTAGACAGTGGAGGTAGATAAGCTAAGACTATTGTCAGCGGGGAGGAATTTTGAAGGAAAATTTTGATGATTGTCGCTTCCAAAAAATTTAAATCAGGGGATGGTATCATGTGGTGCTTTAACGAACGCTTCACATAGATACAAGTGCCACCACAGGGATTTCTGCCCTGTGACACCCTGTCAGTACAATAAATGTCATAATTCCCAATTTTGGGAGTATTCCCTGGGGTAAGGTGAGTCTCTTGGACTAAAAACACGTCAATATCGTGCTCTACTACAAAATCACGAACTTCGTGAATTTTTGATGTTAATCCATTGGCATTCCACGTGCAAATGGTCAGTTCTCTGGTGGTATTTGAACTGTTATTCATACAATTGAATTTTAAGCCGTTATTAGAGGTTCATCACTGAAAAACAGAAGACATGGGTCTAAAAAAGCTGAATTAGGTTGAAAGCTCAACATAGCTTTCGTAAATATAAAATGCCCTCATTAAAGCATCTGCTTGCCTGAGTTTAGGCATTGCTTTTTTGAAGGCAAGGAGCAGAATATGCTTGTCTACCGCTGGGTCGCGGGAGATTTTGATTAAGCATTTTAGTGTAGATGAGAAGACATCGTCTGAATCATTGCTACACTCTGCTGTGGCTGACACTGCTGGGGATTCTGCAACCGGCAGTCTTGGATTCGTGGATTTGAATCCGTGCTCGGTGGTGTTCTTCACCATCTGTGCATAAGATGGTGAACTGACGTTGCTTGGGGGAGCAGGCATGGGACGTCTTGTCTCAGCATTTGCTGGGGGCTTAGAAGAACCCTGCGGGGGGGGCTGTCTGAGCAGCTGCCCTAGTCCTAGGCGCGGAATTTTTACCGCGAGCCCGTTTATTACCTGGGTATCGGGGACAAGATTTATATGAAGCTGGATGGTACGTCTAAGCTTCAGCAGTTGCAGCAAGTGGCAGGTACGTCTAAGCCTTTGGTACATTCACGTGCCCAATGGGGTCCAGAGCATCTGACACAACGGATTGGAAGGGTGCAGAGTTCCGAAGAATGGAAAAAGCCCTGGTACCGGAAGCACTGAGTAGGGCCCTTGCGGCCGCGGTAACGCTCAATGCTGATCTCTGTGCCCCACATGTCAGTGACGGCAAACAGATGATCGAGGAAGGGGTGTGGAATAACTTGTAAATAAACAAGTGGCATTGGGTGTCTGGATCCAGGCTGAGTAAGCCGAACGATGCGATGCACTTTAAATCCCATCGCCTCAACTTCCTCTTTGATATCCCCGATTTCAGTTTCAACAGGGAGGCCTCTGATGACAATTTTGACTGGCCAGTCCTGCTTTAGATCGAAAGTTTTGAACTGGATGCCGGCTTGCTTCATCCAGCGGGTGATCTCCCTGAACTCCAGCTCTGTCTGAGAAAAAATTTTGAGATAAGGTCCAGTCAGGATGCTCCGTAAATTAGGGGCAATTTCTCTCATGAAAGACACTTGTGTCTTCCAGTTTTTGCTGCTTTTGAGATGTATTGCCGGAATCTCAGACTGCGGTGGGGGGGTACGTTCCGTGCCTGCTCGGAATTAACTCCTTCACTAGTACTTGCAGTAGCAATTTCCGCGTCATTGGATTGATCATTGATTAATGAATTTTTGATTTTTTCATACTTTTTAGTATTCCTCTCCTTTTTAGGAGTAGCATTTTTTTTTGAAGTGGCTGTCAATTTGGAATTTGGAATAATATTATTTGCATCTTTAGTGTTTAAAGCCAAATCATCTAGTGTGAGATCCACAATAGGCGCCTTCCCTTGCTTTCGAGCCGCGGGGGTGATAAACCCGTCGGAGTCGATAGTCTGCGTCTTTCGCTTCCGCGACGACGTCGACTGGACCGGTTTCCCCCGCACCTCGTTCGTGGGAATAGATGCCTCGTGCTTACTAGGATCTTCTGCGGATTGAGCGGCAGCCATTTTGGCTAAGCGCTCGCTCTCCAATATATTTAGAAATTCCTCTCTGGTTGAGGGAAGGTGAAAATGGGTACATCTAGAGCATTAGCAATGTCATTAATCTTATGGAAAAGTGACTTACCCGCCCGGTCGAGCTGATCGTATCCACTTGTATCCAACGGAGTAGGAGTCCGCTTCATGAAGATCTTCTGCCGTTGAATCGCTTCAAACTGCTGCTTCAGGTCGTAAAATTGAATCACAAGGTTCATGCGCTCGTCATCTGGCGACGCTGATTGCACAGAGGGAGCTTGATCCCTAATTTCATTCATATCCTGGTCAATAATAACATTATTTTCGCAAAAATTCGGAGAATTGCCCTGCGTTGGCGGGAGCTCGTTACACGAGCGACCGTCACCCTCGCCGTCCAACCTCGGAATCCCAGGAAAGAATAGCCCAGGACTAAAGAGAAGGGCTAGCTCATAGAGCGTTTCCCCCTGAAGCAGGCAGTGAGGAGTGATGACGTAGCAATGATGGCACTGAGCGCGGAGATGCAATTAACAACATAGAAATTAGCGTTTTAAATTTGAAGAATCAGCGTTTAAAATGAGCTGTGTGTGAAAGGTAGCTATAATTTGGAAGAGACAATGTTACTGCAGTATGCATTTTACACTGAACATTACAAAGTTTAATAGTACTTACTCAATTTTAAAATAATAGATAAAATGCGCTACTCTTAGCATAAAGCTCCTTTTTTTATTTGCAGGGATTCTTTTTTCTTCAAATGCCTGTTTGTTTCTAATCATTTCTTTATCTGCATGTTAACTAAGAGAACTGTACTACTGCTAAGATAACTATAACAGCTATTTAAAATTAATCAAAATAATAACCTTAAATTGGCATAGTTTTAAACGTGTATGGTTATAGATGGCAAAATTTCTGCTAATCTAAGTTTGAGTTTCAGCCTAATTGTAAATTTTACATTAGGATATTTTTCTCCCGATTCATTATAATAACATATATTTTTTAAAAAATAATTTTGTAACTTAGGCTTACATCAATATTTCATTTAAATAAATACATGTAAGATTGTTATCTTAATTTAGACAAAACAACTTTATTCACAGTACCTAAAATAATTATTTAATTTTTCAAAAGTGGGGGTTAAGGGGGCAGGTCTTCTTATGCCAATTACTTATATTATACTTTATATATATTTTATCTAGAATGCTAAGCTAGCACAAAATCGAATCAATAATAACAGAGGATACAATAAAAATAACTGTAACAATATCTTAACAGAATTAGTTCTCATTTGAAATATGCTTTACGCTATTAACTTCTAAAATGCAATCTAGAAATATTTCAAATCAAAACATATTATATATACTTACATTTTGTCTCTCGTTTCCCTTGACCATTAAATAATTTGGTTTTAGTTTGTGACACAATTTATTTCTCTTTAATAATATCAAAATTTAAAACAGTTCCATCTTCTAAAACAAATCCTTTATGTAAAAAGTGGTTTCTCAGTAATTTGAGCCCACCAGAGGCCGAGCGGTAAAGTCGCTGAACACTGGTAGTTCGGTCCGAGGTTCGAATCCCGCGAACGGGCTGGCTGCATGGGCGTTTTCGTGGTTTTCCCCATGTGTAAAGTGTATACGAGCCAGTTTCCCTTAGAAAGTCCTCCACGAAGGCATCCCTTCCCTTAGGCAGATAGCCCTAGTGTGCTTTGTCATAATTAAATACACCAACACTCAGTAATTTGAGGCAGTGCGCTAAATCTGCAAAAACCCATATTTTTTTCGTTTGGAATACTGGATTTGGAAAATGAGAACTATTAATCGAAATCTGTAACTCTTTCCACAAAGTAGTAGATCCTCCTAAATCAGACACTATTGCTTTCACTTCTACTCTAGATGATTGAATATGTCTTATGAGTGAAACAAGAAGTTCTTTCTTCATTGGTCAGTGTTAAAATCAAAAAATATTGGTTGTTTCCACTGCGAAATGAGACCTCTTATTAAAACAAATTGCACTTTTTGAAAAGGACCGATTTTGGTCCAGTTTAGAGTCATAGCAGAGTTTAGAATCTATGTGCATTTCGTCGAAACTGAGAACGCATATTTTTTCTACAGAATTCAAATATTGGCATCTTTCCTTCATTACAGCAAGAACATCACTCTGAATTCCTGGACTACATGAAAATTTAGTGCAGTCCTAAATATCAGCATATAAATGTGCTAGTGCTAGGTAAAGGAATTCCCATTTTTTCTTTCCAAAAATCGTAGCTTTTAGATGACAGAGCTCTTATGACAATGCAACGTGAAATATCTTCACTAGTCCACCGGATTTTTTCCTTCTTTTCTAGCAATGCGTTAATCTGCGTCTTTATAAAAATATGCTTTAGACGTTTTTCCAAATTCTCCGATCTGTTCTGTTTTTTCCTAAATTTCGCTGTTTGGGATTTTAATTTCTGAATTTCCGATACAAATTTCTTTCTAAATGTCGTCCACCTTCTTTGTCGCTGAGCAAACATTCTAAAATCTTTCTTTTCTCTATTTGTCAATATTTTATTACAATTTTCTAAGGATATTATTTTGTTCTTCAAATTATCAATACATTCTTATTTATCTTTACACTTAGGGCACTCAGGGATATTGTCACATAGGGCATTGTCACTTGTGAGTTTTATTTCAAAATCATTCACATTTGATTTATTATTGTCAGCTTCAATTTCGTTCTCGGCCTCAAAATAAATTTTCTTTGGGCTTAATTCATGTAGTCTTTCAAAAGCACTCTGCATTAGTTTTTTCAAATGTCTCCGATTTCTTGGTGTTATTTTGTTTACTGCACACGATAAATTTACTTTCGGCACAGCATTGCATTTCAACAGTTTCTTTTGCGGCAATCCAAGCAAGCGATTTCTCATGTTATCTTCATAATCACCGCACAGAAAATGTTCGCTGCAAATTCTTGCTTTTTACACATTAATAGAATCCTGTCTTCGACATTTATGTATCCATTCTTTCGTCAAAAGCAAATTGTCCTTGGGGAAAGCATGAAATACAATATCTCTTCCTTTCGTATTTCTATAAGTGTTACGGCACGTTGCTACAGCACAAGAAGCCATATTACATAAAGGATACTTTAAATATAGAATTTAAAAGGAAAACTGACTAAAACTATACATACACAAATTATTTTAAATATTTTCATTATTAGAAAACAAATATGTATGATTAAAATGAATTCGGGATATGCGATCTCCAAAAAATCGTCTCGCAACTGAATGAAACTACAGTTTTAAAGGCGCGAAATCAGAGCAGGTGCAACAGAGATACGTCAGATTACTCCCGGTTCCCCCCCTCTATGAGACTCGCGTCGGCAAGGAGTCGAACAAAGGCATGACCTAGCCCTTCTATTTATCCCTGAGAATAGCCGATGAACTACGTCAGTTATCCAATGAGATTGCGTTTCGATGTAAACATCAATCATCCGTTCCCATAGTCCTTTTAATCGCAATTTTTTGAGTAGGATACTGTGTGTAGATTTGTGTGTTTTTTCAAAATGCAACGATCCACAAATTTTCCTATGTAAGAGTTGGAAGTTTTGGTGATTTCCCTAGAAAGTTATAAAGAACTAATTACCGGTGTGTTGGGCAAATCATATGCCAATGTAAACGAAGAAAAGGAGGCATGGGAAGAAATAGCAAGGATTTTAAACTCCGTAGCGTTAGGAGTGAAGAGAACCGGAATTCAAGTCAAAAATAAGTGGACAGACTTGAAATGCCGCACCAGAAAAAAAGCGGCAAGGATTAGAAATAACCATTTTTCTACAGGAGGGGGAACCTCCTGCCAAAGAAAAACTAACTGCTGTTGAAGAAAAGGTTTTATCACTGATAGGCAGTACATGTGTGGAGGGTATTACCCTCATAAATTATGATATACGTGCACAGTCTGTAATCAATGTAAGTATCTAAAATATTCTATAATATGGTAAATTTTTCTGCAAAAAATCTGCATTACTGCCTTTTATTGTTGAAGCAAAACTTCTCTTCAGATTTCTTCTTCAGAAAAAAGTTAAGTTGCTCAAAACTATGTTTCACTTAATTATTCCTTGGAGTTTTAATAGTAAATCAAGTGTTATTGCTTATAGTAATAAATTGTATGTGTTAAAATATACTTGTATGTTTTGTGTTTTTCTTCCTACATCGTGAATATGAATCAGTTCTCATTAATAAATGTAATAATGTTATTACCTTATAAAAGTATGGATAATGAATTAGAGTGATGATTTTTATAAAACTAACATTAAAATATAGCACTCTTCTATTATCAGGACCAGATTCGGAAATGTACGGCCCATCAGTGGCTAAGCGGGAAAGTCGTTGAACACTGCTAGTTTAGTCTGAGGTTCAATTCAGCAAATGGGCTGGCTGCATGGGCGTTTTCATAGTTTCCCCTATGTGTAACATGTATACGAACCAGTTCCCGTAGAAAGTTCTTCACGGAGGCATTCCTCCCCTTAGGCAGATAGCCTCGAAGCTTTGCTGTATTCACATAAACAAAAACAGAAATGTATGGCTATATGTGTTTAGGGTGTATATGTTCATACACACACATACATATGTACATATATATATATATATATATATATATATATATGTACATATATATAAGTAAGAAATTTAGAACTAGTGTTTCAGAAAGACAACAATTTTTTTTTAATTCATAATTAATAAATTTCAAATAATCTAATAAATGCAACAAAAAATTTTTGTTGCATATATTAGATATTATATATATATATACGCACACAGATACATACATACATTTCTGAATTTGGTACTGAGAACAATTGAGTACCTGAAATATTTTTCATTCCCTAACGTATGTATTAAAATATCTGTATCTTTTATTCTGGCAGTTTTTGAATACCTAGACACTGAAATTTAAATAGTAACATGTTAATCATAATTTCTGAATTGCCGTTTAGTGAAAGAAAAATGTTAATGTAACTATGTTATAATTTCATTTCCAATTTTCCTTTTTTTTTTTTTTTTTTTTTTTTTTTAAGTGTTCCTATGTACTTCTGCTTCAAAATATACCTGTTAAAAATTCGCTTACTTTTAAATTTTTATTTTAATGAGTCTGGTAGGTATTACTAATGGCTAGATGACATCATTTCTAATAAGTATGATAGAAATTGCAAATTTAAAGAAATGTGTTAGTTGATTTCCATTAACAGATTTCGAATATTTACTAATTGCAATTTATTTATCTTCAGGAACGAAGGGAAAACCTTGCAGGAAATAGTAAGCTGTTACATTTGTTTCAAAATTTAAAACTTATTTTTAAAACATTTTTTTTAATTTTTATTTTGAAATCAGTTTTATTTTACTATCATTTTACTCTCCCGAGAGGACATATTGATGGATTTTCTTTAAAGAGTGTTAGAGAATTAAATTATCTCGGCATTTTAATAGATGATCAATTAACTTTCATTCCCCATTTGAAAAAGATTAAGTTACAGTGTTCTATTATTTTGAATAAACTATATGCAATAAAAGATCTTAATAGTGACATAAAGAAAATTTATTATAAGAGAGGGATTGAAAGGAAAATTTTATATTCATGCGCTGCATGGTACAAAAATAATGTTAGAGTTAACAATATGTTAACTCAAATTCAAAGACTTGCCATGTTAAGCATCACTAAATGTTTTAGGACAGTATCCAATGCTAGTCTGTTTATTTTAAGTGGGTGTGAGCCAATCTATTTGATTGCTCAAAGAGATAGTATTTTATTTCATTTAAAACATGGCAGAAGTCTTGATCAAAGTTTTGATTTACAAGTAGATTCTTCAAATATTGAGATTTGTAAAATAATTAATGATGTTCATCCTGCCTTAATTACTGATTATTTTTGGGACAAGAAGGTTCCTATTCGTGAAGGTAACGAAATTTTTACAGATGGTTCAAAGATTGGTGGAAAAGTTGGCTACTCTTTTGTACCGTATTCAAATGGAGAAATTGGATGTATCAAAAAGTTTAGATTAAGCGATAATTCTACTGTGTTCCAGGCAGAAGTCTTTGCCATTTTCAAATCTTTGGAATGGATATTGGGGAAAGATGTTAAAAATGATGTTAATTTATATTCGGATAGTCAAAGCGCATTACTTGCCATAGTTTCTGGCAAATCTGCTACCAAATTGGTTTATGATACCCATGTTCTTTTGATTGAAAATTTAAAGGAAAGAAAAATTAATCTTCATTGGGTTAAAGGACATATTGGGCATGAAGAAAATGAATTTGCCGACATTTGTGCTAAACAGGTCACGTTGAAGGATTCAATTGATATTTTTCTACCTACTTCATTAGAAATTTTAAAAATCTTTTAAAGAATAATATAATTAATTTATGGCAGGACTTCTGGGATAAAGACTTAAAAGGCAGATATGCCTATAAATTCTTTAAAAATGTCAATAAAAAGAGGTGCATTGGTAACGGGTTTATGGCCCAATTTTTAACAAACCATGCACATGTTCCGAAGTATTACAGTAGATTTCATATTAAATATATGAAATGTATATGTGGTGAACAAGAAGCTGATGTAGAACATGTAATTTTATGTGAATTATTGAGAAATAAGTGGCTAAAAAAGGAAAGGAAAATAGGTTACTATGAATTAAGAAGTTCGCCTAGTGAATGTTTCTTGGCTCAAACTAAAAAAATAAGCCAAGAGAAATTTTTGAATTTCTCTGTAAATTTCGCACCAAATTTTACAAAATTTAATATTTAGACATAATTTGAGTCATAGAATCGAAATATGGATAAAAGTGGCATGCTATTTCAGAAAAAGTCCAATTTTGTGTCAAAATACCTTAAGTTGCGCTTTCCAGATATGAAAAAGGCAATTTGAAGTTCGTCAATCGGCCCAGTAAAATGAGAGCTATAGAACTGTCCCCCTTTTTTTTTCGCAGTGTACATTCATATGAATCTAAGCAGAGGAAATAATCTCTGTTATACTTCGCACTTAAATGTTTTTTAAATTCAGAACAGAGAGTAAAAAACAGATGCTTTAAATCAGGGATTCCAAACCCTATGCCATTTTTTTAATGAAATTGAAATTGCGTCCAACATAGATACCAGCACAAAGTGAAATTCGACTGATATTTCTTTTTATGTGCGTGTATTATTCACTTATCACTAACTATAAATTCACATTGAAAAAAGTAAACAGCCCGCTGATCAACAGATATTCTAGTATGTTCTCTTAGACAAAAAGTTTGGGAACCTCTGCTCTAAACAATATAAAATGGAGGCTAGTATGTATTTGAAATCAGGACAAGTACAATCGCTAGTTACGTATTCAAATATTTTGCCATGGCTTGTGGGTCACCAAGAATACATTATGAAATTTTTATTCATAATGTATTCTTTATTATCCATGAAGAGGGTGTCACCTTTGCCAGAGGTTCATTGTGGCCCACTTTTGGTTTTTAGTATCTTCCACCCTCAAAATTCAAGGCTAATTCATTGCGCAGTGCAATAGCAACACTTGATGAATTAGCACTTTCTGATGGCTCTGGATCTTCATCTTCAAAAACATCAGTCTCTGGATTCTCTAGACCATATTTTAAGCATATGTTATGCAAAACAGCTGCAGAAACTATCATTTTGCATACTTTATTTGGCAAATACAAGTGTTCCACCGGTATCATGTAGTGCTCTAAATCTAGATTTTATCACACTAAAACATCTTTCCACAGCACCACGAGCTTTCCTATGTTTTTCATTGTAGAGGTAATCACGAGGTAAACTGGGAGTTGAAAAGGTGTCATCAAATTGGGCTCTAGAAGATATCCACTGTCTCCTAGTAAATAACGATGATGGGACAAAATACTCGATTCCAAAAAGTGTTTGACCCCACACAAACTCCATATAAAAGCGTCATGTGCACTGCCTGGCCATCGTGCTACAACGTCTAGAACTTTGAGATCAGCATCACATACCTGGCAAAAGATACAAATTGTAGGTTAAAAGAAAATATCATTTAAAATTTTTAACATGAAACATAGTTCAGATTTTGATCAATTAATCATTTCAAGGACTTTACTTCCTATTTTTATTAAAAAATTTTTAATAAGTATAACAAAAACATGGAATCAAATGTTATATTTTAACAATTCAGTAAAAAAGGGGGGCAATTTTAATTTAAAAATAACATGTTTTATGGAGCAGTCTGATTACTATAAAACTATATTTATTATCATACAGTTTCTTACCATTTGAACATTAATCGAAAATTTATTTTTCCGTTTAATGTATACAAACCAGTCAGGTACTGCTGGTTTGTTAATAATAATATGCGTGCAATCTATTGCACCCACAACATTCGGAAAGCCCGAGACTTCGTAAAATCCTTGCTGAATTTCAAGTAGTTGATTTTCAGCATTTAGATATTTGATATATTTATGAGCTAACTGCATAAGGGCAGAAAGTACACGATTGAAAAATCTGCACACTGTAGCCTGTGATACTTCTGCATGAAAAACATACTGGAAACTACCAGTGGATAAAAAGCGAAGGGTACTCAGAACCTAAAAAAATAACACAAGCACTTTTTAAAATAACTGTCATACTCTTTTTGCAAATGAGGATTTTAACTTTTTTATGAAATGCAGAAAATGCAATCTCGTAACAACACAAAACTATGGTACATAAAGAAAAAAATTTTCCATTTCTTTATAGAATTAGGACATGCCAAAACATTTCTAATAAAATGCAATACCAGCTTTATGGAAGGTAAAGAAAAACTTTACTCATGACAAATGTTTCTTACATTGAATTCGGTATTTGTGTATTATCCAGTCGACAATGAAACTGTCGCCAGTCAGCGCGATCATACCAATTACGGGCAAAATTAATATCACACCACGCTCGTAACATCTGCGG
The DNA here is from genome assembly GCF_044657685.1 of Stegodyphus dumicola. Classification (NCBI taxonomy): domain Eukaryota; kingdom Metazoa; phylum Arthropoda; class Arachnida; order Araneae; family Eresidae; genus Stegodyphus; species Stegodyphus dumicola. The sequence goes on along the minus strand of NC_140778.1, from coordinate 166,349,938 downwards.
TTTCATATGAATGTAAACCCCAAATGATTCTTGGTAAACCCGATAGAATCAGATTTGTGATTGCACTCCAGTTCCTTTAGAGTTGGTCGAGAGAATTAACATCTACTGAATGTGAAAATAGCTGACAAAACAGTAAGACATTGGTACCTGTGGACAGATTGTATTCATAGCGTTCTAAAAACAGCTTTCAGTAAAATCTGAGAGCACATAAAATAGTAGTAATCAACGAAAGTTTTTTCAGATGTGGGTCGAATACTTGCACAGCAGAGTCATTTCATGTATTCTGCAGACAGATTGATGCATGGTTTGTTGTAAGTGCTGTATACAAATGTGTGGCTCAGAATTCTACAGGAGCAATTGTCACTGCAAGATGGCTTATATTTCTGAAACTCAGTTAACACATTTCATGCAGAAAGAAAATATTATCCATTTCATACTTAAATCAATGGATATGTGGAAAAGCAATCTGCTTAAGAAAACACATGCCTCTGTGGAGGAAAGCATGCTCTAGGGAAAGCAGGCGTGCATTCCCACTATCTATGGGGCAAAAAACAATGTTTTATCATCAGAGAGGTCGTAAGTCACCTGTTGCGAGAATACCAAGATATTAACATTAATGTGAAAGTCTGCAATAACTTTTCATACTATATCATAAGATATTTGCCAATGTGTATATACTTACATGTGTAGTTATTATGCAAGATCAATAGAAAATATCCAAAATTTTCATAACATTAACCACATTGTAAGAACAGGCATTATACTTTAGGAGAATATTAACTAATATTTTAGGGGATAAAGTACTATTCTATATAGTACGTGAACTGTTTAAACAACTAAGGAAAAGGTATGGTTTCTTTCCTACAGTTACACAAATATATATTTATATATACACTGGTGTGCAAAAATTAAGGACGAGACGGTTTTTTCAACATAACTTTGTACAAAAGCTTTCCAAATCAACACACTTAATACCGTAAGATCCCCAATACGTAAGGACATGAGTAATGTAAGCAACACTTACTAAAAGAGAAATCAGAGGGATAAAAAGAAGCTTTATTGAAAAAGTAGCATCGAGCGCAATGCGACTGAAGGTCGAAACATCCCTGTGATGGGTGTCCAGCAAGAAACATCCGGTCTTTAATAGGGGATATGATCTCCCCTGACTGCTAGGCAAGTTTCACAGCGTCTGCCCATGCTGAGAATGAGGGTGTCAATGAGTTGTTGAGGCATTGCTGCCCATTCGTCTTGTAGCGCCAATCGAAGCTCCGGAATCGTTACTGGTGGTAAGGTACGAGCTGCCAAGCGTCTGCCTAGAAAATCCCATACATGCTACACCGCCACCTCCATACCTGTCCCTTTCAATGATGTTCGAGGGATGATTGTGGCTTCCCCGCTCTCTCCAGATGAGTATGCGATGAGAATCGGTACTCAGACTGAATCTGCTCTCATCTGTAAAGAGTACTCGTCCCCATTCATTGTCTCTCCAATTCCGGTGTTCCCGGCACCACAGAGAACGCCTTCTCCGATGGGCAGGCGTTAGAGGTACACACCGTACAGGGCGTCGTGCAAACACACCACCACCGTGCAGTCTTCTGGCCACGGTAAAGCGCGATATTGGTCGTCCAGTCGCCTGTGTCGTGTGTTTAGGGATTTCTCCCGCTGTCTGCCGCCTGTTTCTTCTGGCCTGTAAGGCAATATACCGGTCATCTGCGGATGTGGTTCCTCGTGGACGACCACTACTAAAACCCCAGATAGCTGTTCCTGTAGTTTGAAATTGTCTCCAAAGTCGTGAAACGATGCTGTGAGCAATTCCGAACTCTGCAGCCACACTTGTCACACTGCGGCCTTCCTCCAACTTCCAATGATTCCACCTCGGGTAAAAGCATCCAGATGTCGTCTAACAGATTGATTATTCGCCATTTCTCGCTGAGGCAGCAACTCGGTGTGATTTTTAACTGCTATACGGCGTGCAATCTCTTTGCCAGAAATACTGATCTTACACCGACAACACGCTTTATACTACTCAGACACTCCCCATTACGTCTACCTGCAATTTTTGCGCATGTGCTACCGTACATCACCTTACTTAATCTCCTGATTGGTCTTTCTGTCCGCTCTGCCTCTTCGTTCAGCTGATATACTAATTTTTCGACTTCGTCCTTAATTTTTGCACCCCAGTGTATATTAAAGAAGGCATATGCATCATTTTTTTTAGATAAACAGTTTCTCCGAGATTAAGTTTTAGAATAATTAAAGCTCGAAATGATAAACTAATGGTGATATTATTACTGAATTCCAAAATTTGCAGTAATTAACAACGCTGTTTCGTTCATTACTACGAAAAAAAAAGGTGATGAAAAAGAAAAAATTTTGATACACGGGAGCATTAAAAATTAGTGTGTTTACGTATAAAAATATATAATATTCTCATATTATTTAAGCAGAGTCTTGGAATCAGTAACATTTTCAGAAGTATTTCAGTTTTCATAATGTAAAGTAAAAACAAACCTGCATTTACACAGAATATCCATTGGGAGTTGCCTTCAGAAAAGGTTTCAATTCATTGCACAAATTAATAGCAGCGACCCGATCTAATCTAAATCTACTGATAAATTCCTGCTTCGACATTTCGATAGGATTACGTCTGTCTTTTAAATGCCATGGAATTCGATCAGCATTTCTCCGATTTCTTTAACGTCTGAGTAAAATCAGTTCAGCCATCTTTCTAACAGTCGCTGTTAAGTGTTTGCGGCTGGTCAGTGTTACGAAGCGATTAACGATACGAATGCGAAGTTCGAAAGGCGAGTACTAACTTGACGATTCTTGTTCGAACGCTATTTTTATTTCGACGAGTTTGCATCAGTGGTAAATTTGATCTTGATTTGGTATACAAAAATACATGACGATATCTTTCATTTATACTTAATGAAAGCACCAAAATATATCACAGTAATACAGATACATCGCAACGCAACGGCGAACCCCAGTTACATAATGTAAAAACACAGAAGAATTCTTTTGGCGCAACAGCGCCCTCTATACTATGAAAAGTTCGAACACACCCCACCTGTGCTCTGTTAAGAGCACACTAAATTTACATATCAATAATATATTTAGATATAATCACAAATCAGTATGCACGAATTAATACTGAAAACTACATTGCAAATTAATACAATACATGGCACAAACATATATTATATATAACTTTAAACTTCAAAAGGATAGATCAATTGGACAGGTCTTCGGTAAAGTCCTTGAGAAGTACGAATCAAACATGAACGCACATACCCATCCCTACCTTTATAAACTTCTTCTATAATTCCAATAGGCCATAAAAATTTTGATTTCTTCGACCCCTCCAGCAATACAACCTCACCCTTTTCAAGATTCCTTTCAGGAGATGGATTGAGAAAAGTATGCGCAGACCGTAATTCGAGGAGATAATTTTCCTTCCACTTTTTTCCAAATTTGTTTCAAAAGATTAGTTTGATACAATTTTCTCTTAGTCAAAGTCTGCCTGTTCAATGGTGGTTCATTCCTGAAAAGGTCGGCGAAATGTACAGGATAAGAAATATTTTCTTGCCCTGGAAACAAGAAATGGGAAGGTGTAAGAGCTTCTGGCTCTTTTATTTCATTGTGGACATAAATAAGAGGTCTATGATTTAGAACTAACTCAATTTCTGATAGAATAGTCATCATTTCCTCAAAGTTAAGAAGAGCCCTTCCGAGAATCTTTCTCAAAGAATCTTTGATACTTTTCATAAGCCTTTCATAAAAACCACCCCACCAAGGCGCGTGAGGCGCAATATATTGCCAAGTTATGCCGTTTATTGATATGAAATCTTTCAATTTTGAATCTATTATAATTTTTGCTAATTCTTTAAGAATTTCATTAGTGGCTCTAAAGCTCTTAGAATTGTCGGAAATGATAACTTTACAATTTCCTCTCCTAGCTAAAAATCTCCTTAATGACAAAATAAAATTTTTTGTTGACATATTTGTGATTAATTCTATGTGCACAGCTCTAGTAACACTGCATGTAAATAATGTTATGTAAGCCTTTTGAGGCGTATCCTTTCCTGATTTTATTAAAACTGGGCTAGTGAAATCTACGCCAGTTACAGTAAAAGGTGGGTTTTCAGCAATTATATTTTTAGGTAGTTGACTATTATTTGTTTAGCTGGTTTCAACTTATACTTTCGACAAATTAGGCAGTTACTTAATACTCTTTTTATAATTTGTCTACCTCGTGGAATCCAAAATCTAGACATAATTTTGGCTAGCGTAAATGTAAGTCCACCATGAAAAATTTTATTATGTTCTCGAATAATAATTAACTCTGTAAATTTAGACTGCTTAGGAAGAAGCATAGGGTGAGCTTCATCCTTTGTAAATGCTCCTTCTTCTAATCTTCCTTTTATGCGCAATACACCACAACTGTCGAGAAATGGGGCTAAATTTGAAAGTGGAGAGTTTTTAGTAATCGACTTACCATTTTTAAGGTTCTGTAATTCTAAGTTGAACTCTATGTTTTGCTCATGTTTTATCCAGTCTATCTCAGCATTTTGAAGTTCTTCTGCTGTGAGGGGACCTGCAATCGTTTGTCGTTTTTGAAGTTTATTAACAAACCTTTTAACTAGTGCAGTTACTCTTAGTACTTTTAACAAACAACTATATTTCCTTAAATCTAAAATAAATTTCGAATTTTCTACAAAACAGTTATTTTGCACTGTACTTTCAAATTCCTTTTTTAGCTCTAAGTCTTCGTCTATAGATTTCTCTCTTTCAGTAGGCCAGTATTCAGGTGATTGGCTTAGCCACGGTGGACCGTGCCACCAAAGATGGTTTGTAGCTAAATTTGCTGCAGAAATTCCTCTGGACAAGATATCTTCAGGGTTATCCTTACCAAAGCAATGAGCCCAATTATTAATATCTGATAAAGATTGAATTTCTTCTATTCTATTTTTTAGGAAAGTTTTGTATTTACTAGCTTGTCCCTTAATCCAACATAATGTAATCATCGAGTCGGTCCAAAAATAACTAGAAGTATTAAATTTAAGACATTTACTTACTTGATGGACTAATCTTGAGGACAATAAAGCTCCCATTACTTCCAGTCTTGGTAGTGTAAGACCTTTCAAAGGAGCTACACGACTCTTAGAACAAATAAAACTGATACTTATCCTCCCATCTTCAGATATAGCTCTTAAATACAACACAGTTCCATAGGCTAAAAGAGATGAATCTGAAAAAGAATGAATTTCGAATGAAATAAATCCTCCCATCTTCAGATATAGCTCTTAAATACAACACAGTTCCATAGGCTAAAAGAGATGAATCTGAAAAAGAATGAATTTCGAATGAAATAAATCCTCCCATCTTCAGATATAGCTCTTAAATACAACACAGTTCCATAGGCTAAAAGAGATGAATCTGAAAAAGAATGAATTTCGAATAACATAAATTTACAGTTCAAATTTGAAAAATAACATCTAGGAATCTGGAGATCTTCTAAGTGTTCGACTTCACTGCACCACAACTGCCACTTGTGATCCAGTGACGATGGAAGTTTGTCATCCCAGTTCATGTCATGACTCCACAGTTCTTGTAGAATGCACTTCAGCTTTATGACGAAAGGCCCAAGAAATCCGATAGGATCATAAATACGACCCACTACTCGAAGAATAAACCTTTTCGAAGCAGTTCCCTTCTTGACAAACTTTGATAATTCTTTTACGTTGAAAGCTATATTGTCCGCATCTGGATCCCAAACTAGACCCAACACCTTGGATGGTGAATCAAGTCCCGTACTTGAGTTCTTTTCCTCATCGATGTTGAACTCAGCATCTTTCCACAGCTTACGCAGTTCCATGGAATTGGTTTTCCATTTTCGTAATATCATGCCACATCTTCTGATTTACCACATTTTGAGAATTTCTACATTTTCAGTCGTAATTTTCAAAGCTGCTTGCAAGTCTTCTTCGCCTCCAATCAAATCGTCGACATAAAACCATTCTTATAGTAATTTGCAAGTATCAGGAAATTCTTGTTTACATTTATCAAAATGATATTTCAGAGTTGCAGCTAATAAATATGGACTTGGTTTTAGTCCAAATAAAACTCTACTAAAGTTCATTTCTTGATATGAATTAGAACCGATATCATCAGTCCAGAAGAATCTAGTAAATTTTCTATCACTAGGATAGATCAAATTTGTAGATACGCTTGCTTTATATCCGCTGTGAAGGCGATTGTATTTTGTCGAAACTTTAAAATCATTTTAAAAGATTTGGATACAAGTTTAGTCCATTAAATAAACAGTCATTAATTGAAAGTTGTCCTCCTTCATGAGAAGAACCATCAAACACGATTCGAAGTCGACTAGTAGATTTGTCCTCGTGAATGACCGCGTGGTGGGGTAAGTAGAATGACTGCTCAGAATATGACACTTGAATATCTGACGACGAATTCTCAATGATACCAATCATCAGTTACCCTTTTATAATCCTCATAAAAAGCTGTATCATTTCTAAATCTCCTAACCAGACCATCGAAACGTTTCCGAGCTACTTCTCTATTATTTGCTAATTTCTCCTGCATACCTGGTTCCCACGGCAACTTTACACAATACCTTCCATCTACGAACCCAACAGAATTATTAAATTCATCAAGTATCTCCTGTTCCACTAAAGTCAAACACTCCGCTTCCTTGTTTTCAATACCTAAACTTTCCAGTTCCCAGAAACGCCTGAGTTCAGCTGACACAGTGCTTTGATCACCCAAAACTAAGTTTACAGCATATCACCACAGTTTTCTTGCAAGGACCATCCAAGTTCAGTATTTACAGCTACCAAAGACGTATTTAACCTTTCAAAACCTTTAGTCAAATTCCATTAAAAATCTATACCTATTAACAAGGAAATTTCATTATCATCTGACGCTTGATTATATCCCCACGTTAAAGTTAATCCCTTGGCTTCCATGCTTTCTAGATAACCTGTTTCTCACCAGCTCCAACATTCTATGTACCCAAGCAGCACCGGAACGTTCCGAAAACGTTCAGAGTCCGTGTCATACCGTTCTATAACGGTGTTAGGTGTATTTAGAACGTTCTACATAACGTGCTAAAGTGGTGCGTGTAACAATCGTGTACATTTCGACGTACAACAATCGTGTTTTTTGAAACGTTCCCGGATTGAGTTATAAAATACGTTCGAGATAACGTGCTAAAGTTGTTTATGTTAGAACCGTGTTCTTAGGACGTACATTTCAACGTAAAATACTGGTACATTTCGAAAGGTTCTCAACATGTGCTATGAAAAACGTTCTAAACGACGTGCTAAAGAGGTGCGTATTATAACAGTGTTCTCACAACACATATTTGAACGTACAACACTTATACTTTTTCGAACGTTCTAATCATGTGCTAAAGTACGTTCTATAGGACGTGGTAAAGCTGTGCGTATTATAACCGTGTTCTTCGGACATGCATTTTAAAGTACAACACTGGTTTTTTCGAAACTTTCCTAGACATACTATAAAGTACGTTCTGTATGATGTGCTGAAGAAGTGTGTGTTACAACTATATTCTTATAACGTACATTTAGAAATACAATACTGGTATTTTTCAAAACGTCCTCAGCATGTGCTATAGGCCCCCAGCGGCCGAGCGGTAAACTCGCTGGATACTGGTAGTTCGGTCCGAGGTTCGATTCCCGCGAACGGGCTGGCTGCATGGGCGCTTTCGTGGTTTTTCCCATGTGTAACGTGTATACGAGCCAATTTCCCTTAGGAAGCCCTCCAGGAAGGCATCTCCCTTCCGTGTAGTGCCTAAGAGCGAAGCACGTTAATAAAAAAAAATGTGGTATAAATTACTTTATACATGACACGCTAAAGCTAATTACACCGTGTTTCTTAGGATGTTCTTTTCAGAGCATCCATTGGTAATTTTCGGATTGCTCACTGCATGCTATCAAGCGCATTCTACATGACTTGCTTGTTACACCTGTATTTTTCTGTACATTTTAATATATAAAACTGTCATGTTGTACCATGTTCTTCGTTAAAACATTTGGAGCGTGTGCTATAAAGTACATGCTACTCACATTACAATTATACTAATTACCTAGGTTTCAGGCAACCGTCAAATTATTCATTTTCCATAAATACTTCAATATCTTTTATTTTGCCACAGTATTAGTTATAGAAAACATTTTCATTAAATATGTACTGTAAAGACAGTTCCTAAGGCTTGTATTTCAAAAATAGATAAAATAATGTTACTTAAAAACTGTATTCTGCTTATTAAATGTAAGTTATTTAGAATTTCAAAAAAATATTTAAAAGTTCCTGCATATTTTTTCAGATGAAATTATGTCGATTTTTTTTTTTTCTTTTTTTTCTTTTTCTTTTTTTTTTCTTTTTTTTTTTTTTTTCCATTTTGTATTAATCATTTGTGTTTGCAGTACATTCATGAAACGTGTCATGAACTTTCTACTAGAACAACCATGTGAATAGTATGTAGCTTTCTACTCGTATGTGCAATATTGGTATCTTCCATAACATTTGGACATGGGGTAAAAACACTACATGTTATTCGCGTTACAAATGCGATTGTACATATTTAGAATAGCAACAGAATTATGATGATGTTAGGACACGTTTGCGAGCGTGCTAATTTTTTCCCCTAAAATGCACGAATTATTCATATTGCAGGTGTTAAATGTCGTTGGTGATGAACTGTTTCTTTCAAGTGAAAGAAGAGAAAAGTCACTTAATGATTTTTATTTAAGAAAATTGTTTTATAAATTTTATTAATTTTACAAACATGTAAACACGGATACAATAATAATAATAATAATAAAGTATACAAATTTGGGGCGACATAATCCGCTTTTTTGCTTGAACATTTTCCATGTTTCTCCCCGCCTAAAACAGGCGTCATAAAGAGGATATTTGTCAGGCACACAGACCAAAATCTCTCGCGAACCCCCACCTTCACATATTGTAACAATCTATGATATTGTACAAGATTTACAATAAAGCAGAGTGATACTATAGAAAATTTAGGATAAAAATGAGTCAATGGAAAATCAAACTTATTTTCGAGCGCATGTAAAATAATTAACAACACATGGACCCGAACTCTTTAATTAATTACTTAAGGGGCCTCGAGGACCCTAAGTAATTGATATGCGCGTTACCGAATATCAGTTATAGTGAGAACTGAAAAGTGCATGACATCAGTAGAAGACCACTAGATAACAAGCATTAGTAAATGCCAATAATCTTATCTAGTATACGTTAATGCTTAATTGCTTTTCTTTGGAAGAAATGAAAAGGCCTTGGGATTATTGCAAGATTCGGATACCTAAATACGCCACAAATGGAATCCCTTCTGAGTGATCACCAAATGATTCATTTGTCCACTATTACGTTTTTACAGAAAAATTAAAAATTGAAAATTAGGCAGCATAAGAAATTTATGAATTCAAAATATCTTGATATTTTACACTTGTATATTTTACACTTGTAAAAAAACTACATGTTATTCGCGTTACATTTTCGTAGACATGAAGAAAGAAGAGTATGAAAAAAATAGTTTTTTCAACAGCATTTTAATTTCATACTCTATATAATTGTTGCTTTAATTTTTTTCCTGTTTAAAAACTCTGCGAATTGGGAAAATTTAATCCTGTTATTTTTCGCAAATTTAAATAATTTAATCATTATTCGGAAGATCACATATATGAAGCTGAAATTTATCAATGATTTTTTAATCACATGCGAGAAATTTATGTATATCTGCATCGAAACTGTTACGAATATTATTAAACTGTAGATTTTCAAATGAATTTATATAGTTCCTTTTATATAAATTTGTCCTTTATTCATATCAACTTTTAACTCAGAATTTGATTTCCTGTATGAAAATCATGTCGTCCAATTAACTAGAAGCTATTTACATATTATTTCTGATATTTAGCAAAATATTCGTTGTTTTAATGAAAAGCAAATTTTATTTGCATTGCTCATCTATTGACAATAACATGTAAACAAAGTATTCTTGAAAACGCTTAACTTCTTGAACAATCGTGCGTGCAAAGCTTATGCACATTCGGTAAACATGGAAAATAAATTTTACTTTACTTCCAAAAGTTTTTTCGCAGAAGTCTATGAGCAAATGTTTTTGATTTCCTTAAAATTTTTACCCTGTGACTATGACTCATTCTCGAGGATTCAAAGTTTTACACCGAACTTGGATGAAAGGCCTCAGGTTCCCGCTGCTTTTGACCATTCTCAAACTAGCTTTCAAGACATCGTGGGGCGCCAAGTGCCTCGCCTGTGGCCACGTCTGTTAACAATAAAACTGATCTTTCTGGTTATCGACCGCATTATTTCCTTTTCACGGGATACAAACATGTTTACGTCCATTCCCAAAATGCCAATATAAAACAGCAATTGGATCGTTTCAAGATATTCGATGATTAAAAACTTTAGGTTTTCGTTATAACACTGTGAAGTTCATCAATTCCAAATTTCTACAACTTTTCATTTAAATCTAAAAGTGCGTTTTATTTCCCTTTATAACTATATTCTTTCAGTACTTACTCTTATTATTATTATCATCATCAAAGAACCGTTTTTTGTATATTGTTTATAAGGAACAGAAAATGTTTTACTTTTCACTTAGCTCTGTTATCTCTGATGAAACAAAACTTGGTATATACAAAATTTATTCACTTGTAGAGTAGTAATCACATTTAGCGTACAAATAAAAGATTTAAAGAACTACCCAGATTTTTCAATTCAAAATTTAATATCTAGTACCAAGTACTTTAGAACTCTGAATATTTGGAGTTATAAAATACTTGTTTCGTATCAGTAATTAGTTCAACAAAGTAAATAAATATTTTCTACATGCGCTAATCCAAACGTTAATTATGAAACAGAATATGCTCTTATTCAAGAATAATTTTATTTTACATATGTGCATACTGCTCTACTTAGCGATGAAACTTTCAAATGAAGCAACACAAAGCGAGTTATGTGTTTCTTCAACAAAAGAAAAATAGCTTTCTGGCAACATGGTGGTTAAAAAGAAGATTTTTCTCTAATAAACTGGCTAAAATAACGCTGATTATTGTTTAGAAACCAAACCTATATGTTCAAATATTTGATTACTATTATATAAATGTTCACATAGAATTAATTAAAATTTACCATAAAATATTTTAAGAATATTTATTGTTAAAATATCCACATAAAATTATCGCCTCCCCCCCCAAAAAAAAAAGAAAGAAAGAAAAGAGAAGAAAAACTTAACTTAAATGGTGCAGTGTAATAAAATCTATAAAGACTTTATATTTTTAATAAACGTGCACATATAAAATTTCAAATACACTCAAAAAATCCTTTTGCGACTACAGTATTTTAAATTGTTGCATACAATACGTCTGCATGCATATAACAACATTCGAAACCTGTTAAACATTTGTATATCTTCTTTTGTAATAAAAAATTATGAGATTTTCATAAAAATTGCAATCTGATCCTGCAATATCCAACTTAATAGCTAATATGAGTTTAAACTGAAGGCATTCTGTACCATTTAAATTATACATGGCCATAAAAATTTTAACTTAAATGACATACGGTGCATTTAAATGATGTGTATAAGCATAAAAACTTTTTATTAACAGGGAAATTTTTTATTTTCATATTTATGTGAAGCTAATGATCGTTATAATGTCATTTTGCATGTGAGATACGTGCAGCAGTCGCTATTTCTTTTCGCAAAATTTGTTCATCACGCTTTTCAATGTTGCGTAATGTTTCATAATTTGCCGTTATTCTGCGGAAGAAAACAGTTTTTAAAAATACTAGATTTTTAAGCATTTCGGTAATTTTATATAAATGATTAACATACGGCGACATAAAAATTATATATACATGATTTTATACTTGATGATATGTGTATACATATATAGCATGCACATAATATTCCATTTACTCATCCATCCATAATATTTCATAAATTACCATCCATAATATTCCATAAATATGTGTTAGCACTTTCCAGAGCTTTATATATATTTTTTACTTGTATTATAAAATCGCATAACACTCCTAACTATTATTTTTTTACTTCAAAAGTGGATAAATCATTATGAAATTTTTCTAGTACACGGAGAAATGGTCTATGTATCCATACACATAAACGTAGTAAAAGATACTATTCTTGATTGAATATCTTTGGCAGCAATATCAAGATGCAACGAAAATTCGAAATCAATTAATAACATGCATTTTATTACAAAAACACCAGCAGGACGTATTATTTGCACAAAAAACTTAGTGTGGAAATAATTTGCGGCACATTATCTGAGATCCGCTTTGAATAAAAACTACATAAAGTTTTATAATGAATAATCAGTTTCAAGATTTCACTTGATACTGAAATGCATGAAATCAAATTGCGTTTCTGTGTTTCAGGTTTATAAAATACAGCTGATAATTGAAGGGGTAATGTACAAGTTGATAATACATGATAAGGGGGAAAAAAGTCCTAAATTACAAAATTGAATATTATATTTTAGTAAAGTAAAATGATACATATTATAGATACATCCTAAAAAACGATAATATTTATTTATATATATATTGTATATCGTATATATATATATATATATATATTATATATTTATATGTATATGTACTATTTTCCGGATGCAACTGTAATTACGTACTGAGCTGGTTTATCATCTTCCTGTAGCGATGCATTTGGATTTGCTGTGTTTGAATTTGTTTCATTGAACAGGAACAAATAGGAAACAGAATATTGAAAATTGAATTTGTTTTGAGCATTAGTAATTTATATGTGTTAGATTGACTAAAAAGAGTATATTCATGCATAACGTATAAATAAGCGAAGTGAATACTTTTTGGTAATCACCTTTCTAGGATGATCATTTTTGAAAATAACCAGTACTGTTGATAACATAAACACCGGTACGATCTATCTGCCTAAGGGAAAGGATGCCTTCGTGGAAGACTTTCTAAGGGAAATTGACTCCTATACACGTTACACAGGGTAAAACCACGAAAGCGCAGCCAGTCGGACCGAGCTACTGGTGTTCAGCTACTTTACTGCTTCGTGCCTCATTTCAAAGCGGATTCGCTATATATGAAACAGAGCAATGTGCTGTTACCGTATTTAGCAGCCTGCCTTTTTCCTTGACCTCCCATAAAAAAATAAAATAGCAAAATTATAACATCGTTTCTAAAAAGATGCTTTGCTATATTCTCATTAAATCTTTATCATTCTGCGCTACTAAAAACGAAGTACGATTATTTCAAATTCAAAATTTTATAACATTACTTTACAGAAAGTGACCTCATGTCTTCTAAAAATAAAACCCCACATCTGTTTCTACCCAAGCGGCTTACTTTCTAGACAAAGTAATTTCAGTGTAACGTACGTTCAGTTTTATCTAAGTTTGAACGAAAAAAAAACTATGTACATAACAGGCAAAGATATTAACAGCACATAAATTTACTCAATTATATTGGATTACCAGAGGAGAAAAAATAATCCGATGAGATAATTCTCTGAAAATTCATAAACGCTAAATTAAGAATAAATTTTATAAAATGTTTGCTAATGAATACATGTATTTGCATAGTAAGTTTCCTTTTTTAAAAATTTTTCCATCTTTATCACGTTTATCGGAGTGTCGTATTTAACTTCACAATTATACTCCGAAATTACATTGCTGTAGATTGGATGATTACCAATATATAATCCTTCTAGTAACCAGGGCCAGTATTAGAGGATTTTGCTGCTCAATACAATATCTGTGGCTCTTACTTCTGCCACGCGCCGCCAGTGGCTGAGTGGTTAAGAATATTGATTACTGGAAGTTAGACCTGGTTTCGGTTCGATCCCAGGCGAACCAGCTGGCTGCATGGTTTGTTTTCCTGTTGTGCAATATGAATACGAGCCAGTTTCCTTCAGCAATTAGCCTCACCCGCGCCCGAGCGGTTAAATCGCTGAACACTGGTAGTTCCGACCTGGGTTCGAATCAAGGCGAACGGGCTGGCTACATGGGCGTTTTCATAATCTTCCCCGTGTGTAACGTGTATGGGGAGCTTTGCTATAAACTAAACTAAGCCTTCAGAAACTTCCTCCACGAAGGCATCTGCTATCTGCCACCTCGTGGCTTTGCTATATTCAAAGAGCCTAACCCAATTCTAGCACTCAGTTCCTCTCTAAATTCTAGCGGGTGAGCGCTAAAGTCGCCTATTACTGGTAGTTCAACCTCGGCACATTATCTGAGTTCAGCTTTGAATGAAAACAACATAAAGTGTTATAATGAACGATTAGTTTAAAAATTTCACTTGATATTGAAATGCATAAAATCAAATTGCGTTTCTACATATTAGATTTATAAAGTACAGCTGATAATTGTAGGAATATCAGGTTCATAAAGTACAGTCGATAAATACATGAGAAGTGGGAAGGAATTCATAAATTACAGAATTTAATGGTTGTAACGAAAATTTTAAGCACAAACGTTCTTCATAAAGTTATGAAAAAAAAAAAAAAAAAAAAAAAGCAGTCAGTACCTTTAGTGCGGGTAGTAATCACTACCAAAAATCTATGCTTTTCTGCCAATGTTTTGGTAGTTTTTCAAAACTTTCGGCTCGGAAACTTGGTGGCCCGAGTCCAAACACAGGTCAACCTCATTTCGGACGTCTTGTGCAGAAGTGAAGATAGGACCAGCAAGATGTAGCTGCAAGTGTGTAAAAAAGGTAGAAGTCCGAACGTGCGATGTCGGGGTTATATGGTGGGTGTGGTGAAAGATCCCTTTCGAGTCCGTACAGATGCCAGCCGGTGAATGCAGACACGTATGGTATTATTATCTTGATGGAACGTTACATTTCTGCGCCGGAACTCAATTCGACTCTTTTCCTTGATAGCAGCGCCAACATGCACTAGCATCTCGTTGTATCCTTTACTGTCAAGGGTTTTACCTTTTTCCATATACTATTTGTGATTAATACCACGGCAATCCCACCAAATACAAAAGAATGATCTTTTTGTTACTCAAATTACGCTTTACGATGCTGCCGACAGACTCACGGGCGCAGATCAACTAAATTTTTGGCCTATGTTATTGAAATAAATTTATTTTTCAGCACAAGTGACTATCTGGTCCAGAACTTTAACTTTGCGTTGATATTCGAGAAGAATAGTACAGGCTCGAACACGTCTGATCTTATCTGCTCGAGTCAGCTCATGCGGCGCACAGCTGACGTTTATGTGATGCATAGTGCGACTAATGGAGAGATTCATTTTTATGGATCTCACCACGGCAATCTCACCAGATCCAAAGCATGATCTTTTCGTTAGTCAAATTACGCTTTGCGACGCTGCCGACAGGCTCACCGGGCGCAGACCAACTCTCTTTTCGACCTGTATTGTTTGTGTAAACTTGTCTAACTTTGAACGAAAAAAAAAACTATGTACTCGTATATAACACGCAAAGATATTACAGACCATAAATTTACTCAATTTTATTGGATTACCAGAGGAGGAAAAAATACTCAGATAACTCTCTTAGAATTCTTAAACGCTAAATTAAGAATAAATTTTATAAAATGTTTACTAATAAATACAAATATTTTAAATAATAAATTTTTCCATCTCTACATATACCACGTTTATCGGAGTGTCGCATTTGACTTTACAATTAAGCTCCGAAATTTCCTTGTTGTAGATTGGATGATTACCAATATACTTACAAACCTACTAGTAACCAGGGCCACTATTAGGGATTTTTGCTACTCACTACATTATCTGTGGCTCCTACCCACACGCCACCAGTGGCCGAGTGGTTAAGACTACTGAATACTGAAAGTTCGAACTGGTTTGGGTTCGATGCCAGCCGAATCAGCTGGTTGCATTGTTTGTTTTCACCGTGTGTAACATGAATACAAGCCAGTTCCCTTCAGCAATTAGGCCCTCCCGCGGTAGAGGAATTAAATCGCTGAACACTGGTAGTTCCGACTTGGATTCGAATCAAGGCTAACGGGCCGGCTGCATGGACGTTTTCATAATTTTCTCCATGTGTAACGTGTATGGGGAGCCAATTTCTCTAAGAAAGTTCAACATGAACGCATCCTACTGTGGTTTGCCATAATAACCTAATCTAAGCCTTCAGAAAATTCCTCCACGAAGGCCTGCCATCTTAAGAAGGTAACCCTCGTGGCTTTGCTACATTCAAACAGCCTAACGCAATTCTAACAATCAGTTCCTCCCTAAATTCTAGCAAGCGAGCCGCCGAACACTGGTAGTTCATCCGGAGTTCAAGCCTCGATGAACGAGTTGGATGCATGACCGATTTTGGTGTTTTCCAAATTCACCTGCTTTGGCGTAATCAAACTCTATAATTCTAAACAAACTGGCGTTCGGTTCGGCTCCAACGGCTCTAACACCACGTTCCAAATTATAATTACAGTTCAACAAATAAATGTCTGGCGTATACATTCGAATAATCTAAGTAAAAAAAAAGGGGGGGCTTTTTAATTTCCTCCACAACCTAGCATGCATGCACATAAAGCGAATAAAGAAAAACTTATGGAGTGCAATAGGCTTCTAATCCATAACATATTTAGTTAGTGATCGCCATCATTGGGAGCTATAAATATGCTATATTGACGGGAAGGAGAAAATTTTACTTCCTGAGTGAACTAATTCAGAACTAGTGTTATTTCATCTGTCATCTCAAATTTAGGATGCCAAGTTACGTGACTAACAAAAACCTAGTATTTATATGAAGCTTGATAAAAATCAAAGTTTTGAAGACGGTATATGTGATCACGTTCGGTTGATTACCATTATGATCAGCAAATAACAACAGCAATTTACTGATGTCTTTCTTATCTTTATATTCAGATGTAGTTTTCAGAGCAACTAGAGAAAAATTTATTAATTACTTTTATTATTTTTGATACTTTATACGTACGAAAACACATACTTGTAGGAAGAGAGATTTAAATATCATATTCGAACAAATAAAAATAAATCGTGACGTGAAGACCCTAGAGATACGGCTTCTGATTGCTTTTCAAATTTTTACCATATTAGTAACGATATAATCGAATAATCTTTCAAAGATTATTGTTTACCGATTTTAGGTAACAACTAGAAAACATTTTTTCGAGCTTATCCTCAAACAAGTTTGCTATTGGTAATGAATACTGCTGTATCATGAATCAGGTACGGCGCTATGCATTTTGCTGACTTTGTACGCAATAAATTCTGTTGTCAAGTGCCCTTTCCCCAAAATTCTAAAATTTTATTGCTTGATGCTTCGCTGAATTTTACAATTTTGCTGTACCTAAATTCTGCCGTACCGGCAGTGATCATGATTTCAAATCCCCCCTCCCCGAGATTTACTGTGTTATCTGAAAAACAGCTCACAAGTTGCTAAGAGTAGCTATAAAACTGGTTCCACAGCTTTTAGCAACGGCCTCCCGTTGTGCGTTTGGAAACTCAGCTTTTGAAAGAAAAGGAAGGGGAATAATTTCTCCCTGACTACAGTATAGATCAGGTCCGTGACTTTGAGCTACTGCAAAATGTTCTGAAGTACACTTTTTTCTGTTTCGGCAACATTCATCTTGAGAATTCAACACCTGTTCATTAGCCCTTAGTAATTGACAGAAATGCTTTTAGAAAGTAGTGGGTTCAACAATGGTTGGTATCAATGAACCCACTACTTTCTAAAAGCATTTCAAAAATGATTGGTATCAATGAACTGGAGATACGTTAGTTTCAGTTGTTTTGCAGTACTTTTTAAATACTACTTGTATTTTTATTTTCGAAAATTTTCATAAATATTGTAATTAATTATTTCCAATTTTAATAACTCGCAGAAAAAACACAATTTTCAAGAAATTTTTTTATTATGGTTATTCAAACTTATACTAATATACAGCATCTTTTATATTCCTTATACATTTGACACTGCATGCTTCAACCTGCATGTAAGTTTCTCTTCCTTAGTAACTCCTTACCCAGAGACGTCTCAATGAAAGCCAAATCATGCACAAAATCTACACCTGAAAAAAAAAAATATGATAAAATATTTTTAACACCATATACTCGACAACAGAGTACATCACATACCCCCACCCCAAAAAAAAGAAATTGCAAGAAATACAAATTTCTAACAGAAAAATGCATTTTCAAACAGCTGAAATTGTTTCACAAATTAATAATGCAGATAGCAAATGTAACATATGGCACTATTGCCACTCAGTGCAATCTCTGCATATCCTAAATTCTGCTGGCTGATGTCTTCGTAAGTTCTGAACATTTTTTTGCCTCTAAATTCTGCTGCTCAGTGCCCTCTGCTAAATTATCAAGTTCTGCTATGCACTATTCTCTAAATTCTAAAAATTTTGACTACCACTGGTTGCACAGGCCCTGATCAAAGCAAAGAGGCAAGATGCTACCTGCTATTGATAAACTGCCTTATAAATACCACAGATCTAAATAAATGTCAGTTTTAAATAAATTAACAATAATAATACACTGGATTATCAGTATATTACTACAAGAAAATGAGTCATCTTCACAACTGCTGCTGCCATGCTCGCAGTGTCATTTGCTCGTGCAATATTAGTCAGTACTTTGTGTGCCGGAGGTTTCACACGAAGAGCCTCTACACCTGAGTATAAAATGTTCGTGTTCCAGTAAACACTGAATTCAGAGGGGCAAGAATAACTCTTTCATGGTGGATACCTCAGTTACCAAATGGCTTTCTAAGGATCTATTCAAGCCGTTGTATAAATGTCATAATTCCCAACTAACAACGCTTCATAGTCAGACCTTGCTATGTCACAAAAACTAGTTTGGGCATTAAGCTTGAAGTTTTCAACTTAGTGTCGACTTGATATAAGATTCGGCCAATCAGAGCATATACATGAAACCTATTGAGAGAGAAAGCTGTAGACACATACATGCATGCACAAATTTAGCTTCTCTTATTGGCTATGGCTTAGACCCTCTCTCGCAGGTGTGAATGGAACTCCCACATTTTATGCCTTATGATTATGTGTCTATGACATTTATACCATCATCTGAACGAAGCCTTAGGATGGCATACTAAGAAGATGCAATGTCTTGTGGGGATAAGCAATTTATACTCCTAAGCCTAAAAAAAAACTTGGAAAAAAAGATCACATGACTTAAATTTATTTTCTAATTGCTCTAACTTGAGGCACATTATGAGAGGAAAGCAAAGGTAGTAATCAGAATTATTTAAAAAATTTTATCCTCATATTTTTCTTAAAAATTCTGTAAAATGATAAAAATTTTTGGCTTTCCTCAAATAAATATATATGGAAAAAATAATAGCCACATAATCACAGATTTCATTTTGTTATATTTTATTAACAAAATTTAAATTATTAAAAATCTCTTTCATGAAGGAAAAATAAAATATCATGAAAACAATGAAAAAGAAGCAATATTTAAAAAAGATAGTAGGCTTATTGATGAGGCTCCCATCAAAAGAATCGAACCCCAAAATATTTTCATTTGCTTCAGTGTCCCGTCTGAAAATTTCACTGATTGCAATGAATATATTAAAAAAAAAATCTTTTATTTTCAAGTTCTTTCATGAAAAATGTACAAATTTGGTACAAATCAAATTCATCCCCCTCTTTTTGATAGCTACAATATTATACTTAACAGTTTTAATAGCTATCAGTATGTAAACAACATAATGTAACACCATAAAAGAAAAACATAAATGATGACATTTTAATTTTGGCATAGAGAAATACATATTTACCTCAAAAGAGAGCTTGTATTTCTACCTTCTACGTCAGAGTCAATAACTGAAATGTCCAGATCAGAACTGAGAAGAAAAGAGCCATAATTAGTTTAATTAAGATACAATAACACGCCGACCAAGTATTAATTTAGAAGTCAAGCAACAAAAATCAGCATCATATTTTGAAATATTCACTATTTGAAAATATAACGCTGATTTTGGTTGCTTGACTTCTAAATTTACATAATTAATTAACCATAATTAAGTAACTATAAGAGTTTCAATATCATGCACAGCTAATATCTATTTTAGAAATAAACCAACTTACCTCAAAAAAGCCTGGTTTGTCTTAGGAACATTAGCTGTAACTTCTGGCGTAGAAAAGTCAAATTTTTCACTTCCAGATCTAAAAATGAAAGAAATAAACTGCTATAACATAATTAAAAAAAAAAAAAAAAAAAAAAAAAAAAAAAAAAAAAAAAAACATGAATAAATAAATAACACATAACAAATTTAAGCATTAAGCTATGTATGACTACCACCCATCTCAGACAGTGCGACAGATATTGCTGTATACTGTTTCGCCATACCTTGTGTAGCTATTATATCATGCTGTATAACCACAGTTTAGAAAAATTACAAAAATGTGTTATTTATATCTATCTAAAATGGTACATTACTACATGATTTATAAGAATAAATTAGAGAGCTCTGTGAATGAAATTCCTTTCAATTAAAAAAATGTAGGAATAAAGAAAATGCAGGAATTGCAAATGCAGAAATGAAAAAGGGATTATATTTTTTTGCACAGAATCCAGATGACATATTTTTCAACATTTTAGAAATTTCAATATTAATTTTAGGGGCCTAAAATATTAGGCCCCTAAAAGCAGAATATAGTTTTTAAATGTTCAGACAATCTTCCTATGAGAATTCCTTTGAGAAGTACACATCTGAACCAAAATTAAAAAACATGTACAAGAACAGAGCTGAGGACTTCTGTTTGCAGAAAGTCTGTCACATAACATATGAAAAGTTTCTTAGATTATTGATCAGACAGATATTTTATTGTTATACAGAGAAAGCATTCACTCCCTTTCTACTAGAGATAATTCAATTTGGACAATGGCAAAAAGGCTATGCAAGCCTGAGCATATTGGTCCCATTCTTGGCACTAGTATGGTTTACGCTCAAAATACACGGCAGATATTTTCTAATTACCTGCATCCCAATATCAATTCAATTCAGCTTTTGGTGGAATTTACCATTTGTGACATATTTTTCAAAAACTACACTTCACAACATGCATGCATGACAAATACACAGAACCATAAATAAACAAGCAATAATATATATTTATACATAAATTTTACTAAATGATCATAAAATGTTCCAACGCTAAAAGAAAGTTTTAACATCCAAGTAAATGACATAATAAAAAAAGCAAGTTGAACAGCGAGCACATGAATGAAATGTGCATACACCTGTAAAAATATACCATAGGTAACTGACAAGCATTTCGTAGCAAACATATGACTATAAAATTTCCAATAATACCATGTAATGATGGTGAATTCAATTTAGATCGCAAGAACATGCTCATACTTTTGAAAAGATTCAATTATTTCAGCAATTCCTTGTGAATTGGAATTTACCCTTTCAGTATTTCCCAACAATTTAGTGTGAATGGAGGCATAAATTGTTATAAAAGAATTGAACAATTATTAACATCCCCTCATACACACACACAAACACATACAAAAAAAAAACAAAAAAAAAAAAAACTTACTTTGTAAAAAAATCATCCGGGCAATGATTCTCCTTTGACACAGATGCAGTTGTATCAATTATTTCTGACCTTCAATAAGAAAAAAATACGCATATTTTACTTCGGAATTAACTTACTACGAAATCATAAACGCGAGCTAGTCGATATAAAGAATAAATTATTTCTCACCTTTCGAAAACATCCGCTTGTTCGGAATCTTCCACATCTCGGGAATTTAATTTCATATTTTTTTCTTGAGCTCGACGTTTTCGCTGAATTCTGGATTTTTTCTGTCGTCCTTGATATTTTCGCATATTTTTTTGCTAACTGACCACAGTACAAATAAATGTAAACAAAACGAGTGCGGAATAGCAATGCAATAGGGTTGCCGTAAACGTCATTCCGATGACAGCTGACACTGTTTAGTGAAAACTGTGTATAAAGGAATATATGAAACGCTTCTAAATATTATTTAGAAAAAAATATGATTTATAACTGATATCAAAATCAATTACTTCGTGAATTTTTGCAGAAATAAGATTACAAAGCTAAATTTTAACTTGTAGCGCCATCTATTAATGGATTTCCAAACTACACATTAAAATTACGTATTTCAAACTAATTTTTTTAAAATATAATATTTAAGTAAATTTCATTTCAAACCTGATTCTAACATTGTCATTCGAAAACTGACCTATTGCTTTATATTTCTGCCAAATTTCACGCAACATAGTTTCTTAATTAGCGATTCTGCGTGTAAACAAATTTTTAGTATTGTAATGTTGCTGTAGTAGACCACCTTAAAAGAGAAAGTATATAAGACTTCTTTTCCTCACGTGTTTCATGTTTCCTGGATCGATTTAACCTAATAATGCTACGATACCGTAACTGATCCTGTTACTTATATAATCGACTCAAAAATAGTAACCAATGACACAAATAACAGGATCATGTTCCGAAAATGTAAAGCAGGCGTTATTCACGGTGGTGTGAGTAACGTTTTACAAGAACGTTCTGAATTATGCCTATCTGTTACACCTTTTATCCGTATAATCGCACGTCAATTACCGGTATTAACAGTTTCCATTACATGTAAAGACAGTACAAAAGTGTCTCATAGACGGTATAGTGGTTAGGGCAGCCTACTACGATACCGAAGGTCCCGGGTTCGAATCTCGGAGAAGACATGAACGTTTGTAAATGTATAGTGTCGGTGCGGCATGGCAGCACTCTAAATATGCGGCGACCCGAAAGTCATTTTGTGGGGATTGGTGGAAGGGGAGAGGAGTGGGATATCCCCGGGATGCTCTCTCTCAAAATTTGGGGTGGAAAATAGAATTCCAACCTCTCTTCGGAATAAGCTCTGGCAACCATTGTTCCATGTAATATGGACACGACAACAACAACAAAGTATAAAAGTTTACGTAGTAGAGCACATTAAATGTAAACACATGGACACACATGGACGACACGTGTCACATGGACAGTGTATGTTCATGAAGGGTATCTTTTTTTATATGTTTAAGTATGATATTCATAAATGTCTCTTAAGAATAGTTTAATATATATAAATCAAATACGTATGTGCATTTATGGATTCTTTGAAATACTAATGTTACTTTAAATATCATTATAATGTAATAAATAAAGATGTATGCTTTTTAATATTTCACAATGCATTTAAAAAGAAAGCTAAGAAAAAGGATGCTTTCTCGTGAAGCATTCAGATGCAGAATTCAAAAACACACACGAACATGCCCAATAAATAAATTAATTAAATTAAACTCGGAAAAGGACACTCTAATATTTCTGTGTTAATGGATTTAAATTTCCTACTACCTTCCAATCATGAAGATCAGCTTAATTTCCAGATATATTGGACAAATTTCAAATATTCGAATATACTTTTTAACCAACTTTTGTTTACTATCAGATATAAAATATTTCATCATAGTCGTGCTATGGTACGTTGATTTTTCTATGATAATTTTTCTAAAATTATAAAAACATTTGTTGATGTCGACGAGAATACGAAAATATGTTGGTTTTCTGCCATAATTATCTGATTAAATTTTGAAATTAAAGTAACTTTTGCAATGTGTGGAACTTACATCACTTGCAAGGAAAGCTGCTAGTTAAATTCTCGACTTAATGAAAAATTTTAAAATTAACACCTCCGTTTTTGATTAACTATTAAACTATTACCGTATAAAAACACTATAAAAGCCAAAAAGTCTCTGCAGTGAATGTGTTGTAAATTGTAAAGTGCCTAGTAAAACATTTTTAATTTTTGTTCGATGGATTAATCAAAACAAAAGGTTTTTTGTACGTTTACTTTTTTATCATCTCACTTGACTTATGAATCTGCACACAATAGACTTTAGGCTGGAGCTCTTTCCGCTCCTCCATATGTTGTCCCACAGCACTATTTCTCTCAAGGACGAAATCACTTTTTTTCCCTCAAAGTATGCCCTGCGGTCCAAAAAACGTATGTAACCAATCAAATGCTGAAATTACTGACGTCCGGCTGACTCTGAACTCAGTCATTCTTAAAGAAGAACGATTCGAAAGACCGAGTTTTGAGGTCATCAAGAACACCGCTAAAATTATTCCAGATCGAAGGGAAGTATTGATGTCTTTGTTTTATCCGCTCTACTAAAAGTGTAAGTATGCATATTTTCACATTTTTAATCGTATTTTTAATAATGAAAGTTTGCTAAAATTGTTTTGTATATGTCTAAAATCTTCAAAATGCTATAATCATGTTGATTAGAGCTGGAGCAAATCGCATGTATTCGTTACCGAGTAACGGGTACATCGGTTGACTCGAAGTACCGATTCGGTACTCACAAATTCATTTCGTTACTCGCATCTGTTCGTTACTTGCATCTGTCGTATGATGCGGTTTATTCGAGTACGAATGATGCGGTTGCTATTCGAATACGAATGATGCAGTTGCTGTTCGAATACGAATGATACATTTGCTAACAATACCCGTGTGCAACATTTTTCATTGATA
Source organism: Stegodyphus dumicola (assembly GCF_044657685.1). Lineage (NCBI taxonomy): Eukaryota > Metazoa > Arthropoda > Arachnida > Araneae > Eresidae > Stegodyphus > Stegodyphus dumicola. Next base: position 166,325,298 of record NC_140778.1, on the reverse strand, counting down.
ATTTCGAATTTTTTTGGTTAACTCATCGGGCAAACTCTTGTTTACCTTATGTGTTTTAGTTGAAATATTGTTTAGTTAAGAAAATGATCAATTTTGATAGCGTGAAGCGTTATTTTGTATTTGCTTTTTACATTTAGATTTATAGTGCATATTATGTTTGTAATTTGAAAATTTAGATGATTATTGATTTTTTTCTTGAATGTGCCATAGGGATATTTTATTGATTTGAAATATTTATATACTGCACTTAGATATTGTTTAAATAAGAATATGTTGGTTAATATGAGTTCTTTACTTCCTTGTACGAAATAAAAAGGAAGTATTGTAATCGAGAAAAATGTTTGGGTGTGTAGCGTTGCGCGCCTCCAACTTGCACGCAACCAAGAGGTGACTGTTGAAACTGGATAAATGACAGAGTCTTGTTAAGGGTTTAAGTCCCTTTTTATTCAACGTAATAAATTACAAGTGCGTGCTCTTGACGCTCACAAACTACGCCAACTCGGCGGTAAAATAAAAATTATAACCTGAAAAGAAACTAAAGACAAGACTCTAACTACGAGGCTCTCTAAAAGTAACTAACATCACCGCGTTTTACAATACCGCTGCTAATTCAGCAAACTTGAAGATCACTTGAACGATTAACAATTCTTCCAGGCAAGCACACAGGCCGAAACGCGGGGTTCTTCAATTTCTGGCTAACTACCTCCGCGCTCGTGAAGTAAGAACAGCACACCTCGAACTCGTTTCCTTTCTATTTAACTCAGAATACTTCCGCTGATAATTTGAATCCTTGCGCGTTCTACTAAAATTTACATACTCTGGCATTGGCAGTTCCAAGGGAAAGTAAGGCTTGACAGGAAAGATAGTTTAAACTTAAAATAAATGTTAGTTAAAATAAATATAAACCCTACATTTGCCGCTGCCAGAATTTGGAAAACTTGGAAGCAGGTCCTACAAACGACCTGTTGTAAGTTTCTATAATTCTGAACTAACTCTCGAGAACCTCGTTTACACAAAAAAATCTTATGTAACAAATTGTATACTAAATTTCTGTGGATACTTATAACTCTCTCTTCTTACAGCAACTTTTCCTGGACTTCATCAATCAATCTTGGTCTTTTCCTTCCAGCATCTGGAAGAAATAAGTATCAGTATCTTTCTAAATACATTATAATTTACACTTTCTTGACACAATAAATTTTTGTTTTTAAACGATTCGTTTTCCTTAGTTATTGCTTAATTCACATTCATTCAATTTTTCAAGCATTAATTTAACTTTACCCTGGTTCTCCACCATGTGTGGTGTCAAACGGGAATATTCGTGTTTTAGTCTTACAACACTTCCCCTAACCACCATGATTTGTTAGAATTCAACGACCAAATAGACACACCTTACTCGACATTCTACAACTCGATGAGCTACTTTAATATTCTTAGAAATTCAAGTGTAGGTGGAGAACCCTACAAAACACATTCATTCTAACTTCCCCCTCATTCATCTTTAAACATGCAGGCTTTCGCTCTAAAGCATGACTTTATCTACAGTTTAATACTTAAATTTTGAATTCATTCCTTTTGAGCATTTTACTTTTAGCATCTAAACTTTTATGCTTCTAGACTAAATTCTACTTTTACATAACATTCAAGTATTTACGTACATTTACAAAATTTTAATACATATGATTTTTACAATTTACCATAAAATGAATAAGAGAAATAAATTTTTACTTTACTCATTCTTCGCCAAGCTGGCGGCACTGAAACTAAAATTCTTATTAATACAAGAATACGAAGTTATTTTTATCTTCGGCCAAATTTTGGCTTTAACATAACAGAATTAGTCTTTCGACCAACAGAAATGCTTGTTCTTAGCTTTTATACTTAAAGAAAATAATACTTTCGCCTTAGCTAAATAAAGTAAAACAAAATTAAGTCTCAACCGAGACATATTGACTTTCGTCAAAACATAGAACTTCGTACTTATGCATAACATTTTGGAACAAAAGAGAAAAAAAAATTTATAGAAGATTTTAACTTATCTTTGAGTTTTCGATGCTTAAAACTCCGTCATTCTTTTCTGGCAATATTGTTCCCAAGTTATAGGTTTCATGGACGTCAATCTTCTCCTTACTGACCTCCGAGTGTCGTCCACATTAGTTTTTCTTTTGCGTCCTCTGCATGCTGGCCTCTTGGCGGAGTAATCGTCGGGTTGTTGTCGTTTCCGTTTTTGCATGGGACGGCTGGTCTTGACGTCCTCCCGTCTGGAGTCCTTCTTGAATTTCTTCTGTTGTTCCCGGTATTTTCGTTCCTCCTGTTGCCGTTTCGGTTTCCGGAACGGCGGCCTTGCTGGCACCTGACTCTCTGGCCCTGGGCGCGTTCTCCTTGATGTATAATTTCTCCTGCGATCCGTTGTAGGTGGTATTTTGCTCTTTACCACGGTTTCTTTACGCGGTGCATCTGCCGTCTTGTTTTTCTTAAATGCTGGAGTTTGAAAGTTTTTATTTTTTCTTTTTGGTACCTTCGTCCGGGTTGTAGAAGGGCTAGGTCTCTCTTCAGTTCTCTGCCTCTTGGGTGGTGGAACAGTTGTTGTTATTTCTAGACCTTCTACTTCGTTTAGACTTGAGTCCTGCAAGAAACTTTTAAGGATTTCAAAATCATTTGGATTATAGTATTTTTTCACCTGGTCGGGACTTGCTTTACAGATCTCCCCTCTCTCGTTCTTAAGATATAATACGACTCCTTTGATTTCCTGAATTACATATGGGCCTTCAAATTTTGGAGCTAGCTTTGCCGTAAAATTGTCTGGGGCACTTGATAAAGAAAATTTCCGCTTCAATACTTTATCCCCAACTTTAAAACTTTAAAATCTGCTTCACGGCGTTTTCTATCATAATATGCTTTTTGCTTATTTCTTGCCGTATCCGAGCTTTTAAGCGCCTGATCAATCAGTTTTTTCACATCTTTCTGTTTAAACTCTTGCTCTCTTTGTTGCACAAAGAATAATTTATCTAAAGGCGTAATTAACTTTCTGCCTAAAAATAATTCTGCTGGGGTTTTTCCCGTAGTATCGTGATTTGCCGTTCTTAAAGCATAAGCTAATTCATTTATGTAGCCATCCCAGCGCTTGTGATGTGTGCTCACGTAACTGCGAATTATTTTTACTATGTTTTTATTCACTCTTTCTGCTATGTTTGCCTGTGGTCTATACGGAACCATTTTGATATGGCGTATGCCAAGTCCAGTGCATATGTGTTCAAATATTTGACTAATGAATTGTTTTCCGTTATCGCTAATGACTTTTATCAGCGCACCGTATTTTAAAATGTATCTGTGTAAGAATGCATCAGCGACTGTTTTGGCTGACGCGTGTGTAAGTGGAACAATTTCTGTCCATTTTGAAAAATGATCTACTATTACTAAAAGAAAACGATTTTTATTTAACTCGCTCTGGGGGAAGAAACCAAGAAGATCTATGCCTAAAATTGCATTCGGAAATGTAGCGCGAATGCTATTTAAGTACCCGGCCGGGCTGTAATTAATATCATTTATTAACTGACATTGATTGCAGGACCTGACATACGCCGTTACTATTTTGTATAATTGCGGGAAATATACCGCCTCGCGTACCCTTTTTAAAGTCTTTCTGACCCCTAAATGACCCGCTGTTTTCGCGTCGTGTAATTCCTTCAAAATGCTTAATCGAAGCGAGGCTGGGATGACTGGTTTGTACTCAAGATTTTCGTTTGTTGTTTTCGTATAAAATAATAAATTATCTATTATTTCATAGTTTTCTACTCTATTTCTTATCGCATCGATATCTGTGTGCTCAAAGCTTTCGGGGTCTTTCAAATATGCATAGATATTTCCAAATTCAGGATCAGCTTTCAGTTCAGTGATAATCGTATCTCTAGAATCTAAAATTTTTGAAGTCAACACAGCGCATTTAAGTTCATTTCCTTTATCGTCCAGTTTTATACGAGAAAGTGCGTCAGCTACATTGTTTTCCTTACCCGGTTTATATTTTATTCTGATATTATATTCTTGGAGTTTTAAAGCCCATCTTATTAACCTGGGCGTTAGGTTTTTCTCCGAGTAAAGTCTACCAACAGCCGCATGATCCGAAAAGACTGTTACGGGCGCTTTGCCGAAATAAACTCGAAAGTTGTATACAGCCATTAATACGGCTAATGTTTCTCTTTCTGTAGCTGTATAATTCCTTTGTGTCTGATTCAATGTTTTACTAAAAAATGCCAGAGGATGGATATTTTGCATAAGAACCGCCCCACCGCATAGTCTGACGCATCTGCTGCAATTTCCAGGTTTTCGTCCCCCTCCGGGAATTTTAAAACAGGGGCATTGATGAGCGCTTCTTTTAATTTTTCAAATGCTGTATTTGCTTCCGCTGTCCACGTAAATTTACCTCTCTTTCTTTTGATTACTAAGAGTGGTTAAACAATATTAGCGAAATCTTTTATGAAAGACCGATAGTAAGAACATAACCCAAGGAAAGAAGAAAGTTTCTTGGCGATGTTAGGCGGTGGGAAATTCTTGATGGCTTTTTTTTTTTTTTTTTTTTTTTGAATCTTGCGTTTCTATACCCTTTTGCGAAATTTTATAACCGAGATATTTAAGTTCTTTAGTTGCGAACTTGCATTTTGAGGCGTTAATTGTAAGACCGGCCTCTTTTAATAATTTAAAAACTTGTTCTAGATCATTAATGTGTTGTTCCAACGTACTACTCGTTATAATTATATCATCTAGATAAATTAAAGTTGATTTTCCTAGGACAGGCTTTAGAACAATGTCCATAGCTCTCTGGAATGTTGATGGGGCCCCACACAACCCAAAGGGCATGGGTAAAAATGCATAAGTGCCCGATTTTGTTACAAACGCGGTTTTATGTACGTCTTCGGGTCTCATAGCTATTTGATAGTAGCCAGACGTTAAGTCCAAAGTAGACATGTATCTTGTCGATTTGATCTGTCTAATAATTTCCTCTATAACCGGCAAAGGGTAAACTGGAAATTTAGTAATACTATTTAGTTTTCTGTAATCGATAGCAAACCTCCAAGCCCTTTTATCCGAAGGAGGAAACTCGTTCTTTTCCTACATAGTACGACTGGACTCGCGTACTCACTATTTATGGGCGTTATTATTTTATTCTTTAACATCTCCTGAATATGTTCTTCGATGATTACGTCTTTTTGTTTGTCGTACCGATAAGGTTTAGTCCTGCAAGGTTTTTCGGCAGTTAATTGTATCTTATGCGTAACTATTTGACAATTTCCCGGCTTTTCTGAAAACAAGTTAGAAAAATTACTCACCACTTGCTGTATTGCTTGCCTTTCATGGTCATTCAGATGGCTAAGGTCCACTTGCGGTTTCTCCACAGGTTCCACCACCCTCTGGTCCATCTCCAGCACCACGGAACTGTCTTGAAAATTCAATTTGGCCCTCGCGGCCCTTAAAAACTCCATACCTAAAATAAGAGGATTTTGCAGATTCTTCACTACAAAAATTAATACTTTGAGGCTTTCCTCTTTTACCTGTATGTTTAATGATAATTTCCCGATGCAGTGACATGATTTTCCTTGTGCCGCTATAATTTCCGTATTTTTGGTTTTAAATAATCGTACCCTATAAAAATTCTTTTTGAAGAAATTTTCGCTCATAAAATTTCCTTCTGCTCCTGTATCGATGAGGGCTTCTACTGGTACATCGCCAACCAGGACTTGTATAATTGGTAGATGTGAGTTTTTTACGATGACCGTATTTAAATGTCTTTTTGAGGGTTTTTTAAAACTTCTGGGGTCTGGACCCTCCCTTTCACAGGCCCCTCTACTCGTTTAAAGCTTTCCTTTTAATCTGTGCCTTCTGGGAACGCGGATGTTTATTTTCGAATTTTCTTTTTGGGCCTTGACCTTCGAGTTTCGATGAGTTAGCTTGATAGCTCTTTCCCCATAAGAGCGATTTCCACTTCTGGTTTCCTCATTTGAAGATTTCCTTCGGGTACTTTGAGAATATGTTGCCCCTCTAGCTTTTTCCGCTATTCTGCGATTTTGAAACTTCACCGCCAATTCGAAGAGCTTCTGCAATGTGCTTAGGTTTCTAATTTCAAAGTAGTCTTGAACAGCGGGTAACAATCTTGGTAAGATTATTTCAATAATCTCCACATCGGGTTTCTTCCCATACAGCATATCCGTCAGCTTAATTTTTCGTAGAATAAAGTCCGTCAATTCTTCTATATCCCGTTGATAGAAATTATATAGTTCGGCTTCCAGCCTTGCTCGATCTTTCACTATGGGGAAGGCCTTTACTAACGATTTTTTGAAATTTTCAAATGTATATGTCTGGCTTCCAAATTCCCCTGATAAAAATTTGCCTATATTTTCCACCATAGCGCGGCCTGTCCTCTTAGTGCGGATGTGGCGATGGCAACATTTTGTCTTTCAGGCACAGGGTAGAGCTGAAAGTGATTTTCTAAGCCTTCTAGAAATATCGCCACCGAATTTTTTCCGTCGAAATTGACGTTTGGCTTGATTGACGCTCTCAAAGTCTGGACCAGGTATCCAAATCCTTCCAATTGGCTCGCTATTTCTTGGTGTTGTCCAGCGGCTTCCATCCGATTCTCGGCCATTTCAGTTCGATAAGTGTTCGGGCGCCAATGTAGCGTTGCGCGCCTCCAACTGGCACGCAACCAAGAGGTGACTGTTGAAACTGGATAAATGACAGAGTCTTGTTAAGGGTTTAAGTCTCTTTTTATTCAACGTAATAAATTACAAGTGCGTGCTCTTGACGCTCACAAACTACGCCAAGTCGGCGGTAAAATAGAAATAATAACCTGAAAAGAAACTAAAGACAAGACTCTAACTACGAGGCTCTCTAAAAGTAACTAACCTCATCGCGTTTTACAATACCGCTGCTAGTTCAGCAAACTTGAAGATCACTTGAACGATTAACAATTCTTCCAGGCAAGCACACAGGCCGAAACGCGGGGTTCTTCAATTTCTGGCTAACTACCTCCGCGCTCGTGAAGTAAGAACAGCACACCTCGAACTCGTTTCCTTTCTATTTAACTCAGAATACTTCCGCTGATAATTTGAATCCTTGCGCGTTCTACTAAAATTTACATACTCTGGCATTGGCAGTTCCAGGGGAAAGTAAGGCTTGACAGGAAAGATAGTTTAAACTTAAAATAAATGTTAGTTAAAATAAATATAAACCCTACAGGTGTCATATTTCAACGGAAATATCCATTTTTGACGATTACAGAATCCATGCGAATTATTTTTTTGGATGACGTCTGTACGTACAAACACAATTTTTTTTTTCCCAGAAACGGATTGTTAAATGTAATCCCATTTACTCTAAGCTGATACTTATGACTAATGATTATGACTCTAAGTTGATACTTGAAAGGGATTTTTTCGTGATGTGTAAGTACGTATATATGCATTTCGCATAACTCAAAAACGATTAGTTCTAGAATGTTGAAATTTTGTATATGGGCCCGTTATAACATCTAGATGTGCACCTCCCTTTTTTATTGCAATCGGTAATACTACAAAACGTAAATATGTATATTTTAAAGAAATTATAATTAAATGTAAAGTACATATATATATATATCCTTATAATTAAATGTAAAGTACACACACATATATATATAAATATAAAATAAAAGCCAAGTAAGGCGAAAATAAAAGCCTTGGTTTTTATTTTATTTATTTATCACTAATTAAGTTACTTGGCTTTTATTATTTTACCAGAGTATAGATAGAAATTTGGTTATGTAGCCTATTCTTCTAAAACGACGTTTCGTCGCTGCCTTCCCCCACCAATTCCCTTTTTTTTTTTTTTTTTTTTTCGGTTTCGTATTATTTGGTTACGGCAATGCACACTAGGGCTATTGCCTAAAGGAAGGGATGCCTTCGTGGAGGACTTTTTAAAGGAACTGGCTCATATGCAAGTTACACATGGGGAAAGCCACGAAAACGCCCGTGCAGCCAGCTGTTAGCCGGGAATTGAACCCCGAAACGAACTATTAGTCTTCAGCGACTTTACCGCTCGAGCGCTGGTGGGCTCTTCGCTGTTTTCAAAATAGGTGTTCACTTTACGATAAAGCAAGCACCTGTTTTCTTCAATTAAAACAGGTTAGACGATATACTACTGCATTCTCACTTAGCTTTTAATTTCTAATATTGATTCAATATTTTCTGTAGACATTCTGATTAGAATAATGGATTTCAAACATGTGCAAAAGGTGTGTATCTGAATATAATTAGGTTTTTATAACATAGGGCCCATTTTATTAATTTCTAAAGCAATATTATCGCTGTTTAGAACCACATTATCACTGTTTTGAAAGAAAGCAAAAATGTGACAAATGCATAATGAACATTAATATACATGCTTTACTAGAAATTCACCCTTTCATCATTAGCGGTTCTGATGAAAGGAATGGGAAGAAGCAGCAAACGAAATAATGAATAACGGACAAATAACGAAATCTAATCTTTAATGCTGTCTCCCAGTTTCTTTAGCCCACCAACGGTCGAGCCGGTAACGTCGTTGAACACTGGTAGTTCGGTCTGAGGTTCGAATCCCGCGAATGGGCTGGCTGCATGGGTGTTTTCGTGGTTTTCCCCATGTGTAAAGTGTATACCAGCCATTTCCCTTAGAAAGTCCTCCACGAAGGCATTCCCCCTTCAGGCAGATAGCCCTAGTGTGCTTCGCCATAATTAAATACACCAACACCAACCCAGTTTCTTTATTTGTATTTGGGAAAGTTTTTATTGTCATTATGAAAAGTGAAATTTGATATGGATACCACATAACTTTTTAAATTATGCTTATTTTTGCTGCACTTCATTTAAACGTATTTCCTCGAATTATTCTAACTTAATTAAGCGATACCCGAAGGCAAGTTACAAATGGTATCAAACACTGTAAATTTTGAAATTAAATTTCCCGGTCAATCTCTGTCTACGGGACTCAAACTTCTTGTATTTTTATTTTTTCATAACGAGTATAAAACTTTGCCAGCTATAAATATAGGAACCAGAAGACAACATTAAAAGTTAGATTTCATAATTTGTCCAAAATAAATTCTTTTTAAAATTTGACAAAATATGAATATTTTCGTCATAAGACCACGACATGTAAAATCCTCTAAAAAGCATGAATGGTTGCATTTAAAGAGAACCCATTGCTTTTAATAAAGAATGTAACATTAATGTTAATTATACATGTTTTTGTTGTGTGTGCGTGCCAAAATAGTGATACCATGGTTCTGTTGCTTTAGAAATGTGTGAAATTAAAAAAATGGATACTATATAACAAAAATGTTGTTATATTTAGATACAACACCTTGTGAACACGTCTGAAATTCATTCTTCTGCTCAGCATAATTCGTCTGCATAAAATAATAAATACTATTAGAAATCAAAAGCTAAGTCGAAGTAGAAACAGTCATCTCTTCTAATCCATTTTAATTGAAGTAAACAGACGTTCGTCTTATCGTAAAGTAAACACCTATTTTTCAAACAGCGGATAAAACGGGAAAGAGGAAATTGGTGGGGGAAGGCAGCGAACGAAATGACACTTTTTGGAGCTGGAATGAAATGAGAAAGGACGAAAAGGTACTAAGCCAATAAGACAAGGTCTGGTATTTTACTTTATAATTTAACTATACATCATAAATTTAAGAATTATTTTAATTTTTATTTGTCTTTACATTTTTGTTAAATTTTACTTATAAGTATTTTATATTTCAGTTGCTAATTATTATGTTACTTTAATTATTCATTATTTTAATCACTATTTTTTATTATTTTAATTATTAAGTTTTTACTAAGTAATTTTTTGTTATTTTAATTACTAATTAATGTTATTATTGTAATATTTATTTTATTTATTTATTTTTTATTTTATTTATTTATTTTTTATTTTATTTTTCCCTATTTTCCTGACGGCCTTCCGTAGGCGCTTCTGACTTCTGACTTTTGTGACACCACAAAAAGAGGTGAATTATTTCCATCCAAAAATACGACGTAAAACTCCCTATCGCATAGGGCCGTATACCGATAAAATAGGCTCAGGATACGAATACCAATGGATTTTACCGAAAGTAACGAGTACTGGTTCACCGAGTAACGAATACATACGGGTACACTATTTCTCGTTACTTCTACAGCACTAATGTTGATATCAAACTTATCATAGCTGCCAACTCAAGTTTTCAACTTAGTCCCAGTTTTTCATCACATCTCAAGGTAAATTACCGAATCTCGAGATTTTAAAGTCTCGAAATTTAAATTTTTCCCAGCAAAAAAACGAAATTTATCAAAATAATGAAATTTTTAACTAGGCGAATTGTATTCGTCCACCTGTAATGATTTTCATAATAATTTTTCTTGTTAGATTTTTATGTGAAGATTTAGGCAATGTTTAATTAGTTAATTTTCGTGTTTAATTTTGTTTACTTTAGTACCTGGCATATTACTAATTTTATCTAGTGTTATTATGTGTGTTAATTATTAATTTCACATGCATCGTATATTTAAAAATACTTTGATAAATAAAAGCTTTGCTTCACTACTGAAGATTTCCTCAGCATAAAAAAGCGAGGAAATAAAAAAAATGAAATCAGTAAAGAGCATAAATTTTAGACTATCTAATAAAATGCTAATGCATCTTACATCAAAATTGAATTACAAGTACTATAGTAACCTGAACCATCATGCATCATAAACTGAATCAAAGCGAGTTTGGAATTGCTTTGAAATGGTATAACCTCGCAGAGTGAAAAACCTTTCATTTTTCTAGAGCAAACCCGTCTTTAAAGAAAATCTCCCGTCTTTTAAGATTTTCCAAGGCTGGAAACTATGATCTGCATGCATATACGATTGTGTTTATGGCTTTAGAAATACAATTTTTATACTATTCAAATGTAGTACTGGTATTTTATGCACGTACTGTTTTCATTAAATTGTAAAGAAAAATTAAAACACTAAGAGAATTAGATATCTTATATTTACACAAGCAATGAAATAGACATTTTTTATTATTTAGAGTTAAAAACTGAAATTTTGGCTAGTTTTTTAACTTTTTGATAACTATTTTAGAGCAGTTTAAGTTCTCCAGCTAAAGCGGCAATAAATAAATAAACAAATAAATAAGTAAAAATTTGAACTTTCAATAAATCACTGGAACTGCACTGGAGCGATGTAAATGAAATATCTTCATCTCACATTGGTCTAAGACATTACGTACCAAGCGAATTTAGCCGTAAACCTAGAATGCTTTAAGAAATACAGAGTTGGAAGGCAACAAAGTTTCATTTATTTCTTTTATACACTAGGCCTGTTGTTATGAATTCAATTTTACTATCTGCTATGTACAACAACTTTCTTTTATTACATGTGGAAATTTTTATTTTAATAAAGCCTTCAGATATTGCTTTCTCTAATGATGCATTTGCAGAAAATGATTTAAGAGCTTTTGTTAAACACAGTATTCGATTACATGGAAAAATATTTATTTAATAATTTATTTAATAATGTATAATGTTCTATCTTTGATTCATTTAATAAATGATGTTCAAATAATTGGGCCTCTTGACACTTTTTGTTGAAAACATTTGAACTTTTTGGGGGAACTGAAAAATATGCTTTGTGCTCTTTCAAAACCTTTGCAGCAGCTTGCACGCAGATATGCTTAACAAACACGTTTCGACGAAGAAAAGAATCAATAAGTGAAATTAGCAAAATATATCGTTTCAACTCTCAGAATTTAAGATATCTGCTGACACTGGTGATAATTGCTGTTTATTTATAGACAAATCAGTTCTAATAATCAAATATCTGTTAGAAAATTCATCGGAAAAAGAAATTGTTTTTTTACAGATTTAATAAACAAAAAGAATTTTAGTCATCCTTTCAGTTCTCTAAATTTAGGTGTCATTATAATTTCAGAACTATCAATAAATTTAGAATCTACATCAGTGGAATCTGTTAACTGTATATATATGCTAGTGGCATATAGGGATTATTATGTTTGTTATCCATTATGTTTTTAATCAGGTGTACTAACAGAGTTTCCCTCACCTAGAAAATTTTAGACTGCCATGGAAAATACAAAATATATTCAGAAAGTCAGGGAGGAATTTTTCCAGAATGTCAGGAAGGTTGAGTTCGTATAAGACAAGCTTTTTAATGTTGATAATTAACTACATATAAAGTAAGATTGCTTCAATTCAGTCTCAGAACATTTACGGATTTATTTCATTACATTCACAGAAAATGGCATTTAGCGTTGTACATTTGCTAATGACCGATGAAGTGGCTGTCGTCCAAGCAAATGAGTGTCAGATGATAAAAAGGGACATGTAACTGGCCTTCGTATAAAGAAAGAAGTCACATGAAAAGAGCAATTCTGGAACACAGAGAACCAGATACATCCTGAGAGAATTTTTATATTGTTATCCTGGGAGAATATTGTAAGTATTCTACAAATGATTTTTACGTCTGTTTTCCCATATTAATTTAATTGGTAGGAAGTTTTTCGAGAGCATAAAATTGAAATAATTTGTTTTCTGAATTGAAACATTGAAATTTTAAAAAAATGTTTTGATGCGTAGGAAAATGTATTAAGCATACTTTAATTTTTCTAAACAAATATTATTTATCCTTATTCTCTCTAATTAATTGTGCTCATATTATATCAGCTTATGTTTTAATAGTTTCGCTCCGAAATAAATCATATCTACGTTCTTAATTACGGTTCATAGTAAGACTCTAATATTCAATATACTTTGCTAGTTTGTGAATTTTAATACAACCTCTTTAAAAACTTACCCATATATAAAATAATGGATGCTCAAAGGAAGACTGAACGAGAGATTTTAGCCTGCGGATCCATATAAATGTCAAATTCAATTCCATTGAGTGAAGTCATGAATCAGGCTCCAGAATGTTAACACTGTGTTTAAATTTAATTAAAAAACGCCTATCTATATATTTTATTTACAAATATGAATAAAAATATAATTTTCAATAATAAGATTTGAGTTTTCTATATCGTCAAAAATTAACTAGGTATTTAGTCATTTACTTTTATTTTTCAAGAATGTTCATTTCAGAGACACTTAGCGCTATGTTTAATTCCTCAGCATTAACTTTGCTTATTAGCTATTTTTTCACGATCTAAATTAATGAACCTTTTTTTGAATTTCATAAGTTTACTAAGTCCATATTTTCAAAATTTAGTCAGCTTTGCCTTCTCTGTGGTTTTGAATTCCGCATGTGTCTTTTTTTTTTTTTTTTTTTTCTTCATGTACATTATGTCATTCGTATTTTCCAAGATATTAATTTTTAAAAACTTTTTAATTAAAAATTAATAAATATGCTTTCACTTATTCTTCAAAATCTTCTAAAGAAGGCGCGTTAAAAAATACTTCAAAAGGCGAGTCTAGTCTATTTTGTCATTTATGTATTGGATTTTGAGTCACGTCGGAGCAAGTGATATCGTGATAAATACTGATTTCAGATACTTGCAATTTTTATCATTATTTTAATTTGCCTCATCGGTTGCTAAATGTATAACACTAGCGAAGATTGGGAGTTCGTCTTGGCTTCTATTCCAGACGAACGGTTTTGTTGCGTAGTTGGTTTTCGTGGTTTTCCCATGAGTAGCATGAATACGAGCCAGTTTTCCTTAGAAATTCCTCCACGAATTCATTCCCTCCCTTAGGCAGATATCACTTGTACACTTCGTTATATTCGAGTATCCTTAAATAATCATTAAATAATTTTTAAACAGTTTTAAATTTTTTGAAAAATTTTAATTTTGAATTAGGTTTTGGTCTTTTAATTCAAAGGTCTCTTTGATTACTTGTACAATTCATCCAGATATAATTTGATTTCTCTGTTTATAATTCTATTTTCTTTCGGCTGCTCTTTGACAAAGACCGAAAATATTTTTTAATTCTTTAAATTTCATGCGAACTTTGTTTTATTTATGTATTGATTTAATTTTGCTCCAATTTTATTTTCCATGTTTTTGATTAATTCCTTTGATTTGTGACTTATTGTTACAGAGTTCATCATTTTAGGTTTATATTAACTCCATTTGTTTGAATTCACATGTCTCTCTGTATGTATATATATATGCAAGGAAGAGGAAAGTTCAAAAGCGATTGCTTAAAAGTACATTTGGAAATTAAAATTTTAAAATCAAAAAATACCCTCACTTCCAATATTTCACTTAACATGATCTTTGAGACTAAATCGCGATTTCAAAATACATAAAAATCATATTCTAACCATATTCTAATCATATTCAAAAAAATTTCAATGATTTTTTTCAAGGATTGTATATTTTTCTTCAAGTGAATTTGACTAAATTCAAATAGTGACATTACAGAGCGTGTTAATTTTGTATTTCAATCTCGAAAATGATTGCTTTAAACGGCGACCATTTCGAGAGCATTTTGACATAACTGACGATGTATGAAATTGAAGCGCAATTTGTTGGCGACGTTTGGTGCTAAAAACAATTCTTGACCTCTACAAAATTAATTTTAGTAAGTGTTATAATTTGTTTGCTATTTCACTTTTAAATTTTGAAAAACAGTCAGTCATTTCTAGGATAACCCATATTGATTTTTTACTTTATATTTATTAATTATATACATATGTATAGATTTATATATATCCGTCGATCTGTTTTTTTATATGTGTTAACTTTTCAAATATCACATCGATAAGATTAGTTTTCAGTGCATTCACATGTTTTCCAACATTGATTCTAACAGTTTTATTTCGCGTGTAGGCTGTTTTTTTTTTTACCTTTCCAGGATAATATATTTTTAAAAATTACTTCCATGTTAATATTTTAAAAAATACTGCGTTGAACCATTTTATGGAGCCACAGCTCCTGGTAACTTTTTAGCAAGCTCACTAGAATATTTCTTCCTATTATTTCATATTTTTGCAGCATTTTGCCCAAAAAATTTTTAAGACCAAATAGGTCTTACGTCAAATTACTTGTTAGCTTTTCAATTTCTGTTTCAATATATATATATAAATATATGTACGTTCACTCAGTACGGAAGAAAGTCTCTTTTTCCAGCACATCTATAGATATATCGATGATGTCATAGCATTTAATAACTACAACAAAATAGAGATCGCTAATATCTACCCTGCTTGCTTAAAACTTAATAAAACCAATACAGAACAGCATAATGTAGTCTACCTTGATTTACATATTATAGATTTCCATTTTATTAAAGTTTACGATAAAAGAAGAGAATTTAATTTTTCCACACTTAAACTCACTAACTGGAATTCAAATATTTCCAAAAGAGTCATAATCAACACAATTTATTCACAGCTACTTAGAATGAAAAGAATTTGCAATACTGCGGAACACTTACAAGAAGAAATACTATACTTCGTAACCATTTTAAAAAGTAACCAAATACCACATAAAATAATTAAAAATTCCCTTACCAAAGCTGGCATTAGCCTTACCTATTTATAGATTTTTTGAGTTAGATAATGATTTTTTATACCTAAAGCTACGGACGGTTTAAGAAGGATGGCTAATTCAGAGAATCTATTGTAAAAATGTACAGGAAATTCTTGTTTATTCATTCTTTTTCCTCCAAAAAATTTTTGGCACTTTAATCTTAAATACTATTGTGTACATATTTTTAAATTTTTAAATTTCTGTAATGGCCAATTTTACTGCTTTTATTAACAAATCGGGCTTTTTTCATTTTTCATAGTAGCTTGATCGCCCGCTAGCTTGAAGAATTACGACTTTTTTAACAAATGACTGTTTTTTCCTTTTTCTCATGCTTTAATGGCCAAGTTTTTATAGTTTTAGCTGAATTTGCCATTTTCACTTCGAAAAAATTTTTTTCCATCCTACTACAAGCCAAGCGCCATTTTTTGAGATCTTTACACGGTTTCCGAGGTTTCCGGCCCCCTTCGATAATAGGAGACGAGTTGCAGATAACGAAAATCACTTCGCATTGGCTAAACGCCCACAGCACTTCGCTCCCCCCCTACGTACGTCATCCAAAATAAGACGTTAGAAGTTAGCAGCCATTTTTCAACAAGTTTTTCAGAGGGACAGCTTTGCATCGCCAAAGGTCAGTTTTTTGTTTCTTTTGTTAAAACTTTTTCTTGGTCTTAGCAAGACCCACTGAGTTTGTTCTTCTCTTAATTATTTTTTATTTTATATTAATTACAGGTTTTCTTACAGTTTTCTAAAATCTATTATTTTAAAATTAAATTGTTAATCTTTTAGCTTGCAAGCCCAGCCCGTATGTTTTTGTATTTTTAGGACTAATAGCTCATCGCTATTTATTTTCGTTTTGATTTTAATTTTAGACTAGATTTAGGAATTTTTGATTTTGATTAACATATTTTAACACCTTAATGTGTCATTCTGAGCGGACGCGTCGGGAAATTGGAACAGAGAATTGAGACTATTAAAATTTCCAAGACACTTTGTCAAAAAAATTTTTTTTAGCGAAAAAGTTTCAATTGTCTGTTTCGGCGAAACGCGTAATGGGGTTAGCTTGATTCGACGTTCAAATAAATGAAATTTCCCTTGAAAAGCCTGTTTGGAAGTCGAATTGGGCTAATTTACCATTTTCCGCTTACTTTTTAACTTTTTCTGTTTTTTAATTTTATGTTTTACATGTCTAATGATTTGCTTTTCATGTGTATTAATTTTTGAAAACGTTTTAAACCTTTTGGAGCAGCAGCTCTTGGTAACTTTTAGGCGAGCTTTCTACAATTTTTATATTTTACTTATTTTGCAGCATATTGCGCAAGATGTTTTCTAGACCAAAATTGGTTTTTCAAAAATTGTTATTACTGCTTTGCTTGATAAATTATATATATATTAATATATATGGCATTGCTTATTAAAAGTTTTTTTGTTGTTAAAATTTATCAGATCTATTTTAGTAGAATCTAATGAGTAAGTATTATGTTGCGCTTCTTGTAGTTGTTCTCCATCACAGGTTTAAAATCATAAGCACTCATTAAATGAATCATGAAATAGCTTTAGCACTACTGTTATATTAATAGATGTAATTGTTGCCCCAAAATTCGGCTTTCCTGAAGTCTATTGCTCTAAAAAAAGAAAAGTCTATAGTAAAATGCTTTATTCAATTTAAAACAAGGGGGCCAAAATTCCTAAATATATATTTGTA
Source organism: Stegodyphus dumicola (assembly GCF_044657685.1). Lineage (NCBI taxonomy): Eukaryota > Metazoa > Arthropoda > Arachnida > Araneae > Eresidae > Stegodyphus > Stegodyphus dumicola. Next base: position 166,308,062 of record NC_140778.1, on the reverse strand, counting down.
GGAATGAATAGAATTGCATATTAAACGTTTTTCTCACTTACACATTTCTCCATTTACGTTGACAAATTTTCATGACTAAATACTACTTCACTTTTTGTTAAGATTATTTCACGTTTAATTAGATACCTGCGCAAATTTAATGCAAATAAAGCACATTTAACAACATATAATGACACAATTCTAACTAATCAATGCACTAATCTCTAATATTAAATTGAATTTACATTGTAATTTGATTTTAAATTAATTGTAAATCTCTCATATTAAATTAAATTTTAATTTGAATGAAACACTAGGATAAAAAGTTATTCTGATTACTGAAATGTATTCATATATGCAAAATGTAAATAGCAAATAACATTTCAAATCAAATTTCTCAATTTTATATTTATACTTATTATATGTAGAATAAATTTTAAAATATTTAGGGAGTCATTGTAAGATATTTTTGGTTGTGAGTCAAAGTTCTATTTAATTTCCTTAACATTCGTATTAAAATACATATATAGTGTGTACATACATACACACACACACACACACACACACATATATATATATATATATATATATATATATATATATATATAATTTATTTCCTAAACAATATTGATTGATTGATTATATTATCTCCTAAGTTTAATTAAAGTAAAATTATTTTAAAAGAATATATATATATGTAAAACATTTATCTTTACATGCATATGCACATGTAGTTAAATTTTTTATCATAGTTGCACTGTATTCTGTTATATTAATATAAGCATTTCAAGGTGACAGTTTCCATGCTCCTTATTTTCGTTCGTAACATATATGTTGCCATCCCTTCAATGAAATAACTTTTTTTACTCCATTACTGGGCCCACCAGCGGCCGAGCGGTAACGTCGCTGAACACTGGTAGTTCGGTCCGAGGTTCGAATCCCGCGAACGGGCTGGCTGCATGGGTTTTTCGTGGTTTTCCCCATGTGTAACGTGTATACGAGCTAGTTTCCCTTAAAAAGTCCTCCACGAAGGCATCCCTCCTTTAAGGCAGATAGCCCTCGAGTGCTTTGCCGTAATCTAATAAACCAAAACCAAACTACTCCATGACTGTAACTTATATGAACCTTTAAGTGCGGTGCCGAAATAAAAGGAAAATAGGAAAAACGAATCTCCAGAATCGAAAATCTTTTGCAGCACATGTTACCCTTGTTCACTAGAGAAACTAAATGGGGAAATAGCTACTTGAAAGAAACACAATTCGACATTTTTTGTTTGTAATATTTCATAATTTTATGACCATTTCATTCTTTTCAAATATTTTAACTAGACCAGCATTTCATGATTTAAATAATCATTTTCGTTTCTTTTCTGGCAAGGAAACAAATTTCATTTTTTTATTGTTTATAATGCTATCTGAGAATGCCAAAAAATGAGGTATTTGTATTGCAAACCTCGAAATCTTTAACAAAAAATATCTGTTAAAAAATCCTTTTTCTTAATTCCATTACATTTTTAGTTCCCGTTTTCTAAATAACAGTTCAATTTGCAATTATCTAATTTTTGAAAAATTGAAATTTATCTAAAATTTTGATTTTTTTAAAATCAACTCTAACGGCGAAATCTCAAATTGAAGCATTATTCAATAGTACTATTTCAAGATAACATAATTTTGCATTAAACCGACCACATAGGATGAAACAGCATCGCTTTTATTAAAGTTTGAGAAAATTTATTATTTCTTGATAATTTAGTTTAAAAAATATTTTTTTTTTTTATTCTTTTAGGTGCTTTCAAAGAAAATCGGGCCACCAGAGTGGTACCTTGCAATATTATTGAAAATATTATAAAAGACTTCTTGAATTGTGCTTCCTTTAAAAAAAGTATCATAAACAAAAAGGAAAATTTACAACAGAAGGAATTTTGTAAACAATGGAATATAAAATTTATATTGCATTGTTAGCTTGTACAAAAATACTGTAATTAAAGTTATTAATTGTTCAGTTTGTTTCCTAACTTTCATGAAGACTTGGATTGGTAGAGGATACTTAGCTGAAGCAAATATTGTATCTTATACATTGTATTACTGAATATGAAAATAATTAGTTCATTGAATTTGAATGTTTGATTCTAGAAGAGAAATTTATTACATGAATATGCAATATGCAAATTAATTTCATTACATTTCCTTTAATACTTTTAATTTTGCTTTAAAATTTTATGAAATAATATAAAACTACCAGTTTATAGATTTTGGGAATTTAATGCATTCCTAGTAGCTGAATTAAATTAAAACCTTTTGCAATAAATGCTTCAAATTTTAAATTATGGCAATAATTATATTTTAACTAAAAATTGCTTGTTAAGAACCTTATCCATTGACTGGACCATCCACTGAATTAATTTTATAAATCAAATTTATGGCAAAATAATGAATTTGTGAAAGATATATGTCATTTTATTTGTTTATTAACTTTCAAAATACGCCTTCTAACTTTATAAAAAAATTACATGGACAGAAGTAATTTTAACAGAGAACTGTTTAGTACAGTTAAATTGCTTGTAAACAGAACACAAGAAAAAATATTTATTATTTTTAAAATTTGCATACAATTAAATGCAAACTTTTAAATTTATTTTAATGACAAGAAATATCCAAGCATTCACTTTAAATTCCCATCATCGTGATGCTTTTAGTCTACTGCAATGACAAAAACTCTAGACCGCAGTAGTCTCACATAAAGTTTAAGTACAGTTATTAAACTGGCATATCAGAGCTTATTAGTGTTGAAAGAAAACAGTTTGTTTTTAATTTACTGCAGAAAAGTACCGAGGATTATATTTAATAAGAAATAATTATTTCCTCCAGAATATAATACAGTCTCCCATTAAAATAGTTTGGTGTATATGATCACATGAATAAGGTTTCAGAATTTTGAAAATTGCAATGATTCTGGCCATATATTAAAAATCGTGATTTGCAGTCTGATTCCTTTTCCTTCCAGTGAGAACAATAACTTAATTTCTTGGTTAATTTATTAAACTTAAAATACATTTCTATCATTAGAACTGTAACAAATCTTGTTTTTATATGTAGTTAATAAGAATGGTGTGTAAAACTTCTATGGGAATATAAGGTCTAGATAATATTGCATTGGAGGAATAGCATGTAAATGTAGAGAAAAAGTGTAAAGTTTCATTAATAAATGGCATGTATGTAATGAACTAAGAGAATAGAAAAAAATAATAGAATTTGAATTTTGATGCACATATGAAGCATAACATATATTTGTAAATGTAACATTTCAGGCTCAACTCCTCAAACAGATAATTTCTTTTCCAGAAAAGTGCAGTGTTCTCTTCCGTTAAAGAAATGTAAATTATTATATGAATTCACTATTTGGAAACTAAGTTTTGCATTAGACGCAAGTATTACAAACACAAATATTTCATGTACTGTTGTCCTTCAGAGTCTGTACATATAGACCGGATTCAGAACGTTCTAGTTAGACGTAACTCAAGACGTTCTAGTTAAACGTGATTCGGAACGTTCTTTGCATGTTATACAGAAGCGTTAACAGTACAAGTATTTGACGTGGTATTGCTCGTCATAAACCTTTAATCTATAGACGACATTCAGAACGTCTGCCCAAACGTTAAGAGAACGTTCTGCTAGCACGTTATAGAAACTTTCAAAGAACGTTCTAGGAACGTTATATAAAATTATTACTAGTACCACATTTTGACGTTCTATTGTCCATTAATGAACTACATCTTACAGACGTAATTCAGAACGTTTTGCCTGAACGTTAAAGAAACGTTCTGCTAGAACTTGAAGGAACGTTCTGTTAGAAGGTAACGGAGCTTCCATATAACGTTCAAGGGACGTTTTATAAAATTGTTAGTAACACCATTTTTTGACGTTCTACTACCCGTTATTGAACTGTAACATACTGACGTGATTCACCACTTTCTGCCTGAACGTTAAAGGAACGTTCTGTTAGAACGTTAGAATAACATTCATAGAACGTTACAAAAATGTGATAGTAGTACCACTTTTGACGTACTACTGTCCGTTATTGAACTGCAATACATAGACGTGGTTCAGAACGTTCAGGTAAAACATGCCAAAAACGTTGTACTAGAACGTTAATGACACGTTACATGAAAGTGTTACAAACACAGGTATTTGACGTGTTATTGCCCGTCTTAGAACTATAACATGTAGACGGCATTTTGAACGTTCTGCTTGAACGTTCCCGACACGTTTGTGAAGCACTTGCTCTGAACGTTCTCTGAACGTTCTTGTGCTAGTTGGGTATTTACTTAATCGTGATGAAATTATACAGCAGCAAAAAAGTGACTATGTGTGTGATAAAAAATATGTAGAACTAAATGATTTGAGGGTAATTAAGAAGAAAAAAGGTTATAAAATTGTGGTACCAAAATCCTTAAGATTAAAATTATTAACTGAAACTCATGAAAACTTCGGACACCCAGGTATTCATGCTATGTTAAATTTAATCACCCCACAATATTATTGGCCCTACATTAGTAAAGATATTGGAAATTTCGTGAAACATTGCCAGGTTTGTCAACTTAATAAAAAGAAAAAAACCAAAAAATTTGGACTTATGCAAGAAGTACCCCCAACTGATAAACCTTTTGAATGTCTTTCTATTGATACAGTCGGCGGTTTTAATTATTATAATTCTACAAAAAAATATTTTCATCTTGTGATCGATCATGCCACAAGATATGTCTGGGCTTTTCCATCTAAAAGTGGAACTACAGAAACTTATGCTAATATTTTGAAACAAATTTTCCAAATTCAAGTTCCCGAAAAAATCCTTAGTCACCGCAATGCCGCATTCACCTGCAATAGATTCAAAAAATTTCTTAGAAATTATAATGTAAAACAACTTCTGACTACTGCCCATCACCCCCAGACAAATGGTAAAGTAGAGAGTGTGAACCAAACCCTAGTAACCTGTTTAAGATGTAAAGTAAATTCTACATCATCGAAAATTCCATGGACGAAAATTTTGGATCAAGTTATTAGTGAATATAATTCCCCTCATTCGGTAGCTAAATTCACCCCTGCATATCTTTTACTCGGAAAACTTCCTTTCGATTCTCCCCTAGATCAAAATACTTACCCTCCGGTTGACATAGCGAGAAAATTAACTAAAGAGAGAAGTATTGAATATCATAAAAGGAATAAAAGTCGTTATGACACAAAATTTGCAGATGTAGAATTTCAACCTGGTGATCTAGTTTTATTTGATGAATTTGAATTTCCGAATACACGTAAATTGAAAGCTCCCTATTCTGGACCATACCAAATTGTCAAAAAATTATCTGAGGTTAATTATGAAATTGATAAAAAGAATTACCATACAAAGAAACCTACTGATATTGTCCATGTTTCCAGACTACGACACTACCAAGACCCAGAAAATTTTAAACAACAGGTAGATAGCGCACCTCTAATTATTTAATGTCTAATTTTCTGTGTTGTAAATTTTTGGTGTGTTGTTTTGTATCTTTGTATTTATTTTGTATTTATGTGTCAATTTTTTGGCAACGACATTAATGGTAATTATAAAATACTATTGAAGTTGAAAGTTGTGTTGAACGACAATGCAGTATATGACATAATTGTCATTGTCGATAGTAAAAGGTAAAATACGAGTAAAATTATTGTGTAAAATGATTGTTATCAAAATAAGTGTTTTATATGAATAAGTAGTCAAAATAAAATACTGTAAACAAGCTAAAAGTCAAAAGGAAATGTTAAGAAGTTAGTCAAGTATTGCAGTTGTCAATGATATGAAGAAAAAAATAGAGGAATACCTCACCTCAAATAGAAATTTTTAATATTAAAGCCACGCCGAACTGGAAATGAAAGATTTGTAAAATACGAACTGCTCTAATATTTTGCAGCAATCTCTAAAGACCTGGATCCAGAACTGAAACTATTCTTGAGAAATATTTTCCCAATAATGCATGCATAATGTTATTTTTCTTTATTTTCTATAAATGTCAATATATTAAGATATATTATTTACAATTTATATATTGATATTATTATTGACTGTGTTATAGTGAAAGTGTCTATTTAAGATTAATATTATTGTAACTCGAATTCTGGATGCGAATTCTTCAAACAAATTAAGCAATTATATAAAATATTTTTTCTATGTGGAATGTCTTGTGGTCGAGGCGCCCGGCTTCAAGCCTTTTCAGATGGGGGGAATATTTTTAATAATAAAATTCCATAGTCAAGAATATGCTTAAAATTCTTACTGTATGTTCTTTTCATTTTAATGGCGACGTTCTCTTATTTGAAAGTACGAGGAATTAAATGCACAGTCCCGTAGTCAAGTTGTTTTTTCCGCCTTTTCTACACGTAGAGTTATTGGTTGTTCTGGAAATATTTAAAGCGAACTGGATTGGCTGACGATGCTGACGTCATTTCTTGGAAGCTCCGCCTTTTCAGATGCTATAAAAGGACGCGCAAAGGAATATCGGGGGCTTTTTCTTAAGTGTCACGATGCAGTAAACTTCATACAAAAAGTTATTAGTAATTCTTTTTATTTACTCCGGATATCTGATTTTGTAACTGCTATTTCTCCTGAATAATAATAAATGGATCCTGTATTTTTAAAAACTTATCGTCTGATAATTTAAGCTACGACTAAAGCTGGTACATCACATATATATACAGGTGTGTTTGGACTATGTATATACAAAAAAAATTTTAAAAGGAAAATTTATAATCCTTCCGAGAATTTTTGTGCATTATGCTGCTAAAAATTGATCAGTAAATATATAAACAAAGAAATTCAGAACCAATTTTTCACAAAGACTAAAAATTGAAATTAAAATCCTGTAAATGTAGAATATCAAATATTCTTTTTACACTAGTAAAATCTTTTAAATTGGAAGATATTTGTAATGATTTTACTCCCCCCCCCTCCAGTTTCCTTTGCTAATGGTGTTTGATGAGAGGTTCTAATAAAGTTTTGTGTTAAGATTATTTTTAATTTTCAAAGATTTTCTGTAGGAATTTAATTTTTTCTACCTTTTTAAGGGCATGTTTTCATTTTTTTTAAAATTCTTTTTAGATTAGAAAAATATTTTTAAATTGGAAGATATTTTTAATGATTTTACTTTGTATTTTGCCATTTTCCATCGCTTTGCGGAGGACCAGAATTTTCGAGTGAACTATTAAGATAAAAAATATATTGAAATGATTTATCAGCTGATTCTGGATACAGAAAAGCAAGGATTTTGTTTTAGAACGGGAAATATAATTAAATTCGACATACCTCCTCTTGACGATGTTATGGTGAAGTTGGTTTTATTCCTCCTCTTTCTTGTTCCTTTATACTCTTTTTTTTTTTTTTTTTTTTCTTGTGATTGTTTGTTTTAATTTTTACAGTTTAAAATATTCTTATTTTATATTTATAGGATTTTATGAAGTTGATTTGAATTTCAATTTTTTTAGTTTTTCTGAAAAATTGGTTCTAAAATTCTTTATATATATATATAAGAACTTTTACACTCCTAGAAAAAATTACTTTATGTATCCCACATTTTCATTTTGAAACATTTTAGTACATGCTTTTCCTCAATATTTTAAAAGTTGATTTTTTTGTTGAACTGAAATATGTAATATGGAAAAATTCTATCAAAAACATAATTCAACTCAGAATTGAAACAGGAGATAAATAGAGATAATAATAATAATGTGGGGTATTTGATCCTCTTACAGTAATTTGAAACATTTTAGTTGGTTTTTCCATTTAGCTGAAACACTAAATAATATCGAAAAATTCCCACAGAAACATAATTTGGCTATGAAACAAAACAGGAAAAAAAATGGGTTGGCATCCGGAAATTGGTTGGTCTAAAACAGGGCTTCTTAAACTTCTTTTCAGTGTCGACCCTTTTTTTTCGCGACCCCAGGACCCCCGAATATTTACAAAAATTTTGTGGAACCCCATAAGTATTGCGATAATCCGACACACGCATGAGTAAAACTGTCAATTTTTTCACTTGTACTGTAAGATACTATTGCAGTTTTAGGTCATTAACTTTAATTTCTAATTTTAAGACATAGAACAATGTGAAAAGTTTTATTAAGTAACAGACAAAATGACAGCATCACGTGCAAAGCAAGTAAAATGGACATTTATATTATAAAAAAAATGCGTCGAAATGTTTTAGTTTTTCTCTTTGTCTGTACTGCCTTAGCTTTATATATTTTCAGATACATAGTGTAAAAATATTTGGTAATTGTAAAATGATTATATTAAGTTAAAGAAACACCAAAACTGCTAAAAATTTTGCAACCCCCTGCTGTAGATCATGGAGGTAGGAAGTAAGATGGAGTAGCCCTAAACAAGTTTCTTCAGTAGAATGCTCTGAAGCACCGGCGATCCCTACGTGGTGACCAAAACATTGGGTCATTTACCATTGAGTTCAATGGGATTTGACGCAATATTTTGTAATTACGTCGTAAATATACATATAAATGTATATATTTTCTTTTTCTACAACACTTCAGAGTCCTAAGTATATGAAAACAACATTTTTTTAAACAACATTTCATTCTGAACGGAATTAAATGCTGTACTTTTCACAGGACAGTTTTCTCAGAATGGTTTAATTTGAATGACATATTTTCACAAGTTTTCGTTAATTACATTAGAAAAAAAAAATACGGTAATTCGATTTTATTCGGTTAAGGTACAAAAATTAAGATAAAAGTTTATTGTATTATTAATATTAAAATTATGCATTATTTCTTTTCTATTTATAGAGCTTCTTCCTAAAATACTTTCTTAAATATGACATGATTTTTTGGCTTCTGAGGCATCTTTTAAATCGAAAAATGTAAGTCAATTTATAATTAATGCTGTATTCGGTTCATTTTAAATTAGAGAATTATTAGGAATTAGCGAAATACTTTAAATAGTACTTGACTTTCTCTGAACATTTCTGAAAGGGAATAAAATAAGTTTTTTTTAAAGTATTATTTAAAACTTGCAACTGAGTTATTATAAAATGTAAGGGGAATAATTCTTTTAATTATACTTATCAGTTTTTTTTACCCTTCATTTCAACAATACATATTCCAAAACTCTTTATTACGTTCTTAAGTGCGCATCTCATAGCATTTACTTTACAATACCTTTTAACAGATTGCTTTCCAATACGAACAATTCTTGCTTAAATAGTTTTATAACGTATTTGTCAACAGGATTTCAATTTATGTTTACAATTCAATATTAAAGTCATTATATATTTAGATAACATTTATAATCATTATAATTTAGATACATTTAATAATTAGATTTCTACACAGTACTTTCACAGTTGCTTATAAGTGAATAAATTCTTCATTTCAAATACATTTATAAATAATTAATGACCTGCGTACGTTAAGAAGACCTGCGTAAATATTTAATGACCTGCGTACTTTAAGAAGCCAGCATAAAACTCGAATTTCCGAGAAAAAAAGACTTGCATGGGAAACATTTAACAATCTGGAATCAATAAGAGGACCATTCATGATCGGACCTCCTTTGGCAGGATATACAAATGTTTTCACCTCCGTCGATTACCCTATTTTCAAATTCTTAATATGCTGTCTTGATGATGTAGCACGTTCGCATGGTCACATCAACTTGACCGCACATGGTACTTCCGCCAAATTCGCAAATGTATCCCTCTTCTGTTCCACACATTTGTGTAAAAGTGTACAATATTTTACACAAATGCGTGGTTCCAAATCAAGGGAAAGCTAACTTATTGGCATATCTGTGTATATATTTATTAATTTTGACGAGGATTGCAGCATTTGATGGTAATTTTATTTTTAATTAACCCGAATAAGTAAAACGTGTAAGCCCAAAGCGATTACTTTTCAGATATATAAAATTAAAACGATGAGTTTAAAATGGGCAGCAGTAAAGCCTCTTCTCTAAAAAATTTTAAAAGGTACATGTTAAATAATATATGGATGTGAAAAAAAAAATTTGTTTTATTTAAAACATTTTGGCGTTTGGAAAATAAAATAAAAGTAGCGAATACTCTATCAAGGGTATCGAAAGACGTATACAATTTTAAATGTACCGTAAGGTATTTTTATTCTTTAAGCATAACATTTTTCTTAAAAATCTATATTTTTGTAGTTCAACAGCTTAGAATTTTATAAAACAAATTCAAAATCAAAATCGCTGTTGTTAGTTATCGAAAAATAACCAAGATGTGATTTTTGCGTAAATGTCACTAAACTATACAAATTGCTGTTATCCATCACACTATGAATGTTTCTTTCATGAGAAAGTGTCCCTTTTTCGATTTGTATGGAACTGCCGTGTGTCGAAATACTATCAGAACCCTGTGAAGCGAGCTTCTGAATGTAAACAAAGAACACCCCATCTGGTGACCCAAGCTTCAAAGCAGTGCTTCACTTCTAGCGGCGGTTGGCCCCTCCTTCCTTTCCTACCTCCATGCTGTAGATGAGGGTCGCGATCCACAGTTTAAGAAACTAGTCTAAAATAACATTACAATATTTGATTTTGTTAGAACATTGGATAACTGAGGTCACAGTCAGTGCGGTTATGGTAGGTGGGCAAAACTTTGGAATTTCCAGAAACATCAAGTAGCAAAATTTTTGGAATTTAGGAGTGGAAAAGCTTTTAGAATTTAGGACCCACAGAAATTTAATAGCACATCAAAATGTACCTGCTGAAGTTAGGACTCCAGTGCATGGTTATATTCTTGTAAGGAGTGTATGCCTGAACACGGAGATGCATTTTGAGTCATCATTGCTAGGCCACCAGCCTACACAGCATTGTGTGATATCTCATTCATGTAAATAAGGAATAAAATTGATTGCACATTAGTTAAATAACTTAACTCATTCCTTGTAAGTATTATGCGAGAGTACTGTAATTGTTGAATAAGAATACAACACTTGCTTTCTGTTTATCTGAAATGGGATAGATCTTCTAGCAGTTATTCCGGCAGAAGTTTGAAGGAACGGATCATTCTGTATTTAGTCAGATAATTGCAATACATAAACTATGGATATAATATATTAAAGCGATAATTCACTTTTCACATTGGACAGCAAATGTTTATCTATTTTAACATAAGTCGTACTTTCCCGTAATTTTGAAAATACTCTATTGCAGGGTTTCTTAACAAAAATTTTAGCAGTTTTGATATTTCTTATTATAATAATTTTACAATTACCAAATATTTTTACACAATGTATCTGAAAATAGATAAAGGTAAGACAAAACAGATAAAGAAAAAGACGAAAACATTTTGACACATTCTTTTTATGATAAAAACGTTCATTTTATTTGCTTTGCACATGACGCTGTCATTTCGTCTATTACTTATTTAAAATTTTCACATTATTCTGTCTCTTAAAATTAGAAATGTCTAAAACTGCAATAGTGTATTACAGTACAAGTGAAAAAAAATGACAGTTTCGCTTATGCGTGTGTTGGATTTGCGCAATACTTTACCCACAAAATTTTTATAAATATTATGGGGGTCCTGGGGGTCACGACTGAAAAAGTTTAAGAAATCTTGCTCTATTGCGTGCTGTTCTGTTGAGAACAAGTCTGAAATCTCCCCCCCCCAATGCAATTGATAACTTGTACTTTTTTTTTTTTTTTTTTTTTTTTTTTTTTTTTACAAAATTTAAACCTGGCAGTCATGAAAAAATTTGTGGGTGCTCACCAAACTGAAAGAAATTTATTTGACAATAAAAGATATACCTAATTTGAACATCATTTTAGATGTTTTTTAACATTTGCCAGGAATTTTAAATTAAACATTTTCATATTTTTATTTTATTGTTTTCCACTTGATTTTTGTGTTATGCTTGATAATTTCCAAACAGCTCGAATCGAATTTAAAAGCAATTGCATTTGCGCAGCTAAGATGCAGTTTTTTCGGCTATCTTAGTAGTGTCTTGGATGCAATTTGTAATTGTAATATGCATCCTTTATAAACTATGTTTCTTATTTCTAATCAAATTTGTTGTCAAGTAAGGACATAACATTTCCTAAGTATTGGAAAATTCAGTAGCATCTTGAAGGATAATAAAAACAACTTTGTTTTAGTTGCAATTTCGTCCATGATGGTTAAACGGCCCAAAATAGATACCCAATGTTCACAAGAGAAACGGGATGGACAGGCTAACATCAAATAAACTTAAAAAAACTACTAATGAACATGCAAACAAAAATGAGTCCACTGGCTCTCTTTCTACTTCTAATAAAAAATTGAATAAACATCAAGAAGAGTTTATTTTATACTGTTTTACATGTTGCATTATCAATTGAAAATGAATATCCATTGTGTGTTTGATGCATGAAAATTTGGCATATGGAAAGCATGAAACCTGCGAAATTAAAAACACATTTGGAAACTAAACATAAAGATTTAGTAAACAAATCTGAAGAATTTTTTTAAGGAATGAGCTGAGAGCATGAAAAATTAAAATGTATTTTTGAAAAATACACAACAGTTCCTGAGAAGGCTTTACGGGTATTCTTAAAAGTTTCATATTTAATTGCAAAAAAATTAAAACCTCATATAATTGGAGAATCATTCATTCTTCCTTCAACAATTAAAATGACATTTATGTATGGAGAAAGATAAAGTAATGATTTAACCCTTTCAGGACGGGAGTCCCATCCACGCATCAGTAAAGATCGCATTCAGAGGAAGGGTGATGCGTATACGCATTTTAAGGTGGAACGTTTTTCTGAAGGCCACTAGATGGCATCCTGTGTCCATAACTTTTGAAATGAACACAGTTTTAGGTTCCTGACCTTGAGTTTTGATATATTCTGTATGACTTTGGTATTTCACTCATCAGCTGTTCGAGGGTGGGGGGCGGAGGGAAAGCATAAACAGAGGTGGGCTCTTTAAATCACTGCGTGCTAATGAAAACATTCTCGTATCTGATTTATATCCAATTCCTTTTTTATTCTATTTTTTCCTCTACTATGTACGGTCTTTTAGGGTTACTGTGCGGAGTTTTTTTACGTTTTGCATTGCCTTCAGATATATATTTCCGTTCCTTCTTTTTTTATTTAGGAAAGCCTCACCTCCAGTCTATTATGGCGGGAAGGCGCTATTTATCAGAGGAAGAATGCCCTCGTATGGTTAGTGAACCATTTACTAACGCAAATGAGAATACTGATTCATTTTCCAAAGAGTTAAAAAGTGATACTTTTTCTAAGAGTTACAAAGTTATACGTCTCTGTGCTTCGAGATTTACCACACTCGTTTTCATTTAAAATTTTGTTACTTCTTACTGTAAATAGTCTTTATTGTGTTCTTTTCATTAATTTTAAACTTTATTGATGGATTTTATCAATTAAAACTTTGGAATAATTTGAATAGCGCTTTCGAAAATTATTTTAGAAGATAAGCAATTTTTTAAGTATATTTTCATGTTAAATATAAAAAAAAATGTTTTAAGGGCTAATTTTAACATATAAAGGAGCTCAAGTAATAATCTAAAATAATACCAAAAATTACGATGCTAGAAGCGAAACTTTTGTTTTTCTGATTTTTGTTATAAAATTAGGCTTAGAGATGCAAAACCTCCGTCCTGTACGGTGATTACCTTCGATTCTCTTCCGTCCCGCACGAGCGTCTTAAATAAAAGTGCGCAGTCGCGAAAAGGTTAAAAACAAACAATAGCATTATCAAAAGATACCGTTTCTCGCCAGATTTCTGTCATATCAGACACTATAGAATACAAAATCCTGGCTTTACTATACAACTTGATGAAACTGCTGATATTAATAAAATTTCTCAATTCATTGTTTATCTGAGATACGTTTTTAAAGACGACGCAGTAGAATATTTTTTGGGAAGGAAAAGCAACCGGAGAGAAAATATTTGAAATTATTAACAGATATTTTGAAATGAATAATCTTACCTAGACACACTGTGTCGCAGTTTATACTGATGATACTGTAGCATTAACAGATAATTATAAAAGACTAAGAGGGTTAATAATGAAAATTGCTCCTGCAATTAGTTGCATTAAAATGCAAGATCCTAAACAGTTGTCTCTTTTTAATACTCTGTAATGAGATAATTCTGTGTATGAGACATAATTACAAAAGTCAGTTGGCTTTCACGCAGAAAAATACTGCGACATATTTTCTATTTGAGAAATACAGTTTAGATATTTTTGGAAGAAAAGCATACATCAGCAAGTTCATTCATTAATAATGATTGGTTAGGAAAGCTCAGTTACACACTAGGCATTTTCTGAAAACCTAAACATTTTAATACTGAGCACTAATATTGAAGCTTTAAAACTAAGCTAATACAAGATGTAAGGAGAATTGAACAAAAACAACTGAAACATGTTTTTCAGAATTTACTAAAGAAAATAATACAGATTTCTTGTTTAAAACAACATATGATAAAATTGACAGAAAACTTTTTGAAAAATTTGCAAATAAGGAATTAGGGTGGATCTGTAACCCAACCTAATTAACCGTGAATAAGGAATTAGGTTAAGTGATGGAATACTGTGTGTTAAGTCTCTAACTTGCCAGAAAGTTTAGTTATCTATTGGAAACGAATATGCCGATTTAAAAGGAATGAAAGTAAATTATTACGTTTCTTACATAAAATTGCATAGTAAACCTTTAGCTTATATTTTAAAGCTTCCAAAATGCTTATGTTACATTTCTCTGTTATATAAACATTGAAAGTGGATTTTTCACTGAAATAAAAATAATTTTGCAATTGAATTAACATAGAGAACTTTTGTATTGACATATTTTCTCTATGTGCCATTTAGTTACATCTACTACAAAGATTGAAGAACTGTTGTTAAAACATTTTGAATTCATTGTCATATTGATCTATGAAGCAGTAGATTAGTCAGTTTTAATTACTTTATTGACAAATATAGTATTTAAACAAACAATTTGCAGCCGAGATAATTATTTGTTAAATATGAATGTGTTTTCAAAGCAAAAATAAATAATAAGTGAGAAAAAGAAAATTCAGTTAGAACATTACTATCTCTAACAAAGTAATTTGCTTTGGTAAAATCCTAGTATACGGTGCAGCCTTGGAGCGATTTTGAAAATTATCGCCTACACCAAAATGACCATCGTATATGTCCCGTTTACTGCTCATCATAAAGCCGCCAAAACCCTTGTGCATCGGATACTAGGATTAACCCTTTGCTTTGATTTAATATTTATAATACAATATATTTTACAATGATAAGGCAAAATCCAATGTGAAAGATTATGTGAAGATTACGATAGTACCTACAGTATTCAGCATTTCGTATAATCCTATTACCAGATAATAATATTAAAATAAATTTTATTTGAATGAAGTTTTCTTATTACAGAAACAGTCAAATTATACAATTACATAAAAGAATGCACTTTCAGACTATATACTTGATATTGTTTATAAGTGCAAGCCGAAGTTCTGTTTATGTTACTTCTCGCTCTTCAGCGCATTCTCTAGAACTATATCCAGGCGAAACCAGTCGATTTTTCCATGACGTCAAAATTTCGAAAAGTGGGGTAGGGTTTGGAAATTCTAATGACTGGACATACTGATGATTTTTGACTGACATGACTGATGATTTTTCTGATTTGGAGAATGTAGCGAAATTTTTGAGGATTTTGTATTTTTAGGTGAGCAGATTCATATACACTTTTTCAGAAAATATGTTAGTTGGCAGATATTAGGTCGTCTGTGCTAGACCGTCAGCCATTATTTTTTTTAAATAATTTTTTCTTCTATTTGTTAAAATCTGGCAACTTGATTCGTTTA
This sequence comes from Stegodyphus dumicola, assembly GCF_044657685.1. NCBI lineage: Eukaryota > Metazoa > Arthropoda > Arachnida > Araneae > Eresidae > Stegodyphus > Stegodyphus dumicola. Next base: position 166,292,212 of record NC_140778.1, on the reverse strand, counting down.
AAAATGAATTTGGCGGCTCTTAAACCCGAAAACGGTCGTAACTTGATTGCAATGTAAATTTTCACTTTTTTGTTGTTACGATAATTTATCTGTCCGGTCTCAACATATGTTTCATTTAATTGTCGGAAGTGTAGAAATTAATCATGAATACTGACATCTTTTGAACTGTGAACTGATTTGTGCTAGCATGCTTATTGTTCGTCCAAAGCATATTGAAGCTTGGGTAGGAACTTTTTAGGTTTAAGAGTGTAGAGAACATGTGTAATGTGATGCTACACATTTTTAGATTGGAGGCAAATCCCAGAGAACAAGACGGTTATTCTACGCTACGAGAGTCGACAGCAAGTTGTGGGCCGCCAGATGTCGCTGCTAGTAAAAAACAGGTCTGCCCGACATCCTATATTCTCTGAGTACGGAAGTTGTCGAAAGCGCGTGAAAAAGTGTTGCCGCGTCGTCAATCAGGGTTGTGCAGTTGACGTACTAAGTAGACAATGGCTTTGTATGTGTTTTCGCCGCTGATTTTTTCATATTTAAACGAAGAATACGGTCGTAGATCTCTGAATCGGTGACGAATTTATAGAAAATATGTTGATGCTTTTGCTCTGCCTAAAGATGTTTTCATTGCGTATTTCAGATTGTCAAAATTTATAGTTATTTTAATTTGCGATGAACTGAGAAAGTATTTGAAGCCACATTCAGAAAACAAGAACGCAATTTCTATTGAAAGAAAGGTTATGCTGTTCCTGAAATTATAGATATAAATTGTAATTGTATGCTTTAAAAATGTAGAAGATAATAAGTTTATCAAGCACACAAACCTTCTTCATTTAATACAAATATAGACATCCGATAAGCTTCTTGTACAGCAAGAATTACGTTTACTTTAAAATCTAACAGTTGAATACCTTACGAATAATACTGTGACCACAAAAAGGAATGTCGTTCATTACGCGAAATTCACACTACTGTAAAATAAAAATAAAAATAAAAAATTATAAAACTATAAAATAGCTTTAAAATATTTTTTTCAGTAGCTGTACTACTACTAGTGTGATACTTTTAATAATACGTTTTAGCACAGAGGGCCTATTAATTTCGTTTTGCCATTTGTGGCGCTTCACTTTTCAAATCGTTGCCACCAAGTATTATCGCACTCTATTATATTTAAAGAAATTAAATAATGAGGAATCTGCAGAATGTATGAATGTTTCTCGCACTGTGATAAAACAACGGTACCTAGAGCCATGAAATGCTGAATAACATAATCCTCCATCCTAATGTAGGCATCTGGAGGCCCATATTTGGAACTGGGAATTTGTTTTATTATCTATTTCATATTTTGTAAAGCATTTATGAGTTTTTGATTAAGAAACCCAACGATTTCAAAGCGAGCAATGCCAACATTGTACGGGAAAAAAAAAAAAAAAAAAAAGAGAAAAAAAAGCATTTTCATCTCTAGCGCGCGAGACTATGTATTGGAAATTTTAAAGATATGCTTTTTTAAAATTATATGATATTGCTGTTGAATTGAATTTTATGGTTTAAGTGCGAAAAACATGATATTTAATAAATAAAGGTAACACGCAAAAAGTTTAAAAATGGACCTTAATATAAAATCTGAAGTAATATAAATATAATATTCAGTAATATAAAATCTGAAGACTTTCAGATTATTTTTTTTTTTTTTTTTTTTTTTTGGGTGTGTGTGTGTGTGTGTATAAATTTTATTATGTTTAAAACTGGTTCCTAAGTGAGGACTTTCTAAGGGAAACTGGCTCCTATACACGTTACACATGGGGAAAGCCACGAAAACGCCGGCCAGCTCGTTCGCGGGATTCGAACCTCGGACCAAACTACCTGCGTTCAGCGACTCTACCGCTCGGCGGCTAGTGAGCTTGTTAGTAGAATTATTATTGCATTATGCTATAAAGTAATAATGCTATAAGACTGAGGGGTTTTCTTCATGGAATAGTACTTTTGTAACCTATTATAGTATTCAAAAATCATTGTTTCTTTGCAAACTTTAAATAAAAAAAAAAAAAAAAATTACTGTTCATAGCATTCTCATTTTTACATTGATTATTATTAGTTTTCTATTTAAAATGTGTCGAAACGCTGGTTTGACAAGGACTTCAACTGCAGGAGACCTACACTGATTATTTTTTACTTTAGTACCTGCATTGTGAAAATATTACTATCTTTTAATTATTTTCACAGAATAAAATCTTTTGAGAAGGAAGAATATTTAAACTGAGCAAGCAGTTCTTATATATATATAAAATTAAAATAACAGCAATGTAATATTAAAAAAAAGGTATTAGTAATTGTGTGACAAAAATTGCAAAACGAATTAATCACACATACAGGATAGATTAGTTTAATTTTGGTTATATATTTTATATTGAAAAAATATTTTCTTTCATGTTAATTATAGAATAAATTATTTAAAATAAAGCATTTTGATGCGTGTGTGATAGTTGAATGCAGCAGCAATCGGCCATAGTGAATGAATTTTATTTCTTTTCCTGAAAGAAACAATTTTCATAGAAAAATAAAATAAAAAAGGGAAGAAATATTAAGAAAGAAATAATTTCTTATTTAAAGAGATATTTTTCCAATAGTAACTGTAAAATAAATTGCGGGAAAACAGTTTTAATGTAAGCATGGGGAGGGGGAAACTTAGTTTGCTATTAGACTGTAATGCAAATTAATCATATTATAAATTTAAATGATTAAAATTGTTTATTTCTAAAAGGATTTGAAGTAAGCTTAATTCATCTACTCTTATCTATTTACCATTGCTTTCGTGGTATCCCATATCACTCTTTATTTCTTAGCTCTAAATTCCTGCGTTAACTTTCCCCTTAAAAAACGGGATTTTCCTTCACATAAGACAGCAGCATATTCTGCTGCATGTTGGTCATAATACTGTTTTGTGCAATTTTTTTCGAATTACAAATACAGCGTGTGAGTTAGTGAAATAATGGGAGAATATTCCTAGAACTTCAGCCAGCGCGCACTATAAATTTCGTCACTCGTCTGTACCAAAGAATCTCTAGGGGAAAAGAAGGCAAGCTCTCGTAGACACAATGTAAACCAGTTGGCTCGCCCTCAGGCAAATTTCGAATCCAAGTCAGTATGCGGTGAAGCAAACACGCAGGGTGTAGTCGAGGCGGAAAATCGATCTTACTTTAAACGCTCGTGAAGCAGAAAGCGTAAATCTTTTATTTGATAATTAGCTTTTACTATTTTTTTTTTTTTTTTTTTTTTTTTTTTTTTTAATTTTGCTTTGCAGTATATGATTTTTTTATTTTACATCCACTTTTTTCGTTTCATAATTATTCATATTAATACTTAAATATTTCAGAAATGGTTATTATTAGTTTAATACTTCGTTTAATTACGGCTTTAAAATATGATTTAATTTTAAATGCCATGTAGTACGTATGTACGCAATTTAATAAATGTAACGTTTGTTATTGCACATGACAGAATTACTGAGATATGGCAAAGCACACAAAGGCTATATATTTAATAGTCTGAAATACATATCAACCGTTAGCAATTTTAAAATAAATAAATGATGCACTCTTCAATACAATTTTATTAAAGATTTTTGCTTATTCAGCTTGAAAGAAATAAAGACAACACATATAAATTAAGATATTAAAAAATTTATTTACACAAAATTTCATACTAAGATACACAATTATCAAATCACTATGACATAATATATAACAAGCAAATGTATGATTTTTCATACAATCGCTGATAAAATTTTTTTCCCTCTTTTGTTTCAAATAAGTTTTCTCTGAGCTAACTTTTAAAGATACATCAATTAACACAGTATAACAATAATTAGATGACATTATTTTCGTGTTTTTTAAGAATAATACATTTTAAAATTTTATCGTAATTTATGTGTTTTATTAGAAATTCTTTTTTCTACTATTTAAACAAAAAATTTGATAAAATATTCATAAATTTTTGTTTTAGAGATATATAAAATTTTAGATTTATCATACAGAAAAAATAGCAAAGACAAAAAAAGGAGAGAAACCATTAAAGCTATGCTAAGAATGTATACTAACATACATTCTTAGCATAGCTTTAATGGCAGAAACTACAACAATAATATATCTTTTAGAAATCAAATTATTCTGAAATTTAAATACTTAGATCTCACACAGGTCATATTTCTGTAAATTAGTAATTTTCATAAAATAATAAACTCTGTAATAACCAATGTTTAGGAGCACATATTAGAGATTAAGAGATAATAGTTAAAAAATAACTTCTATATAATAACAAACAATCTATGCTAGTTCTTTAAGAAACATTCAATATCTGACTGAAAATTTTAGATTCAGTCAATATTGTTTTGGAAACAATCTGAATTTGTCACTTATGGCTACTAAAAACAGTTTTGAGAGAATGTGAAAATTTTGGGATTATTTTCCATATTAAATTCATTGTTTGCTTTCCCCCCAAAAAAGGAGGGGGTGGCAAATTTGAAAAGAAAATATATTTTACAAAAAGAAAAGCAAACTAAATCATTCTGTACCAATGATAATAATGCATGATGTTAAAGCACCATTATTCAATGCTTACAGCAATGCTGCAAATTTTCATAAAAATGTCAATAAATATATCTTTTAACGTGCTGAATGCAGGAATCTTAAAACTACACATTTGTAAGAGTATGAGAAAAATCATCAACTGAGGGGTCTGAGCAGTATAATGCATTTCCATTCATCAAATCACAAATAAAAGCATCTACATGGAAAACAATATCTTAATATATTATCCATAAAAAATGGCTTGGTATGCATTTTGTATTAAGATAATTTTCAAATGATTTGCATAACTAGTAAAAGAAGGAAATTTTTATTATAAAATCTCAAATAATGGAATCTTTTTGTATAGAATGAGATACTGTAGCAATAAATTTCCTATTATGCACATCACAAAGTATTTCATATTGAAAGGAAAAGAAGTAAGATATGTGATAAGATTATTTGTTTACCAATCCTAAAATGTAACTTAAAAACTATCTGAAAACCTCTGCAAATTTTTATATTAGTTCAAAGACTTTCCTGTTCATCATGCTTTAGAATTTGTGAGAAATACTGCTTAAGATAATTCTAACTTTATAAGGTAATAAGCAAATGGTTATTTATAATTTATTCAGTGATTAATTTAGCAGTTTTAAAAGAACACATGAAGCGGTGTAACAATAATTAAAATACTACATTTCCAAAGAAGACATACAAATATTACTTTCAAATCACTGCATAGTAGGTGCCACTTAATGTGATCATGTTTTTTCATATCTATTTTCATAATATTAGCAGAATAATAACATTAATTTTAAAAAAGCACTTCAGAATGAAAATGGAATTTAACTAATTTAATTAAAAAATATCAAGAACACAAGTATTTTCACACTATAGATTCTTTGTCTGTACTGCGATTGGTCTAAAGCTCTTTGAAGCCTTGTCCCCTTTCAGTAAAGTCAAATGGACCCACCCGCCCACCAACTGAGGACCACAGAATGGCTTTCTCCGATAAGTTGTGACGGCTCTCTATACCGGTTTTTTTGAGTCAATATTGTTCGCTTAAGTTGTAGACAGATCCAGTGACCATAGAATAGGCATCCAGAAGTGACATTTTCCCTTTTTTTCATCTAATATGACAAAATGACTCCAAATATTGCTCGAAATTCTTTTATGCGGTAGGGCCCACATTTTGTTCTGTAACTTTAAAAAATACATTAGGCAGAAAAATTTATAAACTAATTCTATAGAAAATTAGGTACTTTTCCGTTTCGCCGGCGTAAAGTTCGCCAAGCAGACTTTGTTGGCGACAACATACAGTATGCACATAAAAAATGTTAACGAATGTTAGTTCTAAGAATTTTTTATTTTCAAGCCATAAACATTTTAATATGGTTTAAAATTTTGTAAAAAGACATTAATTTAAGAATTTACTATGCTATCATGGTACAACATCTTGATTCGCCGGTTCGTATCACGTGACCCAAAGTGATCTCATTTCACGTAAACTACGCTACAAAAATCTGATTCTCTCAGTAATTACCTACATTAATTTCAAGTTAAAGCTTAATTTGGAATACAAGTTTGAATGCAAGAATTATTTCAATCCGTACGAAAAGCTTACTCAGAAATTATGTAAAACCGCAGTGCTTTATTTCATTAATGCGTTCTCATTAGAATAGATAAATTTAACTCTTGATTTTGCCTTTTTCTATATTTTCGCTTTCAGGTGAGCGGTGTGATTGCATTCTAATTAATTACCGCGAATTGTTTTAGGGCATAAAATTTAACTATCTTGTAAAAATTCTATGTAATTGTACGCCAGTATTGAAAGAAACAATCAATCTGATAAGAAATGGTAGCGACTTGTTTTGAAAATGAGGCGTAAAAGGTTACCAGCGAAGATACATTATTGGCGTTGTACCATTATTGGCGACTTTATCGTTTGCGCCGGCAAAACGGAAAAGTACCGAAGAGTAAATAGAAATTCACTGCTCTTGACTACAAAGTAAGTAAATAATTAAAAATATAATTTATTTTACGTAACTTGCATGCTTGCATTCAAAATTCTGGCCATTACACCAATTATTAGTGTGCCAGCATTTAGCGTTTGAAATGGCTCTTCTTGTGTTTGCATTAACAGGTGTTCTGGAAAATTTAATCAATTAAATGTGTTACCTAGACAAATGTATTGCTGAAATTTCACTGCTGTTCATCAGTTTTTCCCTCGGTGTTAGGATTTTTTGCCCTTTTCTATCAGTGTATATTTAATTCATTATGAAACAGGGTATAAAGAATATTATGTGTAATATGTAGTCGTTCTCCAATAATGACGGAGGAGAGAATATTTCTTATTCTGAATTTATATTAAAATGGCAGTAAATTGTTAGGTTTTCTTCTGCAGCGGATCCGTTAGCGCCGATGCGTATTTATTCGCCAAGCGAACCAACGGCTGATCGGCCATGATTTTAGCGGTGTATAGTCAAAGAATATGTATTGTTAGAGACATTCTTTGGTATAGTTAAGTTGCAAGATATTTTTGGTTTAATCCTAGTATCCGGTACACACGGGATTTGGCTTATTAGTTCATATTTTCGCAAAACGTTTATGGGGCTTATTTTTCGAACATTACGGTAAAAGAAAATAAAGTTTTTTTATATTTTCGCAACGAACATTACGGTAAGAGAAAATAAAGTTTGAAAGTCTCAAATCATTATTAGTACATATTTTCGCAAAACGTTTATGGGGTTTATTTTTCGAACATTACGGTAAAAGAAAATAAAGTTTTTTTTATATTTTCGCAACGAACGTTACGGTAAGAGAAAATAAAGTTTGAAAGTCGCAAATCATTATTAGTACATATTTTCACAAAACGTTTATGGGGTTTATTTTTCGAATATTACGGTAAAAGAAAATAAAGTTTTTTATATTTTCGCAAAACGTTTATGGGGTTTGGGGAGTTAAAAAATGCAGCAAATTATTATTATTAACATAACAAAATGTTCCTTTTTTAGGTATTATATATGTTATAAATATTGCTATTGCCATGAAGACAAACTGGGCAAAGTTAAAATGATACCAACAACAGCATTTAATTTATTATAGCTTTTTTCTTACTTTTACTAGAATTCTAATGATAAAATGATTAGTGCATTTAAATACATATTAAATGAAAATATTAAAATAGATATGGAGATGCATTAAATATGATTTGGACTAATTTAATTATGTATTCTTACATATATAGCTATGCACATTTAATTTTTCTCAATAAAAATAATTAAGCTATCCTTATTATTTTTATATGTCTATACATTTTTTAACTCTGCACATAGCTACTCAGAAAGAAAGATATATGGGTAGGATATAAGAAGATAAAAATTATTAATCTTCCCTTCAAAGTCAAATGGATATAGCTGTAGTATATGATTTCAAAAAAAGTAAATCATTAGAATATTAAGCTGAAAATATAAGTCTGAAGGAAAGAGATTTTTCTTAAATTCAAACTGTGCACAAAACATTTCAGATGCATTCAAACTCTGAACTGGAACATGTTAATTTACTGTTGTGGAACTAATATGAAAACAATATTGTTGACAGTATAGTAGTGTACCACCAAAGAATTTATGCTGGGAGAAGAAGCAAAGCTTCGATGACACCACAAAGCCAAATGATAACTGGCTTAATTTTTTCTCTTTTTATGCATAAAATGTCATAGTTGTTAGTATCTCATTAAAATGTATTTTCTAATAATATAATGATTTGCAAATGATGGAAATTTACTTGTCATTAAAACATTTTGTTCTAAACATGCTTCAGCTTATCAAAGAAGTTAAAGCTATTCCAACCTATCCCCCATATTAAAGTTTGATTAAATCAGGTTCATGTCTAATGCATCAAAAATATAAATAAACTTTCTTTAGTATTTGTCAAACATCAGTTCTCATGGCCTTAAACTGGATGCAAGATTTATTTCACAAAGTTATGTTTTCACTTATGGGGCAAAACTTTTAAATTTGTTATTTGAATCTGTTACATTAGTCTTTATTTTAAAGAATATATTGTATGTCATATGGCCATGAAGGCAACTTGGTTAAAGTAGAAATGAAATCAAACTTTCTAATTAATGTGATTTGAAGCCATTGTGTTATACTTCGAGGAATATGTTATATAGTAAATATGTGTGCTTGTGTTTTTTTTCCTGGAAAGGGCATAACATTTTTTTTTTTTTTTTACAGAAATAAGTTACCAACCTAAATCTATTGTCATGGCGGCCCACCAGCGGCCGAGCGGTAAAGTCGCTGAACACTGGTAGTTCGGTCCGAGGTTTGAATCCCGCGAACGGGCTGGCTGCATGGGTGTTTTCGTGGTTTTCCCCATGTGTAACGTGTATACGAGCCAGTTTCCCTTAGAAAGTCCTCCACGAAAGGCATCCCTCCTCTTAGGCAGATAGCCCTAGTGTGCTTTGCCATAATTAAATACACCATACACCTATTGTCATGGCAATTAAATTTTTCTGAAAGAGCAGGATTATTTATAAGCCAAGTGCTAAACCTTTGTATTGTTACCCTGATCATGAAATTTTAAATGGTGATTTAATTTCTTTTTTCAGGTTGAACTGCCCTTCAATGAAAGCTTTTGCTCGATGTGTGGCCTGTAATAGCAATAAATGGGACTTTTGTGAACTGAAATCTGTTAGGCTTTCCAAAATCCAGAAAGGTAAAGTTTAACTTTTTATTTAAGCCTAATGTTCTTAAAATATATTAGAATATCCATAGGTGACATTTGATTATTGTTTAATAAAGACACCATAACAAAATAAGCTGATTGAATGACCAAATTTGTAACTTGTAACTTTTAAATATATCCAGACTGTCTGCTTTAATAAGGAAGTAACATACAGTGCATATATAGTAGTGTTTTGATTTTCATTTATCATTTATCATTTCATATTATTTGATTTTCATTTATTCTGTTTTAAGTATGAGTTCAGCAATGCTCCAACATAAGGTATTCCAATTTATATGAGCTTTAAGTCGTACAGCTCCTTATTTTATTTTGCATATTTATACTTGTTGTTTTGAAATTGTCAATAATTCATAAAATGCTGATGAACAAAACATTACTATGCCTATATATAAGAATTAGCTTTAATGAAATAAGAAGCATCAAAGTATATGCTAATTGCCATAAAACTCCATACCCTTCTTCAAAACAGTACTTCAGTTATAACTGTGTTAACAGACGATGCAGTTGTTCAACATTTTTATACACTGTGCTGTTACTTTCATACTTTGGTTCAGGAAAGTAAATGGGATTTGATATTCTATATTTCTTCTTTTTTCCCCACATTATAATTATGAATCGAGTTATCAGAAAAGAATAATTAATTTTATGAAACCATTAGCATCAGAATAACTCCATTTCTTGCACATGTACTTTTTGTTTCCAATGGTGGATGCTTGCCTATGCCGGCATTGGCCACTCCTAAAATCAGATATGGTGATCTATTATGGAGGCACCTAATAGGCAGGCCACCTTTGCCTCCTATGAAGGGACAGATAATTTACATCCATGCCTTGTTCGTTATTCGAACCCGGGTCCCTCAGTATTGTACTCAGGCTTCCTTAATCACTATACCATCCGGGCAGCTACGACTTTATTTTAATATGCTATTTTGTATTGATATGTAATATGAAAAATACATTTTTATTATGTATTTTTTAAAACAAGTGCTTTTTAGTCATTGGTTCTATTTAACTAGAATTCACATGTATTGTTTTATATGCAAAATAAATACGACCCAGACTGATTGGAATCTGACTTCAGAGCTTTCGCTCGTCGCATCTGTCACATAGCTTCAGAGCTATAACTGTGTTATATTTAATTTTTAGTACTTAAATATTAATTTGTTAAAGTTAAAAAGTAATAAAGCTGAAGAATGTCAATGTGATATATTTCTTAACAATAATGTGCAGTAGTCCCTCTTTAAAAATGGTTTTGATTATCTGCAGACAATAAAAATTGAGAAAGTTATGAAAATTAGATTATTTTGTTGAATTCAAATTGGCCAAATGATAAAGATATACAGTCAAAAGTCGTTAATTCGGACACCCATAATCCGGAATGATCTATAATCCGGACCTCAAAGCTACAAACTTTCTGTGCATGCGTCACGTTCACGCATGCGCACAGGCGTTTAAGAGTGCGCGTAAGACCTTTACGGCTGCGAATATGTATGTGCACATGCGCGTTTAATGTGTAACGGAGGTATAAGCTAAGCTAAAATTATCTGATTCAGTTAATGTTGCACATTGCGTTGCTCCTTAATCTTCGAATTGGATTCGAATTGGATTCGAATGGATTTTATTATTTTTTGCAGACTTTTAGAACAATTTCATAAAAGTAAACTTGAACTTTCGATTATGTCAAATAGAATTTCCGATATATATTTACTAATATATAATTTATATCTACAAAGCGAAAGTATGTTCTGAAATCCGAAATCTGTTTATCAATTTCACGCCGCGGATTGGAAGTTGATCTGTCAGCACTATCCTTATCTTCAGGGCAGATGTTTTTATTTTATTTGGCTTATAATTCCTTACTATGTATAGTATTTCATGTCTATGTACTCCGTCTTTGATATGATTTAAATCAAGTTCCTCGTCATTATAATTCGCTTCCGATAGTGAAGAAAGTGACCCAGAGGTTATTGAAAACGAAAACATTTCCATTGACAAATTAGTCGGTATTCTCAACACAGCAATTATAGGACTTGAACAGCGGAACTTTGTAACTAAACGAGAAATTATGTCTGTTTAATAGAATTAAAGAGAAAGTATTATCACATGAAACAAAGCAACTTACATTGAAATAAATGTTTAATAAAGTAAACAAATAAATATTAAGCTTTTTCTTTTTGTAAATTTTGATACCCTTTAGATCATAATTGTTCTTTATTTCATAAATTACGGTTTCATATTTTTAATTTTGTAATTTCTGCATGCCATCTTACCAGATTTAAACTGATGATCTATAATCTGGAAAAATCGAAAATCCGGAATCGCCGAAGTCCCGACGAGTCCGGATTAACGACTTTTGACTGTACTTGCATATAAATCACTTCTGCATATGATTGAAGCTTTACAATATGTGCTTGTTAACTTCAGTTGTCTATAGTATTATTATTATGACAGTTTAACACTTGATATTTGCAGCACATTACCTCAGATTAGACCTATAGGATAAAATGTAGTTGAAAACTTTGGGAGGTTATAAATGAAATAAACGCAGAAGAAATTAACTCAAGCCATTACTATTGTGAATGAATAACAGAGCAGTTAGAAAATTTATTATAATTCAGAATTAATGTTTAGTACTGGCAAAGAGAAAGTGAATAGTGTATTAAGTTAGATAGTTTTCACAATAGAAATATTAACTTAAATGAAAAGAACAAAACTATAAATTTTCCCTCATTAATTATTAATATTTTTATTATGTTTCATTATTAAACATGTTTATTACTTGTATATCCTGCCAAATAGACTGGCTGCATGGAAGTTTTCATAATTTTCTCTATGTGTGACATGAATTTATGCATCCAAAATGCTAACCTTTGTATGCAACACTCACTCATTTCTAATGCTTTAAAGTCCCAATACTCGTTTAATTTAGCATTTGCAGTATCAGCGTTGTTACACTATGAGTATTACTAATATTTTAATTCAGTGCTGCTATTTAATTACTTTCACATTTATTTTATTCAATAAATAAATTAACTAAAATATAAAATGTATTGTGAATCGATTTTGTAATTATTTATGTTTATAATTTTTATTCCTTCCAGCTGATTAGGTGTGCAGAAGCAGCAGACTTGTAAATGTGAAGGAGCTATTTGCTTAGTTATGCAGTAGAATTCACCACCCTGCGGCAAGCTTCATTAAAGCTGTGAACAGCCAAGCTAACCTTCTTCAGGGCAAGTGGCTGCATCAAGCAAACCCAGTGACATTCCAAAGAGGAATGTCAGTCAAAATAAAAACTTAATACCTAAATCTCGGAAAATCAGACAATTAAGCCACAAATCTTGTGACCAATTTTTCAGTTGCTGTGCTTAGTGCGATAAAGTTATATGGCAATAAACTGAAAAGCTATGGCAGGTATTCTATTGCACCCTTTAATGAAATCAATTTAAAGCAAGCTTATCATATGATAAGCAAAATGATTGTATCATTGGATATGAAGACTATGGTAATGATTGCATTGCTGGGTATGCAGGCTATGGTTCTACAATGAGCCAAATGTAATATCTCAGTATGCTGTGACTATTAAAATTATAAATTATGTATTATTACTTCATATTGGTCATTATGTTCCAAAATAGATGCTCTTTTTATATAGAACTATATAAATGTAGAAAATCTGAGAAGTTAATTTTATATGGAAAGCCTTCGTGCAAAATTAATAGCATTTTGTTAATTTCATATATGTTTTGTGAAAGTAATTGCTGCTGAATATAGAATTAATGCATTATCTGAGATTTGAGACAAAATTTGTCAAATTAGAAGATAGTGAAATAGATAAATAGGAAATGAAACATGAAATTTATATATTTAATATTGAAATAAATATCTCAGTAAAGTGGCTGTATGTAAAGTATAATGATGCAATTTTTATAATTTTTTACTAAAATGCTAAAATTATGTGCTATGAAAATTTTATTTTCATTAATATTTATAATTTTAAGAGTTATTGAATTTAAAAGTGAAAGAAAAAGCTACAGTTATTTCAAGACTCTTTAATAAAACAATTCTTTATTCTTGTATTCTCGTATGAAAATTTTCTGTATATTTAACATAAAATTGTATGCATGTAAATAAATTTTTTAATTTATTATTATCATTCTGTTAGCTTCAATTTTTATTCTCAATAAATTTGATACATATATTTAATATTCAGCTAAGTTTTATTAACCATGACTGATAAGCATTTTAAATTTCATCCTGTCAAAAAATTTAAAATTCCCTTTTTTTCTTGTAATTTTTTCATACACCTCTCATTTTCTGTTTAATTGTAAATATTGCATACTTATAATTTTATAAAGCATAACTTTCCTTCCCTGAAAAAGCACACAGATTCATTCTTAATTTAAAATTCAATTACAAGTCCAATGTGAAAATGAATTAGCCAATGGAACAAAATAACACATATGTCTTTAATAGAGAACAACATATCAATAATTCCCTTAGTTTCATTTATTCCATTAGCTTCTTTACCTATTAAAAAAATTCTGATTCCCCCCCCCCTCATGGGGGGAATCAGAATTTCAGTGTAAAGTCATAAATACCACTAATGCACACATTTACATATACACATTTGCTGCCCCTTAATGTTGTATAAGTAATGTTACTCTTCATTGATAATGTTTATTTTTATTTTAACTTTGCCTGTATCATTCACTTTTAAAATAAGCACAAATTTCTATTCTGTTTTTTTTGGTTATCAGTATTTATTTCAAGATTCACACATCTGCAATTTCCAGCTTCATTTATTAAAATATATTATGCATTTTACTCATTATTTACATTATTTATACATTATTACTGGTATTAATCTTATTATCTTTTATGGATTGTAAACTGACTCTGGATGAAGGAAATTTCCATTATTAAATATTTTCTATTAGCTTAAATAAAACATAAATACACACACGCAGAATGTTTGAAATAGGTTTTATGCTTAGTATATTGACTGATCTAAGGATGGAAAAGTTGTACAAATAGAACATGTAATTTTGTAAAATCATTACATTTGTCAAAGTAAGAAATAGGGCAAATATGCAAAATTCTATCTGCAGTGCCAGACTTAATTATCGATGCTCAGGATGGAAATCTCACTTTGTCACCCTATATCGGAATGATCACCATACAAAATGTCAACACAAATATAAAATTAACATTTATTTAATTAAAATTAAATATTTGAATTGATTTGAAAAGCAGGTCTTAAGATTAAGGGAAAAAATTACATTTAGAAAACAAATTTATATTTAAAAATGCTTATTAATCAGCTATTTTTGGTGATTTAAAAAATATTGTTAACTTTTCTAAAAATAAAAAAGCTATAACTGTTTTTAGTGAATTTTGACTTACGAAAGTTTGTTTATAGTTTTGTCAAAAATTCATTAACATGTTTAGCTACCGTATTTTCAATGCAAAAAGACTGACAAGCCATTAAATCTTGGCACCTTGTTGATTGAAGATAGCTTTTAATCCACTTCAACTTCAAAAAGCTTCTCTAGCATGGAGCAACTGAAACATACACCGTCCCAAAAATATCTTTAGTGCCAATTATGAGTTAGGGATTGATTCTCCCAATACAGACCACATTTTAGCTTCATTTTTTTTTAATATATACTTAAAAACTTAAGGTTCTTCGGAGGCCTCTCCTCTTAATCAGTGGCCTGGCTGTTCTGCCCCCCCTGTTACTCTTCTGCCTAGCCAGAATATGAAAAAGGTGCAATACCCTAGCCAAATTTTCCATTGCGGTAATAAAGGAGAAAATTCCTTGCATTCTCCCCCACTTCTAGGGCGACAAGGAAGGTAAGGATCAGTTGCTAAATCCTGATAGTGACATATTATAGGCTACCACATTTTACTTCAGGTGCCAATAGGCAGGAAAAATATACGTTGTCCTCGCCGAGTTTCGAACTCCTAACCTCATGATTTCTAGGCGGGCGGGCTGGCTTCCGATTATACCATTAAAGACCGCTTTAAAGAGGAAAAAATACCTATAACTCTTCCTATTAATAATGATTAGTTTTTCTCAGACTTCGTTTGGCTTATTAAATTACGGCAAAGCACTCGAGGGCTATCTGCATTAAAGGAGGGATGCCTTCGTGGAGGACTTTTTTAAGGAAAACTGGCTCGTATACACGTTACACATGGGGAAAACCACGAAAACACCCATGCAGCCAGCCCGTTCGCGGGATTCGAACCTCGGACCGAACTACCAGTGTTCAGCGACGTTACCGCTCCGCTGGTGGGCCCCTTGTTTTCCAGTTAATTAATTTAATGTGGCGTCATGTTTTATAGTTTTACTAGCTTTTACCCACGGCTTCGCTCGCGTTAATGTCCTTAAATAAGTTTCAACTTCGCGTGAATTTTAAAAATACACTCTGCGTAAAATTTCAGTAAATACTGCCCTTCTTCTATACCTATAGACCGCGAATATTTTGTATTTACGTGGAGTGTATCGCCATGAAATCTAGTAAAACTGCTACATATATTTTCTTAATGACTGAAAAATTTTTGTGAAAGATGACCCGAAACCCGTAAATCCTGAAGGATTTCAAATAATAAAATTAAACAAGTAAAAATTAATAAATGTTACGCTTTCACGCCTTAATTACTTAACGGATCATCATGAAATTTTCAAGAAATATTTTTGATATATTAGCAGTGGCGTAGCTAGGGTGAGGCTATCTGTCTCTGGGCCCAGCATCCAAGGGGCGCCTTATTGATGCTACGAAATTTTTGAATGAAATGTTTTCCATTTTTGGCACATAGAATGGGGCGCAAATGCTTCAGTTGTCCCCGGGCGCTGGAAACTCTAGCTATGCCCCTGTATATTAGAAAAGGTTATAAATAAAATGTTTATTAAATATTTATTGTCTATAAAATGTTTGCGTGGCTTAAACCACGCAAACATTTTATAGACAAGCCAAGCACCTGTGCGCGCAGACAAACTTTTATATCGTTTAACATTTAATGTTTATACAACGGCAATCATTTTAACTATAAAATTTATTGTATAGTTTAAGTTTCAACTGATAAGTTACATTATATAGCCTATAACCTTTTCTCATCTTTCTTGAAAATCTCATGGTGATCGGTTATGTAATTTAAAAGTGAAAGGGTAATAAACAAACTCGTATTCGCATTTATAATATTAGTTAGGATTATATAATATTAAAAACAATTCTTTTTCGTTATGACATAATTACGAATAACCTTGCTTTGTTAAGTTCCCCCACTTTAAAGGTAACCTCTCATATGCATCGCAAAATACAATTCATCTTTCTGTTATATATACAGGCTGACTCATCTTTAATAAAAATCAAACGAAATAAACCGTATTTATATGGAGCAACAAGGCCAGAAATGGAAAAACAGATAAATCTGTATTTAGTACCAGTGCTCCTGGTAGGCACTTGGAGAGCTTTCTGATTCCAACCACAGAGTATATACCGTTTTACGAATTCAGAGTTTGCAGACATTCACTTCGTGTATCAAACAGCTGACGGCAATGGAGGAGCCACTGTAAGAATATATGGGAAAAGGTGCCCAACCACATGTGTATCATAATATTAATGTTTGCACATTTGCATCAGAACCTGTTTCAATGAACATGGTCTCTTCAGGGTAAGAATATAGAATGTCAAATGGCAAAGATCAACCGAAACACCTGTTATATAGGAGGATGGGTCGCATGTTATGGAAGCTGTATATATGCTTATACCAAAATTAAAATGCACAAACATATATGCAATTGTGGCTCCAACAGGAGTATCTAGAATCAATGGATGTTATGCAGCTCACCTTGCCTTTCTTTAATTTTATCTGCAATGTGCCCAGTTATTGCGATGATAATCTGCGATGTATGGTATTTTTTTGCGTTGGTTCTTAGAGACACCTTCATAATAGCACCCAGATATAATGGTGAATACACCTTTATAAAGATCGATCGCTGTTCGAAAAAATAAAATTCTTTGTAAGGGTGCCTTGGCATAAAGGCATGTGAACCTTACAAAAATCAATCTGTAATTTTGAAAAATGCAACCTCTGTAAGGATACGGACAATTTAAGGCAGGTCTCTTTATGCGAATGGGGTTTTCATTTGCATTGCAGATTAATTAATTAATGATGCAGGGGATGGAATTAATTTTCGGCATTTTTGTGAAAAACAAGATCTTTCTACGGAAACGCTCGTCACACATTTCTCAAAGGGTACATTTATACAAAGTCCAGTGAAGTGAATTTGCATAAAGGTGCCGAAGATTTATTTGATCCTTCGCTTAATTAATTAGTCAGAAGAGGCGTAGCTAGGGTTTTCGGCGCCCGGGGACAACTGAAGATTTTGCGCCCCTTTCTCTGTGTCAAGAACGGAAAACATTTCATTCTAAAATTTCGTAACATCAATTTCGCGCTCCCTGAATTCTGCGCCCGGGGATAGATGTCCTCCCTTGCCCCACCCTAGCTACTCCACTGCTAGTCAGTAATGAAAACAAAAATTGAACTTACATAAGTATGCACTTTTATGAAGAGTGCTTTTCTGAAGTTAGAAAATTATACTCATCAGGGACGCTCGTCTTCAAGGCAGGCGCATTTCTAACAAGATTTCTTTAGGTAACAAGGATTATCAAACAACAACGATTTGTACAGGTGTGCAAGTATCTTTATGATGCAGGGCCGTTCCTAGTGAAGGTGGAGAGCGTAAAAGTAAGTGGGCTTCGAAAATCAGAGGCGGCCGGACTTCCGCGATACCTAAATATTTCAAATTCATTGTAAATACTTGTCATATATCAGTACTTGTTATACAATGTGTCATATGTAAGTACTTAGTGAGTATGAAATATAAATTTTATTAATCATTGAGCATTTTGTTTTAAATTTGGGGGCGGCAATCTCGAATGTACTCGGGTATCTAATGGCCTAGGAACGGCCCTGTTATGATGTACTCCTTATCAAACCATCTTGATTCAAGGCAAACTAGATATCTAGTTGGCTTGCTTGATTCTTTTAACAGAGCCCTTGTGATCTAGAATTTCGAAGCTGTATTTATAGATGATAAAGTCCAGTAAAGTGAATTTGCATAAAGGTGCCGAAGATTTATTTGATCCTTTGCTTAATTAATTAGTCAGTAATGAAAACAAAAATTGAACTTACATAAGGATGCACTTATGTAAGTTCAATTTTCCTCCTTTCTTATAAAGAGGTCTTCTAGATCTCAGCGCAGACTGTGGATTCAGATGAACTCACTGCTACTCAGTCCCATGTTGCTTGACATCGCTTCGCCATTATTAATATGTAAGTGGATGACTGTTTACTGAGCCTATATCTACTACTACCCAAGATGGGAGAGTAAGATTTTTGTAGGCGAGATTTCACATGATTTCTGAAGATAATCCCATGACTCTGAGCCACTGTTTATGATTCCAACCCGAGTGGCTCCAGCCCATTACGTCATTCATGCATGTGAGTATTAAGTGAAATTTTGTAAAGCAATGGGTTGGGGCATGATGAACCTCTGTCGAAGCTCCCATATTCACATGAATTATTTAGCACGAATTCCTTTCTGAGGAAGACACAAAGCTAGATTTAGACTTGATAAGGCTCTAGGCTGTTTGAAATATAGGGCCCTTTATAAGTCTGTTATACTATATTTTAATTTTAGGGGGGCGAAGAAAGTGGGGGCCCTAAGCTACATATAATAGTAGCTTATATGTGTAGCTTATACGTAAATCCTGCACTGGAAAGACACTTGAGACCAATGTGCATTAAATGGCTGTTGTTTCTGACGTAGGGCTTGCTGGAATAACTGCAAAAGTAGCTACTATTAAGCTACGAAATTGAAGGTGCCTTTGTAAATAGTTGGCAATCCATGTGGAGCTAATGACGGGGATGCATTACAGAAATTAGCTGAAATTTCAAACATCGTTTTTAAAACCCTATTATGCGGCTACAAGTTTTGTTAGCTGGTCTTACGTTTATTCAATCGGGCCAAAGCTCTATTTATACTGTTATTAATGTTTGATAAGCCAGTAATAATATTTGATTCACTGTGATAATACAGATAAGTAAACTGGAACCATTCTAGCTAATAAATGAAGCTTTTAAAAAAGTTACATTTTCATTAAAAAAAAGTTTTTTTTAATCTTGAATTTAATTTTTCTTTCCAAAAATGTAATTTAGAATTGTAAATAGGCAGACAGAAGAGCATCATGGATGATTAATAACTGCTCGGCGCTAAATTCTCAAATGTACATAAATAAGTATATTTAGTATAATTGTTTGCAGCGAAATAACCTATACCATTCTGTTTGAAATAATTTACTGTATTTTATTTTAATCAAATTAGAAAGCAGTATTGTTAATTATACATTATGAACTGTAAAAACAAGACCTTAAATATAATCAAATGTAGATTGTGAATAAACATAAGTGTAAGAATATAAGAAAAATTATACTATATAACAATTTTATATTTGTTTATCGGCAATAAATAGCAGTTCTAATTTCAATAATTCTATTTACAAGAACTTGCAGATTGCCAAAATTATTAACTTAACGATCGAGTTCATCGTTCACTGCAACCGTAACTAATAACCGTAACTTTGGGCGCCAAATCGATCGCGCGAGGAAGGCTGTGTGATCACCGAGGCAAGCGGCAGCACGATCGCTGCGCTCCGTAAAAAAGTGAAAATATTTCCTTTCCTCTTGGTGATTATCAATTAAATTTCTTTGAAAAATGTTTATTTTTCCCCTACAAAACCTATATCATTCCAATGAATTTCGGCTCCGATGTTGACGAGAATAAAACAGCGGACAATGTAAGGATGTACTCCAAAAGCCTGGAATTTTAAGATAAGTACTTTTCTTTCATCTAAACTAAATCAAATTTCTATAAATAAGTGCCTTTAAATCAATAAATCTTAATTTTTCATCAGTTTAAAGCATTAAAAAATACTTGAAATTGCCATTGCTTGTGGCTTCCTTTGTGTATCAACTCGAAACAGACGCCAGCGTTATCAGTTCACGTCTGTCAACACTTACAAAGCCCTTAAGGAATCTCGAGAGAGGGAAAATTTGGGGATGAGAGGGATAATTTGAGCATCGCGCTATTTCCCTCTCGGATCTTCTGGATTCTCTTTTCTTTCTAGATCGCTTGAATATAGTTTCGCCTTTAAATAATATTATACCTCACCGATTTTTTCTCATACTGTTCTTTGCTATCTGTTAAATGTCCATATGTAAGGGATGGTTTATTCTTCACCGCCTTAAATGAATTTTTAGAACTATGAGCTTATATAAATAACAGTGTGCCTCATTGTGTTATATTAACATTATTTAACTAGTAATAAATTATGATAGTAAAATAATTAATCTTGTAATAAATTATGATAGTTAAATTAATAAATACTGTTTAATTTGTGTTTTTAATACATATACTCAGTTATTTACACACACACACATATATATATATATATTTATTTTATTTATTTATTTATTTATTTATTTATTTATTTTTTTGGGTGTATGCGGTTGTGGTCTTGTATTGTATATGGTTCTATGTTGTTAGTCTGCTGCTGCTTTTTGAAAAATGTATGAAAATGTTGAGAATGAAAGTAGCATAAGTTACTTTGGTTAGATTAATATATACTTTTGTTTGATGACCTTTGTTGATATCTCAGGATGCAAGCGTACATATTACTTTATATTCCATGCTAAATACCTTGATACGAAGCATTTTAACACCGTCAATATTTGTTTTTTCCCCAGTAACACATCTATTCACCATTACCAAACACACTCACTACACAAACACACCTGTGAGACACTATTTATTGTAAATGAAGACAGTTTCTTCTCCTTTTAACTACACTCATGGACACAATCGTATTTTAGGATATTTTCTACTTCTTTTCCTTTTCTTTCTATAGGCCCTTTTTTTTTTTTTTTTTTCTTTTTCCCTCTATTATTTTTGGGCCATTTATTTTAAATTTTATTTTGTCCCATCTTTTCTTCCTGGCCTTTTGAACTCGTACAAGATGTACGAAGTTCCTTTTTACTCTCCTCAAATACGAAATTGTCCCTCTTTCTCTATACCTTTCCTTCGCACCTATGCTTGATTTTTCGCCCATCGGTGCAGAAAGACTTAGCGGGTGCAAAACAAGACATCTGTCTACCTTTGTCTGTCTGTCTGTTAATCGATCGCGCGCAGGGGGCATGTTCCTAAAACGTTCTGGCCGTACCCCCTGCTGTGACAATGCTGAATCACTATTGGCTGACCGACTTGCTACGTAAAAAACGTCACTTGTTTGGTCACGTGACAAGCCGATTGCATGGATTATGAACTGTTGTGAAAGTGTAATTTGTAGTTTTCTGTATAAGACGTAATAAATTTTGTATGCATATACAATTCTGAATTAATAATAAACCGCTAAAAGGTACAGCTGGTAAAGAATATAGAACACAAACCTTTTCAGACATAACGCTTGAAGTATTTTATTTGGACGGCATAAGATATGTTTACTAGGAAGACAAATTTCGGCAAACAAAATATATAATTATGCAAAAAAAATTTCGTTACCGGAGCATAAAAGTATTTATTATTGTTCTTTAGATTTTCAAATATCAGAGATTGTGATATAATGTAAGAGAATTTTGATTTAACATTAGAGATTCAATTTTGAGGGAGTTGGAGGGATTTTTTATTTATTTTTTAATAAAACAAGATTGGTTTTGTATTTTTGAAAATTTTTTACAGAAGAACAGTTTAATCTTTTAATATTTCATTGGTATGTTAATATTTTCTGGAACTAAAATTAAAAAATGGAGGACTGTTAATATTTGCAGTAATAACCGATATTCTGAAAAAGAATATTGTTTTCGATTATTTAAAAATATAGAGCAACTTCTGATGATGTCTGTCTTTTAAAAAGGTACAAAAAGGCAAACTAGAACACTACTTTGTCATTGTCACAAGTAATGTATCAAAAAACATTGTTTCAGTTTTGGATGTGGGTATTCAGTTGCATACTAATTTATGTGAATCGCAGGAAAAAAATAAGCATTCAAAAACTTGGAAACGGTCATTATGGTATTTCTAGGCAAAGTTTGGCATGGTGCATTAATAATTTCAAAAAGTTGTGTAGTGATTTGTCATTCGGAAAGCACTTTGCAAGGTTGGAATGTGCTCAGAATATCATGGTATGCCTTGAATAATAAGAAGAAATGCTTACCAGCAAGGGTCAGAATTCAATAGAGACAGGATTGTTGCCTATAGAGTGTGTGGATTATCGTTCTGTGATATCGCCCGTTGCACTAGTCGACATCCAACCACTGTTAAGCGAATATGGCATGTATGGAATGCTGAGGATTATACTGAACGGCATGCAGGATCTCATTGCCGTCCCATGATTAATATCCGAAAGGACAGGCATATTGTGAGGTCAGCCCTCCAAATTTACAACCACATCACAGACCATTAGTCAGAAAACGGGCATATTTGCAGCATGCCCAGTATCTGCTCGTACGGTATGTCAACGTTTGCATCAGCATGGACTATCAGCACAGTGTCCATTACTTTAGCTTTCCTTAACAATGCAGCACAGAGAAAGATGGCTACTGTGGTGTGTCCAACAACAAAGCTGGATATAGGAGGCGTACAATGTCGTCTTTTCAGACGAGTCCCGTTTCTGTGTGCATTATTCTGATGATCGTATAAGTGTCTAGAGGCTCCAAGGAGACCGCACATCGCCTGGTTGCATTCAGTATCAGCATAAGAACCCTAATGTGATGGTATAGGCAGCCACTGAGCACATGGCACACACATCTTTAGTTCGGATCGATGGTAATTTGAATGCCAGATCGGTACATTTGTGACATCTTACATCCAGGGGTTGTGCCCTATCTTTGAGGCCTGCCAAATGCAATCTTCCAACAGGATAATTCAAGACCACATGTTGCACATTGTGTTCTGACCTTCCTCGGTATGCAGTGCATTTGATTGCTGCCCTGGCCTGTACGGTCTCCAGATCTGTCACCCATTGAAAATACCTGCTCGTGGTTTGCTGACGACTGGCCTAGCAACCCTCTCCATCTAATACGATTGATGAAGTGTGGCATGGACTTGAATCAGAATGGAATGAGATGCCGATTTCTGTCATTCAAGTGAAATTCTACTCAGTGCCTAACTGGATAAGGGCCGTTTTTAGCTGCCAGGTGGAGCAGTTGTTTCGACTGATTTCGCACCCTTGTAAACCCCCCAAGCTGCTTACAAATTCAATCATTTTATCTTCATGCCATACTATTTATGCACAACAAATATTTTTTTTATTTGCTTTCCTTCATGCTATAGCTATTTTAATGGCTATTAGTGTATTATTGATTAACAGTTATCTAAGAGACTTCAAGAGTAAGTACTTTACATAGTTTATAAAAATATTGCATATTTCTGTATAAAAAATTATTGATGCAGGATAGATAGTGCCTAAAGACTTCATGCAGCCATCAATGGAGTTGACAACACATTCATATTAGATGATTTTCTTTTATACTTTTCCCAACCACCAGTAGATTGCAAATAAAAAACAAAGTGACTTACAATTACAATATAGCCAAACTGTCCTGAAGTAAACATTAACAATATATACAAAGCCAAAATAATTATATTCGCATAATATGTGCATGACACTTTGTTACTAATAAATATCAGATTGTCTTGGATCAAATTAATATTTGAATATATATTAATTAGGGATATCTTTGAAGATATAATTAATAGCATCATTACAACAAGGTAAAGTACAGTCAAAAGTCTTTAATCCGGGCTCGTCGGGACTTCGGCGATTCCGGATTATCGATTTTTCCGGATTATAGATCATCAGTTTAAATCTGGTAAGATGGCTTGCAGAAATTATAAAATTAAAAATATGAAACCGTAATTTATAAAATAATGAGCAATTATGATCTAAAGGGTATCAAAATTTACCAAAAAAGAAGCCTAATATTTATTTGTTTACTTTATTAAACATTTCTTTCAACGCGCGGATGCGTAAAGCATACCTTATGCATAGCCGAAATTAGAAAATTGCAACCAGAAAACTATTTGATTTGTATTCGTGGTATTTATAATGACGAGGAATTTGATTTAAATCATATCAAAGACGGAGTACATCGAAATTAAATACTACATTTAGTAAAGAATTATAAGCCGAATAAAATAAAAACATCTGCTCTGAAGATAACGATAGTGTTGACAAATCAACTTCCAGTTCACTGCGCGCCGCGACGTTTCTACCAAAGTTAGCTGAAACAATGGTCACTTTAAAAAAAAAAAACTACTTTAACTTTTTGCTATGTAGCACTTACTTAGTTCTGAACTGAAGAATAATATAACTGTAAAAGCCATACATACAGATTATGTTATCTTAATCAATGAGTCAAACTAGTGAGTTCATTCACCAGCTCAGGTAGGAAAACCAGATCAAGTAGGATAGTGCTTTTTTTTAACATAATTAAATATAAAGTATAAAGCATATGTGCTTTAAAAATGATAATTCAAATTGTGACAATGGTAACTATTTATTATTAATACATGTCAGATTTTTAGAGGTAGTTATTTCCCAGCAATGATGTCTGCGCGTTTTCTTTGGTGGTAAAATAAAAATCTCATAGATTGAAATAATAATCATTCCAAAAGCATATTGCAATAGTAAAGTTCTGATATATGCAAATAAATCATTATGTGAAAGAAAGAAAATTGGTTTGAGGGAAGCACAGCTTATTAATTTTTGTTCATCACAGTTCACAAAGTGTATAACTTACTCAAAATAATTCTAAAATGATGAATTTTGGTACTTTCTAATTTTCTGAACCTCACCAGAATGCTGTGAAAAATTATTGATGGTCTAAACCATGATGCGAAGAAAAATTTATGTGGCTACACATGTCACTAAAAATCATTTATATCGCAACCCAAGTATACACTTAGCATTCTCCCATACAGCACTTCTCCAGATATTTTCACCAGTGTGGTTGCAGATTATGATCCCTCCTATGGGAATTTCAGTACTTCAGCATTCGGGTGGACCACATACCGCAGTTTCTGTTGTCTCTGGTAAAATCTTTGGCGATGTTGCTTTCTGCATGCATACAACATAAAAGGCATCACATGCCTCTCTTTCCTTTCTCATTTTAGGATTCTGGTGCCAAAATTTTGCAATTTTCTTTTCTCTTTTTTTTTTTTTTATTAAAAAGATTTATAGGGAAAACAACGGTGAAAAAAAGCCTAGAATTGTGCGTGTCTTGTATTGAAGAAGAAAAATGTAAAACAATAGGTGGTGGCGGATGCATCGTTGAAATAAATTTAAAGATATGCAAACAAACATCCCTCTCCTAACTCACCAACAAGTTTGCAAATGCTCTTCAAAGTTGCCAATGAGTTCATGACTTTTCAGTGCCAATGAGTTCATGACTTACCACATCTGTGGTAAGAATGTAAATTCCATATATTTTATGGTTGTTGTTAAAGATGGAATTAAACACAGGAATTTTAATTTAATAACTTATATTATTATATTTGTTTCCCTAAATGGGAGAGCAAACATAAATATTGGTGCAAAATGTAGTTTAAAATATTAATGGTAAATTTAAAATACATTCAAAATGCAATTTGTCACACTAGATCATCCCCATCTTCAAAAAAAAAAAAAAAAAAAAAAAAAAGGTAATGAAGTAGAAATAGATAATGGAAATGACACTGTGTATTTTAAAATATAAATGAAAATTTAGGATAATCCAAGCAATGTTTATGTGTCTAAAAAGTATATTCCTTACTACCTAATGCATACTAAAAGTTACTGATAAAATTAACTGACAAGTTACTTTTAAAACAAGAATATTAAGAGCGATTCAAAGATTATATTTAATTTAATGGACAGTAGGCAATGTAGGCATATATATTTTGCTATAAATTGACTGGCAAATGTTATTCAGTAAAGGTAAAGATCCCACGTGTGCTTTCTCTATATAACTACTTTGATCTAGTCCATCATTAAAAATATTTTTTCCTGGGATTCCATCTCAGAGTGAAAACTGAGACAAATTTAGGTGTATAATTGTAAACTTTCTAATCTTGTTCTTAAAAATGTGGTTGTATCACGATAAAAGATTAATAAACTATGTTAAATATTGTTTTTCCAACATTTCATTAGCAAAATGCTATATGGATATAACCCTCTCAAGCAAATAACCCATTTTCCTTCCTTTGTAATGATCCGGTATTTCTCAAGTGTGTATTGCATAAAGTGAAAATATATATTAACATATGAATTAATTCAGTTGTACATAAAATCACCTCTGACTTAACTGATCTTTTTAAAGGATTAAAACATAACCGCTCTAATCCGAACAAGTATGGCTGGAGTACCACGTGACAAAACAAATGACGTCGAAAGATCTATCTTACGTCTAAATTCTTCTAACCAATAGCAGCGAAGCAGCTCTCACAGCAGGAGGTACAGCGAGTACGTTTTAGGAACATGCGCGCAGGGGGGCTGTGTGATCACCGAGGCAAGCGGCAGCACGATCTCTTTGTGGCTTCCTTTGTGTATCAACTCGAAACAGACGCCAGCGTTATCAGTTCACGTCTGTCAACACTTACAAAGCCCTTAAGGAATCTCGAGAGAGGGAAAATTTGGGGATGAGAGGGATAATTTGAGCATCGCGCTATTTCCCTCTCGGATCTTCTGGATTCTCTTTTCTTTCTAGATCGCTTGAATATAGTTTCGCCTTTAAATAATATTATACCTCACCGATTTTTTCTCATACTGTTCTTTGCTATCTGTTAAATGTCCATATGTAAGGGATGGTTTATTCTTCACCGCCTTAAATGAATTTTTAGAACTATGAGCTTATATAAATAACAGTGTGCCTCATTGTGTTATATTAACATTATTTAACTAGTAATAAATTATGATAGTAAAATAATTAATCTTGTAATAAATTATGATAGTTAAATTAATAAATACTGTTTAATTTGTGTTTTTAATACATATACTCAGTTATTTACACACACACACACATATATATATATATTTATTTTATTTATTTATTTATTTTTTTGGGTGTATGCGGTTGTGGTCTTGTATTGTATATGGTTCTATGTTGTTAGTCTGCTGCTGCTTTTTGAAAAATGTATGAAAATGTTGAGAATGAAAGTAGCATAAGTTACTTTGGTTAAATTAATATATACTTTTGTTTGATGACCTTTGTTGATATCTCAGGATGCAAGCGTACATATTACTTTATATTCCATGCTAAATACCTTGATACGAAGCATTTTAACACCGTCAATATTTGTTTTTTCCCCAGTAACACATCTATTCACCATTACCAAACACACTCACTACACAAACACACCTGTGAGACACTATTTATTGTAAATGAAGACAGTTTCTTCTCCTTTTAACTACACTCATGGACACAATCGTATTTTAGGATATTTTCTACTTCTTTTCCTTTTCTTTCTATAGGCCCTTTTTTTTTTTTTTTTTTTTCTTTTTCCCTCTATTATTTTTGGGCCATTTATTTTAAATTTTATTTTGTCCCATCTTTTCTTCCTGGCCTTTTGAACTCGTACAAGATGTACGAAGTTCCTTTTTACTCTCCTCAAATACGAAATTGTCCCTCTTTCTCTATACCTTTCCTTCGCACCTATGCTTGATTTTTCGCCCATCGGTGCAGAAAGACTTAGCGGGTGCAAAACAAGACATCTGTCTACTTTGTCTGTCTGTCTGTCTGTCGATCGCGCGCGGAAAGGATGTCTCGTGTACAAAGTAAGTGCTAATTTGTTATTAGTGCAATTTAATATTATTATTTATATATATTATGATATAAATTAAATTTAATTTCATATATTGTCAGAGGATGCTAACGAGAATAAAGTAAATTCGTAGTTTAAAACGATTACTTAACTTATCCCTTACTTACGATACTGAGAATTTTTTTTTTTTGCTTTTACTGTATGTTTTAAGCGTTTTTGAGTATTTCTAGATTTATAAAAATAGTTTATGTATTTATAAAAGAGTAGGTTTCTTGATTGATTTTATGATAGATATTTCTTTTAGTTTTAAAGCATGAAACTATTTTGTAAAGCTGATTTCTGCAAATCGTATATTTGAAAACATTAAGTAGTTATATTTAATGTAATTTAAGCAATTTCGTTTATTATTTCTTAAACTTTTGCCCAGCAAAAAAATATTATATATATATATATATATTATCCTAGTATACGGTGCAGCCTTGGCGCAATTTTGAAAATTGTCGCCAACACCAAAAATGACCCAAAGAACGTCTATGTATATACTATTACTATATACGGTACTTTTCCGTTTTGCCGGCGCAAGCGATGCCAAAAGGAATATTCTCGCTGGTAACCTTTTACGCCTCATTTTCAAAACAAGGCGCAGCTTTTTCTTATCAGATTGATTGTTTCTTTCAATACTGGCATATAATTATATAGGATTTTTATCAGATAGTTCAGTTTTATGTCTAAGGCCATTTTGGATAATTAAGTCAATTAGGATGCAATCACAGCGCTTACCCGAAGCCGAAAATATAGAAAAGGTAAAATCGAGGGTTAAATTCATCGATTCTAATGAGAATGCATTAGCGAAGTAAAGCACTACAGTTTTACATAATTTCTGAGTAAGCTATTTGTAAGAATTGAAATATTTCTTGCATTTAAACTTGTGTTCCAAATTAAGATTTAACTTGAAATTAATGTAGATAATTACTGAGAGCATTATATTTTTGTAGAGTAGTTTACGTGAGATGAGATCGCTTGGGGTCACGTGATATGAACTGGCGAATCAGGATGTTGAACCATAGTAAATTCTTAAATTAATGTCTTTTTACAAATTTATTGTCTTTATTTATTGGCTTTTTATAAAATTTTAAGCGATATTAAAATGTTTATGTCTTCAAAAAAAGAATTCCAACATTTTTTAAATATTTTTTATGTGTATACTGTATGTTGTCGCCAATAAAGTCTGCTTGGCGAGATTTGCGCCGGCGAAATGGAAAAGTACCCTATATACATAGTATATATTATGTATAACTATATATATTATTTGAATAACCCGTTTACTACTCATCGTATGTGTCCCGTTTTTACTGCTCATCATAAAAGTAGTCAAATCTCGTGTGCACCGGATACTAGGAGTAAACCCAAATGAAACATATTATTACAATTCAGTAAAATAATGCATTCGGGTTTTCATCCGCAGAGAACCCGTTGGCGCCGTTGCATTTTTACTCGCCAAGCTCGCCATTCATCGACGATGAGCTGAGCCGTAAACGTGATATTTTTCAAACGTGATTTTTAGTGCATGTAAATTCAAAATAGCAGACGAAACAATATATTAAGCATATGGTAGTAAAAATTCACAGATAATAAGCATGTAGATGTAAAACTAACCGGTTAAACGAAAATAAATTTTATTAAATTCAAGTTAGCACAGAAAAGAATATATTAAGTATAAGACAATATATAACGATTTATAACGGAAATAAAAATTCATTTTAAAAATATAAATTAGTATTAATATACTGAAATTAACCGGTTTAGCGTTATATACGGAAAAAATTTGTCTTAAATTCCAGTTAACACAGAAAACAATATATTCCTTACACCAGCAGTGGTTTGCTAATTTTGATTACCATGGTGATCCATCGAACTATTCTGTCATCTTAGATAATCAATAATATTTTTTATTTCAATTTAATCATCTATTTATGTCACACCTGCCATCCTCTGAAAGGTTATTGTTAGAAAAGCATTAACAATATATTATCTTGTTAAAATTTTACGCCATAAAAATTGATTTATTCTCATAACTTTAGATGACAATAACCAATAATAAAAATAAAAGCATTTCTTAATTATTTAAAATGCACATTTTTGCGGCCTACGAAAACAAATTATTTTAGAGGTTGGAAACCTCATGGTTCTTAGAGCTGTTACTAATTAAGAACACAACGTGAACAGCCGTGTTACAAATTAGCATTCACCCCTCCCGCCGTATTTTCTTCCTTTCATCGCAAACCGAGAACCGGCATATATCTACGAAAATACTATTTCTATCTATTCGTTGTTAAAAAATTCAGAAAAAATATTAATAAAGAAGAAAAGAATAATATAAATCTGCAAATGTGATCAACGACTGTGATAATTCACTAAAATGAACGGCCCCCCATGAGCATGTTTACATTTACCGGGTTCTCTGTGGAAGTGCTTCCATGCATTCTGTATTAATTGCAACATTTATTGTATAAAATAACTTAAAAATAATGTTATATAAAATGACTTAAAAATAATGTTAATTTTAAAATTAACATTATATAAAATAACTTAAAAATAATGTTAATTTAAAATTAATAACAAATAAAAGTACTTACATTTTCTTCAGAAGACTAGGAATCATTGATTTCTATGAGAAATTTTGTGTTTTTTTTATTTTTGAATGCAATTATAATCCAAATTATGCAGAATTATTACATGGATAATGAGTTATATAATTAATTTTCAAATCAATTAGGCTCAAGAAAAATTAGATATTTTGTAGTTTATACATGAAGCTTCTATTTCACAGTGTTCTTGACATATTTTTTTTTTTTTTTACACTTCACACATAGTTTTTGATTTTCTGTCTTTTTTTCTTGAGCACATATAAGACCTCCGGTAACATAATTTTCTTTTCTTTGTTTGCGATCAAGAGAATCTTCCATCATATTCCTACTGTTTCTGTTATGATTTCAAATGAGGATCTAAACGTGCAAAGGCCAAATCAGACATGCCTCCTATTCCTGAACTTCTCTGGTGGAGTTTTAGTAGATGAAAGCAAGATCCTTGATTTTATGCTGGCAATATTTAATAGCGAAAATAATATGCCTATCAGTTTGATATTCTGGGCACAGAATAAGTGTCACCCATTTCGTCGACTATATCAACTGCTCCTTTTGTCATGTTATAAAACGTAATTACTTCTTCAAATCTCCCGTGCTTTCATCAATATGGTCATCATTGTGCATAGTTGACAAAAGGTTAACACATTTGTTCTTTTCAGCCATATAAGAAAGTAGCATTATATCCTTTTGAAACCCCAAGAGAGTTGAATGCTGTTCTCTATTCTTATTCGACACAGATTCAGGTGAGATAAACTTATCCTTGCATATTGTTCCCATGTTCAAAGTATAGAAGGATCTAAAATCAACCACAGTAAATACCTTTATACCATATCTTGTAGGTTTCTTAGGCATATACTGCCAAAAGGAGCATTGTCCTCGAAAAGGTTCTAGCTTTTTGTCCAAAGTCATATATTCCCCTACATGATATAATTTCTGACAATTCTCGACAAAATTTTCAAACAAATCTCTATTGGAGCTAATTTATCACTCTTTCTTCTGTCATCCCGTGTTCCGACATTATCGAATCGTAAGGCACGAAGAATGAAAAGAAAATATATAGTTCATTTGTTTTATGAAAAATATCCAGTCTTGTTCCATTAGTCGCCCATAATTCTCTAGCATTTACAAGGAAGGATTTGTGCAGTCCACCTATGTATGATTCCTAAAAAAGCAAGAAACTCTTCTTTCTCCATAGGTTTTGCATCTCTTTTAAAATTTCCCGAAATATTTTTTTACATAAATATTAGAGCATTTCACAATCATTTCAATCATTGTGTCATCAATATTAGCTTCCATGCATCAATGGGTGAAGCCACATCTTTAGATATATGTATTGCCAGGCAATTTTTTATATTATGGGAATCTTTGAATTTGAAAGTTTTCTTTCTTCCATTTTGTTGTTTTATCATTTCCTACAAAATAGTCAGTTTAATCATAAGGAATGTCTTCTGTAGAGTCGCACTCTTTTTCTGATTCAGACTGATAATCACTAAATATATTGTAAAGTATTTTGCAGTAATTGACAAAATAACAGATGATCTTAATAAAACATAAATTTTATTTTTAATTTAGGGAGATAGATAATTTGAATAAAATTCTTTAGTGGCAAAATTGAATAAAATTCTTTAGTGGCAAAATTTTCATACAACTACTAGCTGGTAAAACTTCAGAATTCTCATTTTAAACAATTTCTTACATTGCTGAGCAATGGTTACATCATACAAATATGGAATTGCCACTTCAATAATAAATATATATTTATTTGTTAAATAACAAAATATTACATCTTCATTATCTGAATTTTGTATGAAGGTCCACCTCTGAAAAGATGTTTGGAAATTTATAAGAAATGATGTTCTGCAAATTTATCTTAAAATGGACCTAATTCAATGCTATATACATTAGTGCAATTTAGAATATCCTAAGTGAGAATGGAAAAAGCAATATTCTCATTTCCATTTATGAAATAACCAATGCTGTTGACAAATTAATATATACCCTATGATAATTCCAGTTCCAGGATATCATTGAAATTATTTTTGCTTATAACATGAGGGAAAACCCCTGATGAAATTAAACATGACAACATCATTTTCTTCTGAATGATGCAGCCATATGTATGAAAAAGGCAGATAAAACACTTCTCAAAATGTTCTATCTGAAATGAGTCGTAAATGCTTTGCGTGAAAAGTTCATGAATTGTTGCCAGATGTTGACAAACCTATTTTTATTCTAAGAAAGATATTTTTAAATCTCTGTTATAGTGAGAGTCTTTGGAGAGACTGCAGCTGATATATTAGTTTTGACAAAGTAGCTAACATGGTGAAGTGAGATTGTTATTATGCCAAGCAGTAATAACTTTAGGGGGCATGACAGTGTGATGGCTCAAGATACTGAATACTGAAGATTCAAACTTGGGCCAAACTACCAGTATTCAGCAATTGTATTGCTCAACTGCTTGTGAACTTGAACAAAAGTATAAATATCTTGTTAGTGAAACCCATGACTTAAGAAAATCGGGAAAATTTATAAAGTTTTCAAGTTTAAAACATGGTTGATTTCGTTATGAATCCCATGATTCTGACATGTTTTAAATTCACGGATAGAGATGGATAGAGGCGGATAGATCATTGTCCTGCTTACAACAGATACATCATGTTAATGTAGAATCTGAAGAAAAGTTTAGGTTATTTGAATATGGCAAAGAGTATCGGCTATGGACCTGAAGAAAGATGCCGTTTTGAACAACTTTCTAAGGAAAACTGGCTTGTATTTGCATTACAGATGAGTAAAATAGAAAAATCAACCATGCAGCCAGCCCTTTAACCATGATATGAAACCAGATCAAACTACCAGTATTCAATATCAGTTGTAGGAAAAATCTGAAGAAAATGCTTGCAATATCATGTAATCAGAAATTAACTATGTGTTGCATAGCAGGATTACTTTTGCAAGTTTCGAGGTAGAGAATACTACTTTTTTTTTTTTTATATAGGTATTTGGCCATGGTATTCATTACATATATTCTCTGTCATTCATACGGAATACTAATATTTTTAGTAAAAAGGGTTTTTTTCATATTAAGTGCTTTGCTTGTCGATATTCTCAAAACTATGTACTGTACATTTAATAGATTAATAACTAAATAATACATTTAAAGCATTCATTTTACACTTTTTCGAAGTTGTTTTTTTGAATTTACTTGCTGATAGCTTAAAATATATTTTATTTTGAAACAACTGTCTTTTTCATAATAAATTTGACAATGCCAAGTATCTTGAATAATATTAAAATCCTTGGTTGATCTTTGGATTATGGTAACTTGGCGAAAATTTGGCAACCAACTCTTCTGCAGCAACCCTCTATTTTGTTTTTCGCCGCCACTTTGTCTTCATGAAGTAAAGACATATTTCTTTTCTTTTTATTTACTCAACACTTTTTCCAACAATCTGCTAGCCGAATTACACTTATGCTAGAAATTTTATGGAACAAAACTGCTTAATCAGGACAAATATTAACTGCAAAATTGGGAAAAAGTGCAGAATCGCAAACTCCTTGCCGCGTTTTTCAAAATCGCACATACACAGTAACCATGTACACGTCGACTTATTTTTACTTAGAAAAACATCCCAGAATTGCTCAAAAATGGCATTGCGCACACTCTTGACTTTATCCATCTAAACTGCTATTTTCTCATAAATGACAAAAATTTGCACGAAAATGTAGGAAAATTTTGTGAATCTTTAAACTCGGTAAAAAGCACATATATGAAATTACCTGATCGCGAAAAAGTATATACCCTATCCAAAGATGAACATTTCCACGTATAATATAAATAAAATATCCAAAAACTTTTACCTCTAAATTATCTATTATAAACGTCACCAACAAATTCATAACAAAACATTAAAAATGGTTACAAATACTTACTGTCAAATATTTAAATTATTTCCATGCATGTTTACATCCACTCAAACGTATACCAAATTGCTACAAACATATAATTCGCAAAATAACTATCATTTAATTAAAATAAAATTAAACCATGTACACGTCGATTTATTTTTACTTAAAAAAACATCCCAGAAGTGCACAAAAATGGCATTGCGCACACTCTTCACTATAACCATGTACACTGTTTTTTTCTGAAAAATTAGAAAAATTTCATGAAAATGCATGAAAATTTTGTGAATCTTTAAATTCGGTAAAAAGAACATACAGTCAAAAGTCGTTAATCCGGACTCGTCGGGACTTCGGCGATTCCGGATTATCGATTTTTCCGGATTATAGATCATCAGTTTAAATCTGGTAAAATGGCATGCAGAAATTATAAAATTAAAAATATGAAACCGTAATTTACGAAATAAAGAACAATTATGATCTAAAGGGTATCAAAATTTACAAAAAAAAAAGCTTAATATTTATTTGTTTATTTTATTAAACATTTCTTTCAATGTAAGTTGTTTAAGTTGCTTCGTTTTTTATGTGATAATACATTCTCTTTAATTCTATAAACAGACATAATTTCTTGTTCAGTTACAAAGTTCCGCTATTCAAGTCCTATAATTGCTGTGTCGAGAATACCGACTAATTTGTCAATCGAAATTTTTTGTTTTCAATAACCTCTGTCACTTTCTTTGCTATCGGAAGCGAATTATAATGACGAGGTATTTGGTTTAAATCATATCAAAGACGGAGTACATCGAGATGAAATACTACATTGAGTAAGCAATTATAAGCCAAATAAAATAAAAACATCTGCCCTTAAGATAAGGATAGTGCTGACAGATCAACTTCCAATTCATTGCACGCCGCCGCCGCGTTAAAGATAAACAGAGTTTAGATAAACAAACGTTAACAAAGGATATGCCTTTATCCATTTTTTGCAGCAATTCCACTTTTTGTTTAATGGACTCCGAAAGATACTTTCGCTTTGTATATCCTTTACATATTAGTAAATATATATCGGAAATTCTATTTGACATAATCGAAAGTTCAAGCTTACTTTTATAAAATTGTTGTAACAGTCTGCAAAAAATAATAATCCGGATCCAATTCGAAGATTAAGGAACAACGCAATCTGCAACATTAACTGAAATAGATAATTAGATAATTTTAGCTTAGCTTATCCCGTCCGTTACACATTAAACGCGCTTTCGTAAATGTATTTT
The DNA here is from genome assembly GCF_044657685.1 of Stegodyphus dumicola. Taxonomy (NCBI): domain Eukaryota; kingdom Metazoa; phylum Arthropoda; class Arachnida; order Araneae; family Eresidae; genus Stegodyphus; species Stegodyphus dumicola. The sequence continues at coordinate 166,256,233 of NC_140778.1, read as the reverse complement.
GCGCACATGCAAATTCGCAGCGGTAAAGGTCTTACGCGCATGCGTCAGCGCAGAAAGTTTGTAGCTTTGAAGTCCGGATTATGGGTGTCCGAATTAACGACTTTTGACTGTATATGAAATTACCTGATCACGAAAAAGTACATACCCTTTCCAAAGATGAACATTTGCACGTATAAAATAAATAAAATATCCAAAAACTTTTACCTCTAAATTATCTATTATAAGCGTCACCAACGAATCTATAACAAAACATTAAAATTGGTTACAAATACCTAGTCTCAAATATATAAATTATTTCCATGCACGTTTACTTCCACTGAAACGTATACCAAATTACTACAAACATATAATTCACAAAATAACTATCATTTAATTAAAATATAATTAAACCACGTACACGTCGACTTATTTTTACTTAAAAAAACATCCCAGAATTGCACAAAAATGGCATTGTGCACACTCTTCACTATATCCATGTACACTGCTTTTTTGTCATAAATTAGAAAAATTTCATGAAAATGCATGAAAATTTTGTGAATCTTTAAATTCGGTAAAAAGGACATATATTAAATTACCTGATCGCGAAAAAGTATATACCCTTTCCAAGGATGAAGGTTTGCACGTATAAAATAAATAAAATATCCAAAAACTTTTCCCTCCAAATTATCTATTATAAACCTCACCTGCCAATTTCTAACGCAAACATTAAAAATGGTTCCAAATACTTAGTGTCAAATACTTAAATTCTTTCCATGCACATTTACTTCTACTCAAACATATTCCAAAATACTACAAACATATAACTCTCAAAATCACGATCATTAAATTAAAATATAATTAAATTAAAAACACTACTTAAAATATAAATAAACACATACATTAAATTAATAAAAATTAGCTTACAATCCTAATTACTTTAAACTAAATCATTGCTAATAACAATTTTCCAATAATACCATATTAATTTATTTACTCTTTACATTTAGAACAATGCATAAAAATAATATCCTCAAATAATTAAAAATACTAACTTACCTAATCTTCTACAAAATCTTGAGTGCATGGCGGATCACAAAATGTCCATTTTCACCAGATTTCTTGCACCGCCATTCAAACTTATCTGTAATATCCTTCCTTTCACACAATCTCATTTCATATCCATATGTTCGACATTCATAGTTATCGGCAATTAAGCAATTCTTTTCAATTACACATAAACGCAATAAAAATTTCGGATTTACTTTATATACGGCCATGGGATCCAAATATTAAACAACACTGTTTCACAGAACATAGAATGAAACTAATGCTGTACAGCAGATATTTTTACAAATTTACCCCCTTTCCGATTAAAGAACAGTGATTCGTCCATTAATGTCACATGACATATCTCATGATCTCTCATTTCCCTCACACAAAATAATGCGTAATCGGAACTGAGTACTTCTCACATTATTCCCAAAGTCCTAGGTAGTAACCTTTATCGCCTCCAAAATGTTGCCAAACTACCTGTTACCATATTCCAAAGATCAGCCAAATCCTTTAAAGTAGCATTGTAAATAAAACTAGAATAAACATTATACATCTTGTTATCTTTCAAGATTCCCTCAAACTTTGATTAATTACTCAAAGCAGTGGTTTACTAACTTTGATGACCCTGGAAATACATAAAAGTATTTTGTCATCTCAGAGAACCAATACTATTTTTTTTCATTGTAATCAGCTGTTGTATATAAACACCTAGCATCCTCTGAAAAGTAATTTTTAAAAATGCATTAAAATATATCAAATTTTTAAGCATAAAAACTGATTTAATTCTTATTATTTTAGGTAAAAATAACAGTAATAAAAATAAAAACTTAATTATTTAAAACGTATATTATTGTGGCCTACGTTAATCATAATATTTTAGGAACCGCGTGTTTAAAGTTTTAAAATTACGTAAAAACACAGCCATACTATTCTAAAAAGCCGCGTTATATTCACCCCCTCCCCCGCCGATTTTCACCACCTCACCCGGTAGTGATGCACCGCTAACCAGCGGCAAAACGGAGCCCCGAACAGACGAGAAATATTCTCTGAGCGAACCGGGTTGCTACCTCCGACAAGCCAATTCGCCGGGTTACCAACTTGAACGTTTATCGCCATTTTTGGCGATGTTTACATTTAACGGATCCTTTGCGGAAGTGCTTCCGTACAATTATGTAACACAGCGTTATGTAGAGAGTATTATGTATTCAAGGGATATTTATTTTTCATTTATATGAATGTAATGGTTCTAACATGTTTATATTGCATTATAATTAAAAGCTCAATTTTTTATGTTAATAATAATTTTTCTATTTTATTTACAGGTTTCTGATTCTTCATGATATTTTGGACTTCTGAGGAGACCAGTGTAAATCCAACATCGCCCAAATATTGGCTGCATCACATTGAAAAATGATCTGGCTTGCTATTAAAAAATTCAAAAGGGCAGACTTCGGAAGAAATCATCCCATGGTTGCTGTGCTACGTCATACCATAGACATGACTTGTAGAACTATTGATGTATTACATCATTAGTATTTGATTTGGCCTGCAGGTGAAACATGTCGAAAAGCTGATTTTATGCAAAGTGGGGTTTGAAAAATGCTTTACTGTGTTCACATTGGATTGTTGAATCAATGACTGAACCATTAAAGAGAAAGAAGACACACAAAGTGACTGTGTTTCAAATAAGGACAATCGTATGACAAGTGCAAAACTCATTAAGCAAAGAAAATTAAATAGTATTGTTTAAACGTGTTTAAAATGATGCTGAAGAGACAACTGCTCTTAAATTAGAGTGATGATTTGTACAAGTCATCATACAAACTCTAAACAAGAAATGTTTTCAAGGAGAAAGGTTTGAAAATAAATCCATGAAGCCTAATGACGAAGAGGATCTAGTTTCAGTAAAACTGATAGTGCCAATCTAAAAATGACTGCCATAATACATTCTGGAGTGGCTGTGTAAATACAGAGTAAAGAGCAGTGACCTGTGCCAGAGGTTGTCTGTGCTCTCTCATAAATCTCATATTTGCACTCTTGTCTGTTTATGTGGAGGTCACCAGTATAGAATGATTATGAAGGAGCCGAAGGCAGCTATTTTAGGACAGAGTTAATTTAAAAAATTCAGCTAATTATAGATGTTAATACCAAAAACAGTTTTGTGGCATACCTTCTTTCCATTCGAAAACATTGGTATTACAGATCCAAATCTGACTTGCAAAGTCCTGACCTCTAAAAATTTTTGTATGAAAATTATTAGACTATTATCATAGAGATTATGTAAAATGACCCATCTTCAGGCTTTACTGTAAGCCTTTCTGTATCAAAGAACACAGAAACAAAGGGATTTCTTTTCACCCAAGCCTTTTCGGAGAGCTGTTTCTCATAATGTTATCCACTTTTACTTTACTTTTTCAAAAATGTTAGCAACAGTCTTACTAATAGCACTGGCGATTTCATATCTGTGGCTAATGACTTAGCCATTTTTTTTTTCAAGAATAGAAAATGATTATAATATATTCCACACACAATTTTCTGACTCTCCAATACATGTTTACATGGCATAGAGTCTGGTATTGTTGACATATAGGATATGTAACATTCCTTCCCTTTATCAATGGATTTTACAAACCTCTGCTTTCTGGAAGACTTAGATTAAACGATGTCAAGGTGATTTAAAAAGTGACTGTTTCCTGGCAGTAGTTCCTAGCACTTAGCGTTCTTGAGATGAAGTGTTCCCAGTCAGATTCTTGAGGGGTGAACTAGTGATGGGGGGGAGTCGGTCCGGACAGCTGGGCGGCTTTCTGAAATTATTTAGGTCACGTCCAGTTCCCGCAACTGTCTTGAGCTGGACCCTCCTTAGGCCGCACAAGGGCTGCATTGGGAACTTATTTTATAATATTAAAATGGCATAGTACAAAGCCATGCTGGGGTTATAGGCAGTATTTATTTTTTGCATATATTACGCAAAGGCGATACTAATACTTAAAGTTGTGTATCGCCCTTTGTAGAAACGATGTGAAAAAATAGGTGGAACATAAAAATTTACATGTATGCAAGAATATGTGTTACATGGTGTCTTATGTGCAGTATATATAAGACTATAGATGGAAGATAAAAACACATACATGCTTAACTATATATGTTAATGCTTATGTACCATTATTATTACTTACTGCCTCTATACTATTATTACACAAACCTGATTATACATAAACATGGTATGCCATTCATATAAGGTGAAAATATGATATGTATTTTACATGCACTACACCCCTTATATATTACATAGGGTGATGCTAATACTTAGGGTTATGGTATCACCTGACATAATGTTACTTAGTAAATGAAACACAGGTTTAGAGCAATGCAAAAATGCAAGACTCCTGCATACTTATAATTTTTCTGTAACGTTACATAAAGAATGTAATAGTGCATGAATATTAATGCTTAAGGTTCTACCACTTAGCGTAGAGATTCATAAGAAATGAAGTATAGATGTACATCAAACATACATAACAGATAACAGTATGTGTTACTTAGTGCCTATATCCAGCATACATGACATTACAGCTATATTATTAATTACACTTTTCATGATTATATATTGGCTTGGTATGCAGTATTTAAGGCTTTTGTGTTGCATACGTTATATGTTGCACAAAGGTGACAGTAACATTTGGGTATTGTTATTACCTGACAGAATGATACTTGGTAAGTGTAACATGAAATACATGAAAAAAAACTTAAGTAAATAATACTTGTATACTTTTACTTATGATTATGCCGTCACCTTATATAACCATATATATTTGATGGTAATAATACTTAAAAGTTTTGTTCTTACCTTATATAGAGATACATAATATGTAAAACTTGAAAGTACATAATATGGTACAAAGTCCATAATCTGGACTTCGGCGATTCCGGATTGGGTTTTTTCCGGATTATAGATCATCAGTTTATATCTGGTAAGATAGCATGCAGAAATTATAAAATTAAAAATATGAAACCGTAATTTATGAAATAAAGAACAGTTATGATCTATAGATCATCAGTTTATATCTGGTAAAATGGCATGCAGAAATTATAAAATTAAAAATAAACTAATTTATGAAATAAAGGGTTATGATCTAAAGGGTATCAAAATTTACAAAAAAAAAAAAAAAAAAAAAAAGCTTAATATTTATTTCTTTACATTATTAAACATTTCTTTCAACGCACGCATGTGTGGAGCATGCGCGCATTTTCTACGCGCATGCGTAAAGCATACATAAAAAAAAAAAAGTTTGTGGCCTTTGAAGTCCAGATTATAGATCATTCCGGATAATGGACATCTGGATTACGGACTTTGTACTGTATATGAATTGTAATACTTAAAAGTTGTGGTATCATTTTGCATAAGAAGTAAAAGTTAAAAACACATAATATATAGGAGTACGTAACTGTATATGTTATTTAATGTCTTACAGCATACAGTATATGACATTTATTGATGCCACGTTGCAGTTTTGGCACGTGCTCAAACTATGCATTTGAGAATTTTCTTGCCTGCATTTTTACACTGTGGTTTGCCTGAACGTTGCACATAATACTGGTAAGGAAGGTTGCAAATTGATATTTTAGGCATCTACATCTAAATTACTTGTGGCAGATGTGGTCCACACAAGTCCGACTCTAGAGCCTGCAGTTTGTCCATGATTTTCTCAATTTTTGTCAACAGCTGGTCACTCACTTTCTTTATCATTTTATCAGAAGCACTAAAAGGATGGCTTCTTTAGTGTATGTGGCATATGTCAATCCTCTGCGAGCGTACATATATTGATGTGTTCATGTGTGCCATCTTCACCACATTCACACACTTCATAGGAGGATGTGCCTTTCTAGTAGAAACACACTGGAATCGGACCGTGACCATTAATGTTTCCAGTCAGCTGTGGTGATGACATGACTTGATCTGTTGTGAGTTTGTGACAGAATTTACGAGTATGGTGACCTTGTTGGGCGGTATCCCACTCCTCCTGCCCTTGTTGCATAACTGATTTCCATGTTTTTTTATTTTGATGTCGGACCGTGGGAGTTCAACAATTTTATCAGCATTAACGTTCTGTGCAGCCTCCTTTGCTAACGTATCCACTTCCTCATTTCCTTGGTGCCCTGTATGTGCCGTAATCCACAAGATTTGAATTGGTTTGGTTAGTGTTCTTTGTTGCAGCAGGGCCTGTATGTTTGTGATGAGTGAGGTTGTATGAGGTATAACAATTAAGGAACCGGACTAGTTCTAAAAATTGGCTTTATTGAAAACATTATACAAATAACATTTAGCCCCCTTTAGCATACTTTCTTTCCCTATCAAAACATCGCATGCGTGTGTCCACCAAGAACTGTTTTAGACGGAGCATATTTTACAGTGGAGCATTGTCTTGGTCTAAATTCCATGTGTTGTTGCTCCACAGATCTGGCCTTATCTTCCTTGTAGCACCTGAATGTCGTATTGCTGTTTTACCACTGGCCTCATAGCATTTAAAAGAGCCAAAGCAAATGCATGAAAAGTAAGGAGGCAGAGAAAAGAAGGGAAAGAGTAAAGAAGAAGCCACGCCCACCCGGAAGAGTGAGGCAGCGGAAAGAAAATTTGAGGGCTTATCAAAACAGGAAAGACACCGTAAACGGAGTATTTCTGAAATGAAAAGCGAGAAGTGATAGAAAAGAAACCATTTCTCCCTAGGAACGACTGTAAAACAGCCGAAGCAGTAAGAAAGGAGAAGATAAAGTTACGCCCCGCTCAGCACCGAAATATACTGCAAGCAGTATATTCAGTGGAGAAGGGAAAGAACCTGCTCGCTCACATGCAACCTGCACGCTCACAGGTGAAAGGGCCCCATTGAACGCAAGTAAAGAACGTATTCAAACCATCAAGCGTCAATGGGAGGTTAGAGAGAAAGAAAGCAAAACTTACGTTGGATCCACCTTGACTCCGCTTTCAGCTCTGTCCACCAGACAAGTAATCTATTCCATCAGCATGGTTTGGAAATCTGGAAAAAACAAAATAAGACGTCAGATTAAGCTGATAAGAACAGAATAAACCAACTTTATTGAGCGAATACTAAAATTTACAAACTATGTACAATATGTACAGGAAAGATTACATTATTATTGCAAGTATTTACAAATTCTGTGTTCAACAATTTACATTCTAAATTTCATGATTTTGCGGTACAAACATAAAGTAGTTTATATTGATAATACATTGCACAGTCAGTATGTATTCAACGATTAGTGTATCACACAAAGCAAAGTCCGTGCCCAATGGTTGTCGATAATGTTCATTTCACATGAATGGTGTTTCAAGATACTAGAGTCCATTCCAAGGGGGTATTGTCAAATTCCATATTTTTAAATTAATGTCCTTGCGGGTGGAAGTAGAAGCCACTCCTGAAGGGGCGTTAGTGTTCATTTTAATTCTCTGCATCTCCTCCCTGGTTACTGGTCGGGTGCTGTGCATCGTTTTCACTTCGTCCGCTGAGATGACCAACATAAATGTTTCTGCTGTATCTGATCACATCACTGACACAAAGAGTCTTGAAAAGCCGGCCATAGGATTTGGAACATGCAATGTTTAGAAATTTGTCATTAGCTCTGTCCCAAGAGCCAAGTGAACCAATGACGATAGGAACAATTGTGCAGTGTCCGTGCTCATGTGCAATAGAGGCGCGGAGAGCTTCATATTTTTCAAGTTTCCTAGCACGTGCTTCGGCAAAGGCTCCTAGGTGATTTTCAAACGGAATGGTGACGTCAATGATAAAGAACTGTCCGTCATGTTCGATGACAAGATCAGGGTGGAGACGTGAGTTGTCAAGTGATTGGTCATTTGAAACAATCTTGAAATCCCTCTTGCACATCTTGATGATTCGGTCGACGATTGCATTGTGACGTTCTTTATACAGTGTAGAGTAGGACATACAATGATCCAGAACGTGTGGCAATGTTTCTCTATCTGCACCACAGCGGCGGGATCTGGGGTCCGCATTGGACCAAGGCTTAGCACCATTCAGGTTGACAAGATTCAAGCAGGCTTTATGTATGAATCTCCAGTCCGAGAAGCTGGTATATTTCCCAGTTTGTAAGAAGTGGCTGGAGGCTTTACATGCAGTGACACATTCTAAGGTCTTCCCTTGGTTTGGTAGGGAAAGGAGACGTTCGTCTCTTTGGTGTTTACACATTTTCCTGATGGATGCAGCGATGTTCCGTCGGTGAGCAGCAGTGGCAGAAAAGTTGCCTGCTTCCAAAACGGGGAGACTGTTTTGGATGGTCCATTTGACGTTTAATCGTCTAGAGGCAGCCCGTGCAGCGGTCCAGATGTTTCCAATGCGATTACAGGTCCTACGGAAGTTGCCATCGGTGGTACCAGAGAGGAAAGTTGCAAAATCAGGGTTTCCATCTTCAGAGGGGATGCGATGTTGGACAGTTTCTTTAAGATCCTCCCAAGCAAGGTCACATACTGTGGAGTCTCTGGAAGTAAGCAGCTTAAATGCCGTGTCGATGGCAAAGATATCCGCCTCTTCAGCAGCAATGGGCAGGTTGACAGAGCCACTGGCAGGGCTGCCGTACAGATAGTCGTTTGAAGCTCGATGAGGTAGGTAGAGGGTGTCTTTTACGTAGGGTCAAATAACTTTATCAAGTTTCTCCCACTCTCCTTTCTTGAGCTGTGAGGTGCGCATCGCAAAAGTGAGCGACGGGAAGAGGAATGTTTTGATGGAGTCTGGGTCTGGATGCCTTTGCCATGGCACAAGTTTGGATGTCAAGAGCCTTCTTCCGTTGCCAATGAATCTGTCAATGCTGGTGGGGATGGCGCATTCTCCAAGAAATCCAACAGGCTTTCCTAGGAAGTTGCAGGAGTCACCATCGTCCAGGGGGCGTATAGGCTGCCCATCAATCTGGAACGTAGTAGGGCGGGTGCCGACCGGTCGACAGCCAGACAGATGGAGGGATGCACACTTGGAGCTGTTGATCCTAAGGGAGAGCTTCTGGCAGGAGGAAAGGAAGCTGTTGATCAGGCACTGCAGTTTATCAGGTGAATTGGCAATGAGAGCAACATCATCAGCGTAGGCAAGGATCGCTCTATCTTCCACCGGTGCAGTATTCCAGAGAATGGGGTTCATGGTCGTTACAAAGAGGAGTCCACTCAGGGGGTCACCTTGTAGAATGCCAGCGTTTACAGGAATAGGGGCGGTGGTGCCTTTATCTGAGATGAATTCCGTAGTTACATCATGGTACATATCCTCAATGATGTGACAAAAATCTTCACCAGCACCGAGGGATGCGAGTGTGGACGTGATAGCCTGGTGCGGGACCGAACCAAATGCGTCCACTATGTCGATCCAAGCAACGCAGAGATCTTTTTTTTTGGTTCTTGCATTATTCATCAGCTTTTGCAGGATGAAGTTATTTTCCATGACTCCATCGTAGGGGCGGAACCCTTTCTGTGCAGGATGAAGCAGGTTGTTGCTCTCGAGCCAGTCGGAGAGTCTCCTAGCCAGCAATCCAGAGAAGAGTTTTGCAATAGTGCGACACAGCGATATTGGCCGCCAGTTGCTCGGATCAGTGGGGTCTCCCTTTTTGTAGATCAATATGCTTCTTGAGGATTTCCACATTTGGGGGATACGGCGATGCTTAAGGCAGATGTAGATCGCAGCCAGCACCTGTCCATCCGGGTCCATGGTCTTCCAATGCTGATAGGTCAGTCTATCAGGGCCTGGAGCCGTGTTTTCAAATCTAGCCAGTCTGGTGATGACTTCAGCATTGGTGAAAGGCTCTATGTTAAAAGTGGATGAGGCAAGTGGAGGAGGTCTTGAGGATAGGAGAGAGGCATCAAAGACACGTTCAGTTCTAACATTCCGGAAGTGAGCTTCTAAAAGTGAGGGATCAATGTCGCAGTTTCTTGTACTTCCAGACATGATAATGCGGGCAGCACGTCGTCTGTTCCTTCTGTAGAGTTTTTGGATGCTAGTGGCATCTTCAACATTTACGGGGGTGCTTCTTGCGGCTGGTGCCATGGCTGAGAGCTTGCATTCACCCCGTGCAAAGGCGATAATTTCATCTAATGTATTCTGGAACTGGTCCCAGGAGTCAGCAGAAGGGGTGTAACTCAGAATATCAGCGAGGAGAGGCAGGAAGCAGGCCAGTGCAGTAGGAGTGTCGAGGACAGAGGGCGGCACAACACGGACAGTGGGCGTGTTAGAGAACTCTGCAGGGGGTGCACTTGAGGTGGCAGCATGGGAGGATGTCTCATTTTCTGCATCCAAGACAGGAACATGGCCGGCGGACGCGGAAACAGCATTATCTGGAGGTGAGTGATCCCTGTTACGGATATCCATCCTTCTGTGAAACATTTTGTGATTATAAAGTCCTTTTCTGGAGGTGAAGGACCTGTCGCATTGGGGGCAGGAGTATCTTCGTTGGACAGGTAACTGATCATCAGCCGGAGCACAGAGGAGACCTTACGAAAGACACGGGTGATGCGAAGGGCGTCTTGTAATGAGAGAGTTGCATAGAAGGCACATGTAAATTACATGTTGAATGTCAATATCGTGTCCAGTCAGGAGGTGTCTTGTGAGGGATCTTCTTTGGGCAGTCCATTTTCTAGTACTGTACGCGAAGTTGCATCCAGGTTCTGTACATGAGAATGTAGCAGGCACAGGAAAGTACACCGTGAGCGACGAACCATCTCTGGAGGGCTGACGAGGGCAGAAGTTCTTCGAATGCTGAACTCTGGACTGTCAGGGTCCTCATTTTGAGTTCTGATGAAACGAGGGGAGGGGCTACCATCCGCATCATCATCAGATGTTGACTCTGGAGAGGAGAGCATGGCAGAAGAGAGACTTGGAGGTGGTGATCCAGCAGGCAGGCCAGTGAAGGATGGCTTAGCAGGAGGGACAGTAGTAGACTTGCTCCCAGATGGAATGACATCGCGAGGAAGTAAAGTAGTCGGGTCAGCAGGAGGGGTGGTGGAGGTTCTGAAGGAAGTGGTGACATCACGAGGTGGTGAAACAGGTGGGTCAGCAGGAGGAGTAGTGGAGATCCTCAATGAAGTGGCGACACTTCTTTGAGGTCGCTTGACGAAAGCAAAGAAACAAACAAAAGAGTCTTGACAAACTTGACAAAGAAAGTCGCTTGACGTGAGCAGACCTCCATTAGCTGCGGCAGTCTTCATCTTCGGGTGCGTTGGTCCTCTGGTGATGGCTCCATCCTCTGTAGTAGCGGGGACGGGATCCCGGTATCCAGGAGAGATCTTGGGAGACTGGAATCTTCCACTAGCGGCTACAGCGTCCATCCAGGCTTGTGGTAGTCCTTCAGGGCTGGCATCATCTTCGGCGGTACCGGGAACTTCCACACGGCGACCAGCAGGGTCCTTGGTACTGCAGACTCCTCCTCTCGTGGCTCCAGACATCGTGGGCAGGGACCTGCTTAGGGCAGCATCGTCCTCAGGAACCTTTGACATCCAACCGTCTACATCCAACAAGAAAAAAGAAAATGCAACCCATATAGTACAAAAGAAAGAAACAGTCATTCAAAGTAAACCCAAAACTGCCACTAAAAAGTATCAAATAAAAATAGAAGTTCCAGCAATAGCTCTTTTGACGAAATGATTTCTGAATCTGCGGATTCAGACACTATGGAAGTAGAGGATGGTCTAGAATTTCCCAGGCATCTACTTCCACGAAAAACCAAACAAGAGCACAGAAAGAACAAAAACCAGACATAATGGCCACCCTCGTCTCATGGAACTGTCGCAGTTTCCACCGAAATTTGCTCGACATCAAAGCCATAATTAATGCTTATCATCCTGTATGCTTCGCAGTACAGGAAACAAATCTAAAACCAAAACAACAGGCAAAACTTCGGAGGTTTTCCTTCGTCAGGAAAGATAACCTTGCAGGTGAGCGTGCCAGTGGAGGTGTAGGTCTCCTCACGTCACTGGATTATCCCTCAAATGTGCTTTCTTTGACGACATCCCTCCAAGTTGTCGCTACTCAAACAAATTTTGATATTGTTGTTACAGTCGTTTCTCTGTATTTGCCTCCAAATGAGCATATTGATCAGCAAGATTTAAATGGTTTTTAGAGCAGCTGCCTGAGCCTTTCATCATAATAGGAGATTTTAATGGCCATAGTCCGCTCTGGGGTAGTAAAGATACAAATTGCCGAGGAAGACAATATGAGCAGATGATCGAAGATCATAGCCTTTGTCTCCTGAATAATAGGCAGGATACTTACTTCCATGAGCCTTCAAGGACATTCCACGCTCTCGACCTTGCCATCTGTTCACCATCTCTGTTGCCATTTTGCACTTTTAGTGTCGGAAATGACCTGTACAACAGCGATCATTATCCCATTTTTGTATCTCTTGCACAAAGAGGAGCAAACCCCATGTCGAGACTCCCTCGGTTTATACTAGACAGGGCAGACTGGGAACTCTTCTCTTCCTCCGCAGAGCTCACAGAGGAAATGGTAGAAGATGTGCATATTGATGACGCTGTGGAAGCTGTTACTAATACTATTATTCAGGCAGCTATGCTTTCGATTCCTATAACATCAGGAAAAATACTAAAATATTCGAAACCGTGGTGGAATCGCGACTGTCATGAAGCACTGAAAAAACAGAAAAAAGCATGGGGTATTTTTCGTAGATATCCTACTCTGCGAAACCTCATAGCCTTTAAAAGAGCCAAAGCAAATGCACGAAAAGTGAGAAGGCAGAGCCAGAGGGATTCCTGGATTTCATATGTGTCCTCAATAACATCCTGTACACCTAGTAAGCGGGTTTGGAAAAGAGTTCGAAAAGCATGCGGTATGTATAATGACCACTCATTTTCCTTTTTGGAAAAAGATGGCCGAGTGATTAGCTCCATAGAAGAAATTGCAAATACTATTGGTGAGACATTTGCTGCCCTTTCTTCCAGCAGAAACTATTCACCTGCATTTCTCTGTATCAAGCAGCACTCTGAAATAAATCCCATCGCATTCAACTCTACCAAATCTGAGCCTTACAATAGAGCATTTACTATGCTGGAATTAAAGGGAGCTTTGTTGCAGACACATAAGTCTTCTCCGGGTTTTGATGGCGTGTATTATGAAATGCTTAAGCATCTGTCCTATGAGTCACTGACTGCCCTTCTCACTCTTTACAATAGAGTGTGGAAGGAGCGTACATTTCCCAGTGCATGGCGGAGAGCTGTAGTATTTCCTATTGGGAAGCCAGGGAAAGACCTGAGGAATCCCTCGAACTATCGGCCAATTGCCCTTACTAGTTGTGTTTGCAAAGTGTTTGAAAAGATGGTAAACAGCCGCCTAGTCTACTTCTTGGAAAAGAATAATATTATATCGCCTTATCAAAGTGGTTTTCGAAAGGGGAGAACAACCGTAGATAACATGCTCCTGCTAGAGACTTCCATTCAGAAAACATTTGTAAAAAGAAGCCACCTTGTCTCGATATTCTTCGACATTGAAAAAGCTTATGATAAGGCATGGAGATACGGTATACTCCGGGATCTTCACGAGAGTGGCTTGCGCAGCAACCTACCAATTTTCATTCAGAATTTCTTGAACACTAGAACTTTTCAAGTAAGGATTGGCTCTGTTTTTTCGGATGTTTTCCAACAGGAAGAGGGTGTGCCTCAAGGCTGTGTGCTTAGTGTAACGCTGTTCAGTTTAAAAATAAATTCTGTATGAAAAGAACTTCCTCCTACCATCTTGGGATCACTATATGTAGATGATTTACAGATTAGCTGTCGAGGAGCAGACATGAGATACATAGAGGGGCAATTGCAGATGGCTCTGAATAAGATCCAAGAATGGTCAGACAAACAGGGATTTACCTTTTCGAAACAGAAAACTGTGTGCGTGCACTTTTGTAGGAAGCGAGGTCTCCATCCTGAACCTGAGTTATATCTAAAAGGTACAATTATTCCAGTTGCGCCCGAAGTGAAATTTTTAGGAGTGACGTTCGACCAGAAATTGACTTTCCTTTCTCATGTTTTAAACCTAAGAAAGAAGTGTCTAAAAACACTAAATATTTTAAAAGTGTTGGGGAACACCTCCTGGGGTGCAGAGCGTTGCTCCATGCTTCGCATTTACAGAGCACTTATCCGCTCTAGACTGGACTATGGCTCAGTGGTTTATGGATCCGCTCGCTCATCTGTTTTGTTAAAACTGGATCCTGTTCACCATAAAGGTTTGCGGATTTGTTCAGGAGCTTTCAGGACTTCTCCTGTATAGAGCCTATATGTTGACTCTAACAAACCATCACTTTATCTGAGGCGTGAGCAATTGTCCCTTTTACAATATTGTAATACTCTATCTCAACCTGAACATCCCAATAAGCTGTGCTTACTTGTTGATGAGTGTAACACATTATTTGAAACACGTCCATTCTGTGTTCCTACTTTCCCTTTAAGAGTTCGCCCTGTCATTGAGGAACTCTCCCTCTCTGATATGCACCCCCAAGCAGTACAGAATTTTGAAATTCCACCTTGGGAAAATTCACGGATCCAGCTTCTTGATGTTTTTAAACATCACGTAAAGGCGAGCACTAACGAGATCGTTTACAGACAAATTTTCGCTGAGCACAGGCACAAATATAGCAGTTATTATCCGATATACACAGATGGATCAAAGACAAATGATCATGTTGGGATGGCTTTTGTATTTGAAAATTACATAGAGGGCAGATGCCTGCACCATGCTTTCTCTGTCCTAACATCTGAACTAACTGCAATATATTTTGCTCTTTTGTACATCTCAAAGCTCTGCCACAAAAAGTTCATAGTTTACACAGACTCGTATAGTGCTCTTAAATCCTTGGAAGCTTTTCCCAACGCTCAGAATCCTGTGGTAGTGGATGTTCTCAAAATTCATAGAAATTTAATGATACGAGGATATGAAATCCTGTACTGCTGGGTTCCCGGGCATACGGGAATAAAGGGAAACGAGCTTGCAGACATCGCGGCAAAATCTGCTGTCGAACTGTCCAGTCGCCTTATCCCTTTTAGAGACATCTGCTGTGTCATCAAGGGAAAGATACGAAAAAAATGGCAGCAAATTTGGGATGTTCAGCATCACAACAAGTTGAGAAACATCAAACCTAGAATTGAGCATTGGGATTTTGCTGGAAATCGTAAAGAGGACGTTCTTTTGACTCGACTCAGAATTGGTCATACCAGAGTCACACATAGCTATCTTCTTAAAGCTGAAAATGAGCCTGTTTGTTTTAATTGTAATGTTTGTTTATCTGTTCGTCATATTTTAATTGAGTGTCAATGTTTTAATAGTCTTCACCAGAAATATTTTAATAGCTGTGACTTACCTCTCGACCGTTTAATCGGAAGAGAGGTCAATTCTAATTTATTTTATTATTTAAAAGAGACTGGCTTTTATTACCAAATGTAATTTGTTTTGAAGACTGTGTCTTGAATTTTAATATGAGCTTTTAACTTGTGTTTATATGACTTCATCCTCTGGATTTGGTACATTTATCTACTTGTTTTTATTTATTGAATTTTAATGTCATCAATTGTAATCATCTCATCTTTTGTTTGGCGCGTCATAATCATCTCTGGTTTTTGCGCCATAATCACTCACTCACCTTTCTTAGCTGTAACTTTTTCCCTTCCCTTCTCCCTTGTGGTTTCTCTCTACGGAGTTTGGGGCTCGTCACGAGAGGCTGGAACAGACCTTGTTTCTAGTTTTTCGAGTGGCGAGAAAACTGCCCACGTGTTTGCCGTGCGTGGAGACCCATGTCGTTGGAAAGGAGGGTCCTGGCAGTTGAGGGGCGAGGTACTGTCCCCAACACACTGCTTTGGCCTCTGCTTCAGCTAAACGGGAGGCAATTAGTCGTCCTCACGGGTGTCAATCAGCTGGTCACTAGTCCTTGTGTCAGTGGCTTGGGGTCAAGCTGTCGGGAGTACCTGCTTTCGGGAAAGCCGACTGTGGGGCTTCAGTTTGCGTATAGGTCCGGCTTGCCCTAACACAGGAATCTGTGTTCCCTTGTTGGGCTCCGTGGTGGGCGGGGCCGTCGGACCTGAATCTTATCTCTTTCAAACATGGCTTCACTTTTTATATTTAAAAAAGTGATACAAACGAAACTAAACAAGAAATAGAAATTATTGACAAATCCATTAACAAAAAGATCCGTAAATACAAATAATGCTGAGGAAACTACTGAAAATCCGCGCTTCCTAGTTTTCTCTAGCCCTTCTGGTGAACTGCAAAAGATGTCTCCTTTTCTAGTAAGCAAATACATTAACTCATGCATAGGTCAGCCGAAGAACATTAAGCGTCTCCGTTCTGGAGACCTGCATTTAGATACCTTTCGGCCACCCAGTCTGCTTCACTTTTGAGTCAAACCAATTTTGGACAAGTACCTATAACTGTGTCAGCACACAAAACACTTAACTTCTGTAAAAGTGTGATCTCGGAAATCAACCTTATGCTTGTTTCAGACGAAGAGTTGGTTTCTGAGTTAGCTGACCAGAAGGTTTGTGCTGCTAAGCAGATCAAGATGCGTAAGGAAGGTCAGTTGATCGACACAAAACACGTCATCTTGACCTTCAAATCGCCTGATCTGCCAAAGAATATAAAGGCTGGGTATCTAAACTGCCCCGTAAGACCGTATATTCCCAATCCAATGCGATGCTTCCAATTCCAGCAGTTTGGTCACTCTAAAACATCCTGTCGTGGCAGCCTGACGTGTGCTCGATGCTCGTCGGTTGTTCACGATAGTGAAAATTGCACTGCTGCGGCATTGTGTGTAAATTGGAAAGGCGATCATCCGGCATTTTCTCGTTCTTGTCCAAAATGGAAAACAGAGAAGGAAGTACAGATGACAAAAGTCACTAGAAACATCTCCTACGCAGAAGCCAAAAGGCTGGTTCAAAGCACACAGCTTCAACGAAATAGATTATATGTTAGTGCCGTTAAAGCAACACGGACCGTTGCAACTCAAACATTGATAAATGCACAGACTCCTCCAAATAAAACCCAGAAGCATGCAAGCCAGAAAAAGGAAACTCCGACTCATAGTACATAAACAAGAAATAGCAATCCAGAGCAAATCCAAAAATGAGCCTTCAAAAATAGAAACAAAAAGCAGAAGCAATAGTAATAGTTCATTTGAGGATATGGTATTTGAATCTTGAGATTCAGATAGTATGGAAGTAGAAGAGGGGCTAGATCTTCCCGAGCATCTACTTCCACGAAAAACAAAAAAGCAGCACAGAAAAAAACAAACATAAATTATAATGGCTACCCTGATCTCTTGGAACTGTCGTGGATTCCACCAAAATTTTCTTGACATCAAAAGTATAGTCAGTGTTCATCACCCTGTGTGCTTGGCAGTACAGGAAACAAATCTGAAACCAGATCAACGAGCAAAACTTCGGAGGTTTTCTTTCGTCAGGAAAGATCACCTTGCAGGTGAACGTACCTGTGGAGGTGTAGGTCTTCTCACCTCACTCGACTATCCCTCAAGTTCCCTTCCTTTGACTACATCCCTCCAAGTTGTCGCTATACAAGTAAATTTTCATATTGTAGTTTCGTTTCTCTTTATTTGCCTCCTAATGAGCACATTGATCAGGAAGATTTAAATTGTCTTATAGAGCAGCTGCCTGAACCTTTGATCATAATAGGAGATTTTAATGGCCATAATCCGCTCTGGGGTAGTAAAGATACAAATTGCCGAGGAAGACAAATTGAGCGAATGATTGAAGATCATAGCCTTTGTCTCCTGAATAATGCGCAGGATACTTACTTCCATGAGCCTTCAAGGACATTCCACGCTCTCGACCTTGCCATCTGTTCACCCATCTCTGTTGGCATTTTGCACCTTTAGTGTCGGAAATGATCTTTACAACAGCGATCATTATCCCATTTTTGTGTCTGTTGCACGAATAGGAGCAAACCCCATGTCGAGACTCCCTCGGTTTATACTGGACAGGGCAGACTGGGAACTCTTCTCTTCCTCTGCTGAACTCACAGAGAAAATGGTACAAGACGTGCATATCAATGATGCTGTTGAAGCTGTGTATAATACTATTATTCAAGCAGCTATGCTGTCCATTCCTAGAACATCAGGAAAAATACTAAAGTATACGAAACCATGGTGGAATCGCGACTGTGATGAAGCACTGAAGAAACAAAAAAAAGCATGGGGAATTTTTCGTAGATATCCGACTCTGCGAAACCTCATAGCATTTAAAAGAGCCAAAGCAAATGCACGAAATGTAAGAAGGCAGAGCCAAAGAAATTCTTGGATTTCATATGTGTCATCAATAATATCCTCTATGCCTAGTAAGGCGGTTTGGGAAAGAGTTCGAAAAGCATGTGGAATATATAAGGACCAATCACTTTCCTTTTTGGAAAAAGATGGCCGAGTGAATAGTTCCATAGAAGAAATTGCAAATACTATAGGTGAGACATTTGCTGCCGTTTCTTCCAGCAGAAACTATTCACCTGCATTTCTCACTATCAAGCAGCACTCGGAAATAAATCCCATCGCATTCAACTCTACCAAATCTGAGCCTTACAATACAGCATTTACTATGGTGGAATTAAAGAGAACTTTATTGCAGACACATAGGTCTTCTCCGGGTTTTGATGGCATAAATTACGAAATGCTAAAGCATCTGTCCTATAAGTCATTGAAAGCCCTTCTCACTCTTTACAATAGAGTGTGGCCCCTCAGTGGGCTCACTTTTGTGAGTACGGGTGTGGTAATCCCGAGGTACCCTAGCCCTTCAGGGGATCATCTTGATGAGACGGGTGTCACGATCCTGGAGCCCCAGTGATCTGTCCTCTTTTCCGTCTCCTCTCCTCTTCGCTGGAACTTTTTCCCTTCCCTTCTCCCTTGTGGTTTTTCTCTACGGAGTTTGGGGTTCGTCACGAGAGGCTGGAACAGATCTTGTTTCTAGTTTTCGAGTGGCGAGAAAACTGCCCACGTGTTTGCCGTGTGTGGAGACCCGTGTCGCTGGAAAGGAGGGTCCTGGTAGTTGAGGGGCGAGGTACTGTCCCCAACACACTACTTTGGCCTCTGCTTCAGCTAAACGGGAGGCACCTTAGTCGTCCTCACGGGTGTCAATCGGCTGGTCACTAGACCTTGTGTCAGTGGCTTGGGGTCAAACTCTCAAGAGTACCTGCTTTCGGGAAAGCCGACTGTGGGGCTTCAGTTTGCGTATAGGTCCGGCTAGCCCTAACACAGGAATATGTGTTCCCTTGTTGGGCTCCGTGGTGGGCGGGGCCGTCGGACACGAATCTTTATTCTTTCACTATGGCTTCTCATATCTACTTAATTAAAGATTTCGAGGTAACTCCAGTCACTCAAGTCACTCCAGTCACTCAATCCAGTTCTGAAACTTCTACTGCTAAACCATTCATTCAAACTATTTCTGAAAAGTCTACTGCAAAAAAATTACGTACAGATACAAATGAAAAAAATCATAACAATAGTCCCCGTTTCCTAGTCATCTCTAGTCCTTCTGGCGAAATCCATAAGATGTCTCCTTTCGTAATAAACAAATATATCCAGTCTCGTATTGGGGAGCCGAGAAATATAAAGCGTCTCCGATCCGAAGACTTGCTTATTGATACAACCTCAGCCACCCAGTCTGCTTCTTTACTTCAGATAACTAAACTTGGGCAAGCGAATGTCACTGTAACACCACATAAGTCACTGAACTATTGTCGTGGTGTAATCTCAGAATTCGACCTTCTGTATGTTTCTGAAGAAGAGATCGCTTCTGAGCTATCCGAACAAAATGTCTGCGGTGTAAGGCGGATCAAGGTGCGTAAAGAAGGTAAATTGATAGACACAAAACACGTGATCCTTACTTTCAACACGCCTGATCTGCCTAAGAATATTAAGGCCGGATATCTAAATATTCCTGTAAGACCTTATATTCCAAACCCTATGCAATGTTTCCAATGCCAGCGTTTCGGCCATTCTAAGACGTCTTGTCGTGGCAGCCTCACATGCGCCCGATGCTCACAGATTGGCCACGGTTCTGATAATTGTACCGCTGCGCCTTTGTGTGTAAATTGCAAGGAAGACCACCCAGCATTTATTCGCTTGTGCCCAAAATGGAAATCTGAAAAAGAAATCCAGACTACGAAAGTTACTAGGAACATCTCTTACGCCAAAGCGAGAAGATTTGTCCAGAGCACACAGCTTCGACCAAACACATCATACTCAGTGCTGTAAAATCATCTTGTACAGTCACCACCCAAACATCAATAGGCACACAGACCCTACCAAATAAAACCCATCTGTCTACATCCAACAAGAAAAAAGAAAATGCAACCCATATAGTACCAAAAAAAAAAAAAAAAAAAAAAAAAAGAAACAGTTATTCAAACTAAGCCCAAAACTGCCACACAAAAAATATCAAATAAAAATAGAAGTCACAGCAATAGTTCTCTTGATGAGATGATTACTGAATCTGCAGTTTCAGACTTTATGGAAGTAGAACAGGGTCTAGAAGTTCCCAGGCATCTACTTCCACGAAAAACAAAAGAACAGCACAGAAAAAACAAAAAACATTCATAATGGCCACACTCGTGTCATGGAACTGTCGCGGTTTCCACCGAAATTTACTTGACATCAAATCTATAATAAATGTGTATCATCCTGTGTAAGTATTTTAATAGCTGCGACCTGCCTCTCGACCGTTTAATCGGAAGAGAGGTCAATACCAATTTGTTTGACTACCTGAAAGAAACAGGTTTCTATTATTTAATTTGATTTTTGTCTTGAGATTTTATGTTAGAATTTTAATGAATCAGATATTTTAAGATAATATATATATATTGCATATTTCATTATCTGGATCATAATCAACATTTTCATCCCACCATTTCACTATCTTTTTACTTGCCTCCATTTTAAAAGTGTGCTGTTGCTTTATATTTTTTCTTTTATACTTTATATGCGAAATACGAATCCTGCGTTTGGCGCATATGGCCTATAGAGCTTTGCGCCATAAATCTACCACTACCACTACCACTATCTTCCATTCTATACAGATGGTTCAAAGTCAAAGATCATGTTGGAATGGCATTTGTAATTGAAGATCACATGGAGGGCAGACGCTTGAACCATGCTTTCTCTGTCTTAACATCCGAACTAACTGCGATATATTATAGTCTTTTGTACATCTCAAGGCTCTCTGCCACAAAAAGTTTATAGTTTATACAGACTCCTGTAGTGCAAAATCCTTGGAAGCTTTTTCCCATACTCAAAATCCAGTCATAGTGGATATTCTAAAGTTACATATAAACTTAACGAGTCGTTTGTATGATATCCTGTACTGCTGGGTTCCCGGGCATGTGGGAATAAAAGCGAATGAGCTGGCAGATATCACAGCGAAATGTGCTTTTGATCTGTCCAGTCGCCTCATCCCTTTTGGAGACATCTGTTGTGTAGTCAAAGAGAAGATTCGAAAAAAATGGCAGCAACTTTGGGATGTTCAGCTTCAAAACAAGTTAAGACATGTAAAGCATAGAATTGAGCATTGGGAATTAACTAGAAATCGTAAGGAGGAAGTTCTTTTGACTCGCCTCTTTGACTAGAATTGGTCACACCAGAGTGACACATAACTACCTTTTAAAATTAAAACACAATAACACGCCGGAATTTGGATTGGAACGATCCTAATTCCAATCCAAATTGGTTGGACTGCATGATCATGGTTCACATGTCAATATAACCAGCTATTGAGGCGTTGTCTGGTGGAGGTTGAAAGCCCACTGGTCTTCCAAGGAACCGTCCGGTGTCTTCGTCTGCCTGGTTCCTGATAGGGGTGCCGTCGACATAGAAGGTGGTCGATCGAGCACCAATCGGTTGAGCTCCTGAGAGGTGGAGGGTGTAGCACTTTGCAGTGTTGAAGGAAAGGGAAAGTTTTCTTGCCAGCGATGTCAGGTGGTCAATGTGCGACTGAAGCTCCAAAGGTGTGGGTGCCAACAGGAGGATGTCGTCGGCGTACGCAAGAACCCGGTGTTCTGGGTGGGATGACTGTACTTGCCGAATGACCGAGTCAATTGCAATGTTAAAAAGTATTCCGCTGAGTGGGCAGCCTTGTCGGACACCTCTTGTGATCGGAATAGGATCAGTTGTACCGTCAAGGCACAAGAACTGCGTGGTGGCATCAGTGTACAGAGAACGGATAATCCGGAGGATGGAGGTACCCGCGCCAAGGGTCAAGAAAGCACGGAATATTGCGTCGTGGGGTATTAATCCAAATGCATTGGAACAGTCCAAGGAGGCAATGCACAAGTCTTTTTTTGTTCCTGCGTGCATGGCGGAGTCTCTGTTCCAGGAGGAAGTTGTGTTCAAATACCCCATCGTACGGGAGGACTCGTTCTCTATCAACTAGTTGGTCAAGCGTTTTACCACACATCCCGCAAAGAGTTTGGCGATTGTGGTGCCGAGAGAGTTAGGCCTCCAGTTGTTTAGATCAGTTGGCTCACCTTTCTTGTAAAGCAGGATAGACGTGGAGCGTATCCATGAGTCCGGAACCCTCCCAGCTTTGAGGCACGTGTTAAAGATAGGTGTGAGGATGCTGCATTCCGGGTCGAGTGATCTCCAGTGCTTGTACGTGAGCCGGTTTGGCCCTGGTGCGGTGCTCTTACAGGCATGAAGGCGGGCAGAGATCTTGGTGGAGGAGAAAGGTGCCATGTCGACTTCAGGGCGGTCAGTGTCCAGTGGTACGAAGAGGTCGGGGTCAACTGTAGGCGGGCAGTAAGGAGGTGCAGAGAAGTCTTCAATGGATTGACTGTCAAGCTCACATCTGGGGGGATTCACCATCTGTGATGAGACACACTGCTCTACGACGATTCCGGCGGTACAACCGTTGTAGACTTTTATGGTTGTTAGCATTGGAATTCGCAGTGGTTCGGGTGGCAATGCGTGGTGGCAGCTTGATGATGCGTTGCGCCTCTCCGATCATCTCTTCAACGGTGTCTTCAAAGCGTCTCCAGTTCCTGATGGGGTCACCGTTCACGAGTTTGATTAACGCAGGGCGGAAGACAGCAAGTGGAGACTCAGTGTCAATGTCGCTTTCAGGACAAGACAGTAAAAAGTGCAGGGGGCACCACGACATCGTCATAGACAAAAATGGTATTGCCCCACTGCACTAACCTTTTTTGGGATTTATTAAGACAAAAGATTACAAGTCATTACATTACACAGTTGACATAATAAATTACATTAATGTAAAAAGTTATTTACACAGGAAGAACAATTATAAAGATAAACTGGGGTACAGGTAATCGAGGTACAGATATATTGGTATACAGGAATCAATATGGAGATAACATGTTACAATTAATTAGGTGTTGCAGTTTGACATTTGTTGGTGTGCTTGGAGGAATGCCTCAGCATATGGGAAGATGGATGTGATGTGAGTTATAATGCTATGTTATTTTTGTGTTGGTGGTATCATTGTGTGATTGTGCACAGATTTTCCAGAGTTTACTTTGCACAGAGTTCAATGTGCACAGAATTGTGCGCAGCAGCATGGAGAGCACTTTGTATAATGGGCATCAGATAATAGTGTAAAGTTCAAAGTACTGCGCTTTGGTAGTTTGAAGGCACTGGTAGTTGATAATTATCACTCACATAAATAGTGATGACTTAGGATAGGAGCACTCCCTGTTGAATATCATATTTGAATCATATGAGTACCTTAGATTGTTTCCATGGAAAGTTAAATGGTGAAGCTGCAGATTAGATGTTCTTCAGTGGAAGTGAGCAAACAGTCATGATTCTTTGGACAGCTGTGTGGTGGCACTTCGATTGCTAAGTATTCATCATTACGCCCGTTTTGTTATTTATGAGTGGCATAGTTCTCTACCTTGTTGTTGTAGCTTGTCTATTATTAGTTTAATGTTTTTGTAAGTGTGTTGATGGTTGATTAGGAATCTTTTTAATTCCATTCCCACTTGAGTAGGTATTAAGGTATTAAGTATGGACGCAGTCCGACCCCCCTGTCAATCTTAGTGATTGACTCTATGGTCATAGGACTACGCCCAATTCAAAACCACAAACGAAGACACCCAGAGACCTAAGCTCCCAAATGACACCCCATGTTCCGCGAGACCAAGGCCCTCAGCCCCGAGTAACAAAAAAGGTTAGAATAAAGCAAAGAAAAGAAATCAAAAGGAAACAGGCAGATCTTTACAGCAGTATAAACATCATAATACATAAACAAAATAAACATCAAAAAGACAGAACATGACTTATTTAGATCTGCCTCAAGGACGACACAAAAGGAAAGAAAAGAAGAACAAAAATAACTAACTAAATAAAATACATGTTAGAAACAAAAATAAACATAAGGAAATGGACAATACCACATATAACACATAAAATCGAAAAAACACCACCAGGAATATTGCTTTAAAACAAACAATTAATTAATCTCAACACCCACCGCTCGCCGCTCACTATTAATAATTTTCATGATCTCCTTGCAACCTCTTACAAAATCATTATAATTTTCAAAAGGATCATCACCAATGATATATCTGTTAACAATGTGTGAAGTAAGTATACAGTTGCTGAGGAAGTGCCGAGCATCGCCCAGCGTGCCACATGTCGCGCACAAACCATTTGTCTGTAATTTAAATCTCGACAGATAGGCAGGGAAACGACCATGCCCCGTTAAGAATTGGTTCACATCTATATTGTTAATGGGAAGTAATAATTTATGTTTTATAGGATCCAAATTTTTAAGATAATAATTTCTTTTTTCCGAATGTATCCATTTATTGTACCATTTATTATAATAATATCTTTTTATTACGTTACAAGTAATTCTAATAGAACTAGGGAGACTGGCGTTTCCCAGCCCATCTCCCGATGGAGCTTCCTTGGCGAGGACGTCAGCCCTCTCATTTCCAAAAATCCCCACGTGTGCTTTGACCCAACCAAAAATGATATTGTATTTAGGTTTCAGCATACAAAATAAATCTTTAATAGAATATACCAAATCATTTGTACTCTTAAACGATTTTAAAGCCTTCAAGGAGGACATAGAATCTGAGAAAATAAATATATTACAAAAATCCAAATTACAATTTTTTAACCATTTTAAAGCATAGAATAATGCAATGACCTCAGCCTGAAACACGGAGTTGAAGCTTTCGAGAGTATATTTCTCCAAATGAATCTCCGTTCCATAGTATAAAACAGTAAAGGCCGAGCCCACGCCACCATTCATGCTCAAACCGTCTGTGTAGATCTCACATTCTCTAACTTCTGAAAAGAAATAAATATATGGAATAATAATACGTTCTGAAGGATGTAAAAAATAATAGTTAAATTTATGAAAAGCAGTAGAAAAAACCGGAATATCGTTGTAAGTAATAACATCATTTGTTCCCAAACGCAAGCCCGTTTTATCATAGAAATATTTATAATATATAGAGAGGGGTGGGATCCCTGCCAAGGCGCAGAGCACCTCCCCAGAAACGGTACGAAAACATCTTGTGATAGTTACCAGCCATCCGCGCTGAACAGAATCCATTTTATTTCTCAAGCGGACCAGCTCCCCGGCCCTGGAGCCCCAAGCTGCGATTCCATACATGGCAATTGGAATGAAAACGTTAAAATAGAGTGATTTTAAAATATCATTTCTAAAACATAAGTCAATACCAGAGAATTTATTACGATAAAATTTAAGGATAAAATCGCATTTTTTATGTACATTATTAAAATGATGGATGAAATTCAATTTGGAGTCGATCAAGACACCCAAATAATAAATGGAATCCGAAGGTTTTAAAATATTGTCATATAACCTTAATTTAGGAGGTCGGACGGCATGGCCACCTTTTGGAAAGAACAAAAAATTGGTTTTATCAATATTGATAGTCATTTTTTCGTTGGTACACCAAATATTCAAAACTCGCACAAAACAGTTAAATTTTCTCTCCAGCTTTTCCAGCGAATCAGCATTAATTAAAAGTAACAAGTCATCAGCATATGCCACAACATCTATCCCCTCCCCAAATTCATTGCTTATCAAATCATGCATAATAAGGCTCCAGAACAGAGGAGCACTGTTGGACCCTTGAGGACAACCTCTAAAGACCGGTTTCTGAATAGATATTTTCCCAGACCTTGATTGGAACACAATTGATCTATCATGAAAATAATTCAAAATAATTGCAAACAAATTATAAGGAATCTTTAACTGTAACAAATGATGTAATAATGAAGGCCAAAATATGGCATCGAAGGCCCCAGAGACATCAAACGAGACAACTACAATATGTTTTGATTTTCGAAATAAATGTATAAATTCTATGACCTTAAATAAAGCTCCCTCAGAAGATTTCTGTCAGAAGATTTCTGAGGGACGAAACCAAATTGTTTTTTAGAAATAAAATCGTTCTTAAACATAAAGTGAAAAATTCTATTAGAAATCAATTTATCGAGAACTTTTCCAAAAGTTTTCTACATGCAAATAGGTCGAAATTTACCAGGATTCTTTTTAGGAATGAGAACTAACCGACCCACTTTCCAGGTCGTCGGAAAAAGACCAAAACTTAAAAATTTATTATAAAGAATACAAAAAAACTTAGGATATAATTGAAGTAAAATTTTAATAAACTTTGCAGAAATCCCATCGAGTCCTGGATCACTTCGAGCCCGAAGACTTCCAATTGTTGTACAAATTTCATTGAATGTAAACTCAGGATCATTAAAAGGAGATAAATCAAAATCTGAGAGATCGCCCAACTCAGCGTCCTCTGGATCTCCTAAGCAAATGTTATCATTAAGAATTTTAGAATAGTGTTCATGTAAGTCAATATCATTATACATCTGAGCGTTATTAGTATCAATTTGTTTCTTTGCTTGTCTGAACGGATAATCATAATAATTTTTGGCATTTAAAAATAAATTTACCTTAAATTGACGTTTAGTTTTCTTAATTAATTTCCGATATTGTGCCAAACTCTTTTTATATGCAATTTTCCTTTTAAGGCGGATATCATCCGATATGGAAGATACACCTGAGATGAGGACCTCAAGGCTCGCACCTTCTTATGAAAGGCGGCCAAAGAGTCATTCCACCAACTGTTTTTCATAAGACCCTTTTTATATAGTAATTTATTTTTCATTTCAAAAATCAAAATTTCCTCAATACTTTGTATTAAGGCATCAAGAACATCTCGTTCCTGTGCTTCACTTAACAATAAACAAAAATGTTGAATCTTCAGTTTAATAGATCTACAAAATTTCTGTAGTTTATACACATTATTAGTAAAAGAAACACAAATATCTTCATCACAATTCTGAGAATTTAAATTAACTGAAACATATCTGTGGTCGGAATGACTTTCCTCTTTATCCAGAATATTAATGTTAACTTCTCGACAGCCGATCGAGGAGGACACAAGAAAGAGATCGGTCCACCCGACCCCGACCGAGGAAACAAAAGTAGGAATAGAAAAAGAATCATTCAAAATAACAAGATCATTAGCATTTATAAAATCATTGCATATGAACCCCTAGCATCAATAGAATCTGCCCCCCAGTTAAAATGTCGAGAATTAAAGTCACCGAAAATAAGATACCTGTTAAACTTAGATAATACCTGTTCTAAATTATAAAGATGCATATTCAAGTCCTCGGACGGAGAGAAGTACACCGATATCAAACCAAGAGGTCCATCATCACAAAAAACCCGAATAGCCACGATGCAATCAGAAACAAAAACTGTTATATAATCAATACTCTTATTGAGTATGTAAATAGCACTGCGTCCATTAATTTGATGAATAACACCCCAATGTCCAGGGACATCAGCGGGAGATCCTCTTACACTATATGGCTCTTGTATAGTAATTAAATCAATATTCATGGACAAAACCCGCCCAATCGCGGACAGCTGGCAAGAAGCGGCAAAGAAATGGTTCAAATTTGAATTTAAAATTAACATAATAATAATGAATTAAACACCAAATCAGAAATAAAATAGAATAAAATAAAATAATAAAAATACAAATAACAAGAACTTATAACCATAAGGGAGCCAGTCACCAGAAACAATCTATAATCATCAAGAGTGTATTCAAAGATAGAACAAGAACAATAAGGACAGTTTTCAAGTATTGAACGATGATCATCAGGTGTCAAAATCTGTATGTGTTTTAATAAAATCAATTTGTTCCCTATAAACAAAACAAGAATGCGAATCAGCTGAGTGAGTGGTCACAGTTTAGTTGTTTACCGAATTCATTGCAAGTTGGCACATTTCAAAAATCCCGATGTACAGTCCCTCGTAGAATGCTCTTCAGAACAAAGTCCACAGCAATCACGATTAGGACAATTTTTTACGGAGTGGCCATACACCTGACACTTGAAACAACGTAGAGGACGTAGGAACAATTTCAAAGGAAATGTCCGCCATCCAATAGTGATGTGACCATCCTCGACGATATACACTTGACACTTGGCCGAAATAGAAAACACCCGGTGTCCCAAATTTGGATTGGATTTGTGTTTCATAGTAAATAATGGTCTAACACATTCGCCCTTTGAGCAATCACAGTAACGTTTCAAGGCCATACCGACCTGTTCGGATGAAACAGAATTTGGAATATTGAATATGATAATATTTGGTCGAATGAATCTTTGTTTACGTGCCCGAAGAACACCCTTAAAGCCTGGATCACGTTGTACAGCTTCAACAAGAGCATGATCATCATCACTCGAGCGCATCTTAAAGATGAGAGATCCGTTGCGACGCTGAATAGATTTGCGAGGAGAGGCGGAAACTTTCCCTTGAAGATTCTGATTAAGAGTGTCAAAGACATCAACATCACTATTCAAGGGAGAAACAATGACTTCATTTCTACCTCGCTCAGCATCATTTATTTGATCCACAGGATCTACATATTGAGTGTTGGAAATAACTCGCTCCTTAATACTTAAGACATCATCGTGTACCAGTCGAATTTGGTTATTCATATCAGTCGTAAGATCATCAATGCGCTGAAAAACATCTGTGAAATCAGTATTATGACCAGATTCAATAACTTTTAAACACTGATTTTTTGCCAAATCATTGATTAAGACCATTTTCTCAGTCAATACGTCGATGAAACGAAGACGAATTTTCTTAGATCTCATAGTTGTAATGATATTAAGAGTTTCTTTAACGATAGCCATAATGGAACAACCAACTTCATTGTTGGACATAAACACATTTGAACCCGAACCAAGCGAATCATCTGACATGGACCGATGACCATCATTCAATTTGACATTTAAATTCTGAGTAGTTAAACTCTAAATATTTGAAGTCTGTAAATTCGAACTCTAAGTATTTAAAATACGAAAATCCAAACTCTGAGTATTTAGACTGTAAATTTGAATCCAAACTCTGAGGATTTACACTCTGAGAATTCAAACTCTGTGCGTTCAAACTCTGAGTATTACAATTAACATTACTCTCATCCACTCCAACAAGTGGAGATGGAGCTATACATTTATCAACCTCAGACATAATACAAATTCAAGAAAACTGTCACAAACTTAGAAAAAATTATAAAAAAAAAAGAGAGAATTCCAAAACGAATTCTCTCAAACTTAAAAATTCTTAAAAAATTAAAGGACTACCACACCCCTCTGCCAAGGAGGTGATTAATAAAACCAAAGCAGCTACAAGGGAAAAGTGTACCAACTCCACATGGAGATTTAAAATACCTGTTACCTGCTCTCACATGAGAGACTTTACAATACCTTTTTACCTACCCCTCTCAAGGAGATTTACAAAACCTTAAATTTATTTTTACAATACCTCAATACCTACTCCACAGAGGAGGTTTACATTACCTTTTTACCTACTCCAATCAGGAGATTTACAATACCTTTTTACCTACTCCGAGAGGAGGTTTACAATACCGTATTACCAAAGCCCCATACGGAGCTGTACACAAAATAAACCGTAAACTAACCCCCAACCTCACAGAGGTCATACAGGGAAATTATACTTAGATATTTTAACTTAAATACTTTAACAAACTTACCAATTATACAAACTCTTAACTTACTCCTGATGACCGGCTCCTGGAAAAAAAACCTATCACATAAAAACGCTAGTACCTTCAAACAAAAGATATGTGACTAATCTTAATTACCCTTAATTAACCTAAAAGAGAAAACGCGATATTTTAATAATACGTTTTATTATACCTTTTAATTATACTTATATTTTACTCTTAATTATACGTTTAATTATACTCTTAATTACAACCCGGCACCCAGCCGGGTGTCCTTTTCACATGGATGGGTAATCGGAAGCATACTCGATCCCTGACCTGTGGCAGAACACAGGCTAAGGGCTCACGGCTAATCCGAGTAAGCATAAAAACCAACCAGTTAGTTCGAACCTAACCTGGAAATGGAGAAAAATAAATGAAACGAAATAAACGATAGTAGAAGAAGTAAAGAGATAGGGTTGAAACAAAGGAAAGACCACGCCCACCATAATAGTGAGTTTGTGGAAAGGAAAAATAAGAGCTCATCGTAGATATTTCGCACTAATAATAGTGCCAAATACCCAAGAAGAGCCAGAATAGACAGAAAAGAGGTAGAGAAAGTTAGACTCCACCCATGACATGAACTAACCGAAAATGGCTAGTTCAGCGATAGTGGGGAAAGAAATCTGCACGCTCACAGGCAGCCTGCACGCTCACAGGGAAAGGAAAGGTTCCTACTGACACAAGTAAAGGTCACCCACCCATCAAGCATCAATAGGAGAAGTTAGAGAAAAAAATTAAAGCAAAACTTACCAAGGTCCAGCCTGGCTCCGCCGTTAGCTCCGCCCTTCAGACCTGGAAATTAGCCCATCAGCATATCCACCGGTCAACCTATAAAAATAAATTAAGCCGGTAAATTAAGCTGATAAGAACAGAAAAATATTTTATTGATCAATGCTATATGCCATTTACATTTGTATTGCAATTACCGGCACAAGTAATCCAATGACGCACACAGTGCGGTTTGTTAAGCATAAATGATTCAGAAATAATAATATAGACAGAAAAAAAATTACCCTAATTTCCGTAATAATTAATAACCCCTCTGCCAAGGAGGTGATTAATAAAACCAAAGCAGCTACAAGGGAAAAGTGTACCAACTCCACATGGAGATTTAAAATACCTGTTACCTGCTCTCACATGAGAGACTTTACAATACCTTTTTACCTACCCCTCTCAAGGAGATTTACAAAACCTTAAATTTATTTTTACAATACCTCAATACCTACTCCACAGAGGAGGTTTACATTACCTTTTTACCTACTCCAGTCAGGAGATTTACAATACCTTTTTACCTACTCCGTCCCTCAGGGGGCTCACTTTTGTGAGTACGGGTGTGGCAATCCCGAGGTACCCTAGCCCTTCAGGGGATCATCTTCTTGGTGAGACGGGTGTCACGATCCTGGAGCCCCAGTGATCTATCCTCTTTTCCGTCTCCTCTCCTCTTGGCTGGATCTTTTTCCCTTCCCTTCTCCCTTGTGGTTTCTCTCTACGGAGTTTGGGGCTCGTCACGAGAGGCTAGAACAGACCTTGTTTCTAGTTTTCAAGTGGCGAGAAAACTGCCCACGTGTTTGCCGTGCGTGGAGACCCGTGTCGCTGGAAAGGAGGGTCCTGGTAGTTGAGGGGCGAGGTACTGTCCCCAACACACTGCTTTGGCCTCTGCTTCAGCTAAACGGGAGGCACCTTAATCGGCTGGTCACTAGTCCTTGTGTCAGTGGCTTGGGGTCAAGCTCTCGGGAGTACCTGCTTTCGGGAAAGCCGACTGTGGGGCTTCAGTTTGCGTATAGGTCCGGCTAGCCCTAACACAGGAATCTGTGTTCCCTTGTTGGGCTCCGTGGTGGGCGGGGCCGTCGGACCCGAATCTTTTCTATTTTCAATATGGCAAATACACATATTTTTTTATTAAAAAACTTTGAAGTCACTCCAGTCTCTCAACCTAGTTCTGAAACATCTACTACTAAACCAATCATTCAACCTAGTTCTGAAACATCTCCTACTAAACCAGTCACTCAACCTAGTTCTGAAACATCTACTAATAAACCAATCATTCAACCTAGTTCTGAAACGTCTCCTACTAAACCAGTCACTCAACCTGTCGCTCAACCTAGTTCTGAAAATTCTGCAAAAAAATTACGGACAGATGCAAATAAAAAAAATCATAACAATAGTCCCCGTTTCCTAGTCATCTCTAGTCCTTCTGGCGAAATGCATAAGATGTCTCCTTTCGTAATAAACAAATACATCCAGTCTTGTATTGGTGAGCCGAGAAACATAAAGCGTCTCCGCTCCGGAGACTTGCTTATTGATACACACTCAGCCACCCAGTCTGCTTCTTTACTTCAGATTACTAAACTTGGGCAAGCGAATGTGACTGTAACACCCCATAAGTCACTGAACTATTGTCGTGGTGTAATCTCAGAATTCGACCTTCTGTATGTTTCTGAAGAAGAGATCGCTTCTGAGTTATCCGAACAAAATGTCTGCGGTGTAAGGCGGATCAAGATGCGTAAAGAAGGTAAGTTGATAGACACGAAACACGTGATCCTTACCTTCAACACGCCTGATCTGCCTAAGAATATTAAGGCCGGATATCTAAATATTCCTGTAAGACCTTATATTCCAAACCCTATGCGATGTTTCCAATGCCAGCGTTTCGGCCATTCTAAGACGTCTTGTCGTGGCAGCCTCACATGCGCCCGATGCTCACAGATTGGCCACGATTCTGATAATTGTACCGCTGCGCCTTTATGTATAAATTGCAAGCGTGACCACCCAGCATTTTCTCGCTTGTGCCCAAAATGGAAATCGGAAAAAGAAATCCAGACTGCAAAAGTTACTAGGAACATCTCTTACGCCGAAGCCAGAAGACTAGTCCAGAGCACACAGCTTCGACCAAATTCATCATACGCCAGTGCTGTTAAATCATATCGTACAGTCGCCACCCAAACATCAATAGGCACACAGACCCTACCAAATAAAACCCAACCGTCTACATCCAACAAGAAAAAAGAAAATGCAACTCATATAGTACAAAAGAAAGAAACAATTATTCAAAGTAAGCCGAAAACTGCCACACAAAAAATATCAAATAAAAATAGAAGTCGCAGCAATAGCTCTCTTGATGACATGATTTCTGAATCTGCGGATTCAGACTTTATGGAAGTAGAAGAGGGTCTGGAATTTCCCAGGCATCTACTTCCACGAAAAACAAAAGAACAGCACAGGAAAAACAAAAACCATTCATAATGGCCACCCTCGTGTCATGGAACTGTCGCGGTTTCCACCGAAATTTGCTTGACATCAAATCTATAATAAATGTGTACCATCCTGTGTGCTTCGCAATACAGGAAACAAATCTGAAACCAGAACACCATGCAAAACTTCGGAGGTTTTCTTTCGTCAGGAAGGATAACCTTGCAGGTGAGCGTGCCAGTGGAGGAGTAGGTCTCCTCTCCTCACTGGATTATCCCTCAAATGTACTTCCTTTGACGACATCCCTCCAAGTTGTCGCTACTCAAATAAATTTTGATATTGTTGTTTCATTTGTTTCTTTGTATTTGCCTCCAAATGAGCACATTTATCAGCAAGATTTAAATAATCTAATAGAGCAGCTGCCTGAGCATTATATTATAATAGGAGATTTTAACGGCCATAGACCACTCTGGGGTAGCAAAGATACAAATTGCCGAGGAAGACAAATTGAGCAGATGATGGAAGATCACAGCCTTTGTCTCCTAAATAATGGGCAAGATACATACTTCCATGAGCCTTCAAGGACATTCCACGCTCTCGATCTTGCCATCTGTTCACCATCTCTGTTGCCATTTTGCACTTTTAGTGTCGGAAATGACCTGTACAACAGCGATCATTATCCTATTTTTGTGTCTCTTGCACGAAGAGGAGCAAACCCCATGTCGAGATCCCCTCGATTCATACTGGACAGGGCAGACTGGGAACTCTTCTCTTCCATTGCAGAGCTCACAGATGAAATGGTAGAAGATGCTCATATCGATGACGCTGTTGAAGCTGTTACTAATACTATTATTCAGGCAGCTATGCTCTCCATTCCTAGAACATCAGGAAAACTACTAAAATATTCAAAACCATGGTGGAATCGCGATTGTCATGAAGCACTGAAAAAACAGAAAAAAGCATGGGGTATTTTTCGTAGATATCCTACTCTGCGAAACCTCATAGCTTTTAAAAGATCCAAAGCAAATGCACGGAAAGTAAGAAGGCAGAGCCAGAGGGATTCCTGGATTTCATATGTGTCCTCAATAACATCCTCTACGCCTAGTAAGCGGGTTTGGGAAAGAGTTCGAAAAGCATGCGGAATGTATAAAGACCACTCACTTTCCTTTCTGGAAAAAGATGGCCGAGTGATTAGCTCCATAGAAGAAATTGCAAATACAATTGGTGAGACATTTGCTGCCGTTTCTTCCAGCCGAAATTACTCACCTGCATTTCTTTCTATCAAGCAACGCTCTGAGAAAAATCCCATCGCTTTCAACTCTTCCAACTTTGAGCCGTACAATAGAGACTTTACTATGGTTGAATTAAAGAGAGCTTTGTTGCAGACACATAGGTCTTGTCCGGGTCTGGATGGCGTGTATTATGAAATGCTAAAGCATCTGTCGTATAAGTCACTGAGTGCCCTTCTCACACTTTACAATAGAGTGTGGAAGGAGCGTACATTTCCCAGTGCATGGAGGAGAGCTGTTGTCATTCCTATTGCGAAGCCAGGGAAAGACCCGAGGAATCCCTCGAACTATCGGCCAATTGCCCTTACCAGTTGTGTTTGCAAACTGTTTGAAAAGATGGTAAACAGCCGCCTAGTCTACTTCTTGGAAAAGAATAATATTATATCGCCTTATCAGAGCGGTTTTCGACAGGGGAGAACGACCGTAGACAATATGCTTCTATTAGAGACATCTATTCGGAAAGCCTTTGTCAGAAGAAGTCACCTTGTCTCAATATTCTTCGACATTGAGAAAGCTTATGATAAGGCATGGAGATACGGTATACTCCGGGATCTTCACGAGAGTGGCTTGCGCGGCAACCTACGAATTTTCATGCAGAATTTCTTGAACGCTAGAACTTTTCAAGTAAGGATTGGCTCTTGTTTTTTCGGATGTTTTTCAACAGGAAGAGGGTGTGCCTCAAGGCTGTGTGCTTAGTGTAACGCTGTTCAGTTTAAAAATAAATTCTGTATTAAAAGAACTTCCTCACACCATCTTAGGATCACTATATGTAGATGATTTACAGATTAGCTGTCGAGGAGCAGACATGAGATACATAGAGAGGCAATTGCAGATGGCTCTGAATAAGATCCAAGAATGGTCAGACAAACAGGGATTTACTTTTTCGAAACAGAAAACTGTGTGCGTGCACTTTTGTAGGAAGCGAGGTCTCCATCCTGAACCTGAGTTATATCTAAATGGTACAATTATTCCAGTTGCGCCCGAAGTAAAATTTTTAGGAGTAACGTTCGACCAGAAATTGACTTTCCTTTCTCATGTTTTAAACCTGAGAAAGAAGTGTCTCAAAACACTAAATATGTTAAAAGTGTTGGCGAACACCTCCTGGGGTGCAGAGCGTTGCTCCATGCTTCGCATTTACAGAGCGCTTATCCGCTCTAGACTGGACTATGGCTCAGTTGTTTATGGATCCGCTCGGTCATCTGTTTTGTTAAAACTGGATCCTGTTCACCATCAAGGTTTGAGGATATGTTCAGGAGCCTTCAGGACTTCTCCTGTCCAGAGCCTGTATGTTGACTGTAATGAACCATCACTTTATCTGAGGCGTGAACAATTGTCCCTTTTGCAATATTTTAATATACTATCCCAACCTGAACATCCCAATAAGCTGTGCTTACTTGATGATGTGAGTAACGCGTTATTTGAAACACGTCCATCTTGTGTTCCTACATTTCTTTTAAGAGTTCGCCCTGTCATTGAGGAACTTTCCCTCTCTGATATGCACCCCCAAGCAGTACAGAATTTTGAAATCCCACCTTGGGAAAATGCACGGATTCAGCTTCTTGATGTTTTTAAGTATCATGTGAAGGCAAGGACTAACGAGATTATTTACAGACAACTCTTCGCTGAGCACAGGAACAAATATAGCAGTTATCTTCCAGTTTATACAGATGGGTCCAAGTCAAAAGATCATGTGGGGATGGCATATGTAATTAAAGACCACATGGAGGGCAGACGCTTGCACAATGCTTTCTCTGTCTTAACATCCGAATTAACTGCGATATATTATAGTCTTTTATACATCTCAAGGCTCTGCTACAAAAAGTTTATAATTTATACAGATTCGTATAGTGCTCTTAAATCAATAGAAGCTTTTCCTAATACTCAAAATCCAGTAATAGTGGATATTCTCAAAATACATATAAACTTAATGAATTGTGGGTATGATATCCTGTACTGCTGGGTTCCCGGGCATGTGGGAATAAAAGGGAATGAGCTGGCAGATATCACAGCAAAATGTGCTGTTGAACTGTCCAGTCGTCTCATCCCTTTTGCAGACATTTGTTGTGTTGTGAAACAAAAGATCCGAAAAAAATGGCAACAACTTTGGGATGTTCAGCTTCAAAATAAATTAAGACATGTAAAACCTAGAATTGAGCACTGGGAATTAACCAAAAATCGTAAGGAGGAAGTTCTTTTGACTCGCCTCAGAATTGGTCACACTAGAGTGACACATAACTACCTTTTAAAAGCTGAAAATGAGCCTGTTTGTTTTAACTGTAATGTTTGTTTATCTGTTCGTCATATTTTAATTGAGTGTCCATGTTTTAATAGTCTTCGCCAGAAATATTTTAATAGCTGTGACTTACCTCTCGACCGTTTAATCGGAAGAGAGGTCAATTCTAATTTATTTTATTATTTAAAAGATATTGGCTTTTATTACCAAATGTAATTTGTTTTGAAGACTGTCTCTTGAATTTTAATATGTGCTTTTAACCTGTGTTTATATGACTTCATCCTCTGGATTTGGTACATTTATCTACTTGTTTTTATTTATTGAATTTTAATGTCATCAATTGTAATCATCTTATCTTTTGTTTGGCGCGTCATAATCATCTCTGGTTTTGCGCCATAATCACTCACTCACTCACTCACTTTACCTACTCCGAGAGGAGGTTTACAATACCGTATTACCAAAGCCCCATACGGAGTTTACACAAAATAAACCGTAAACTAACCCCCAACCTCACAGAGGTCATACAGGGAAATTATACTTAGATATTTTAACTTAAATACTTTAACAAACTTACCAATTATACAAACTCTTAACTTACTCCTGATGAGCGGCTACTGGAAAAAACCTATCACATAAAAACGCGAGTACCTTCAAACAAAAGATACGTGACTAATCTTAATTACCCTTAATTAACCTAAAAGAGAAAACGCGATATTTTAATAATACGTTTTATTATACCTTTGAATTATACTTATATTTTACTCTTAATTATACGTTTAATTATACTCTTAATTACAACCCGGCACCCAGCCGGGTGTCCTTTTCACATGGATGGGTAATCGGAAGCATACTCGATCCCTGAGCTGTGGCAGAACACAGGCTAAGGGCTCACGGCTAATCCGAGACACTAATCCGAGTAAGCATAAAATCCAACCAGTTAGTTCGAACCTAACCTGGAAATGAAGAAAAATAAATGAAACGAAATAAACGATAGTAGAAGAAGTAAAGAGATAGGGTTGAAACAAAGGAAAGACCACGCCCACCGTAATAGTGAGTTTGTGGAAAGGAAAAATAAGAGCTCATCGTAGATATTTCGCACTAATAATAGTGCCAAATACCCAAGAAGAGCCAGAATAGACAGAAAAGAGGTAGAGAAAGTTAGACTCCACCCATGACATGAACTAACCGAAAACGGCTAGTTCAGCGATAGTGGGAAAAGAAACCTGCACGCTCACAGGCAGCCTGCACGCTCACAGGAAAAGGAAAGGTTCCTACTGACACAAGTAAAGGTCACCCACCCATCAAGCATCAATAGGAGAAGTTAGAGAAAAAAATTAAAGCAAAACTTACCAAGGTCCAGCCTGGCTCCGCCTTCAGCTCCGCCCTCCGGACCTGGAAATTAGCCCATCAGCATATCCATCGGTCAACCTATAAAAATAAATTAAGCTGATAAGAACAGAAAAATATTTTATTGATCAATGCTATATGCCATTTACATTTGTATTGCAATTACCGGCACAAGTAATCCAATGACGCACACAGTGCGGTTTGTTAAGCATAAATGATTCAGAAATAATAATATAGACAGAAAAAAAATTACCGTAATTTCCGGAAGAAACGCCGCGGCGTTTACGTGTTTAAAACTTATATTTTCAGCGGGTGCGGCGTTTCTACCCATGCGGCGTTTAGGTGCACTAAAAATAAAATATTTCCTATGATGGTCATTGTACATAGTTTGGATGGCCTTGTCATTGTGCATAGACTGGTGCTGTTCCCACACAAGAGACCACTCAGTTGCTTTTTGCGAACGTTATTTTGTTTACATTCTTTCCCTTGAATGGACGGACCTACATGACTTATTCACCCTAAATGAGATCTCAGAACAATAACATTCTTCCCCCTTTCAAATCAACATTGTCATCAGTTTGAATAGTCTCTCTCCTCTGCCATTCGATGAATCTTCCAGGACCCATCCTCTCCCCACCCCTGCCTGTTCTGCAATTTTTATCAAAGGCGGACACAATTCCACCTGCCTCGCAATAACGAACTCTGACGCATTTCCCCTTCAGCATGAATGGATTTTTCTTGACATTCTGCCAAATACAGATCCCATCAGTTTGGGTACGAGTACTTGTTGAATAGTTTTTAAGTAAGAAGGGAGTGGAAAATTTTTGAAAATGTCTCTAAACAACACAGAAGCTAAACATTTCTTACCTTTAATTTATTTTTGAGTTATGGTTTCATTTCATGCATTTTTCTTAACTGGTATGTCATATATCAGGACTTAGGTTGAGATTTTGCATCCATACGGCCCACGACAATGTCACGCGCAATTTAATCTATTGCAGCGTTTACGCCGATGCGGCGTTTCTGTGTAATTTTAATTTTTTTCCCGCCATTTTTCTCGAATCCGCAGAGCTGACAGAGGAAATGGTAGAAGATGTGCATATCGATGACGCTGTGGAAGCGTTTACTAATACAATTATTCAGGCAGCTATGCTTTCGATTCCTAGAACATCAGGAAAAATACTAAATATTCGAAACCGTGGTGGAATCGCGACTGGAAACACATAAAATTTAAAACAGTAATTAAAAAGCAATATAAAAATATCCAGATATGTAAAAATTAAAATCTGAAAAAATATAGGATTAAAACAGTCCGGGCCCAGATCGCTTCGACGCCTCATTTGTTCAACTGCACTTGTGATCTCTGCCTCTGTAATTACAGCGTCATCCAATGGACAGTCAGAAAGTCTATCCTCATCTAATGAAATATCCCCAGGTGCTCCCAATTTGAGTGATTGCAAAAGCTTCTGTCTATTGAGTTCAATCAAATTGTCAACGTGCTGAGGATTATACAGAGCAACAGCACGTCTCAGTTTTTTAGAGGCAATTCGATAAAAAACATCATAATAATAAAGATTATTAAGAAAAATTTCTTCTTAGTTTCAAATTTTGTCTTCCGAATTAGACGTTTATAAGTTGCCAATTCTTTTTTATATGCAATTTTCCTTTCATAATGTATATTGTCCGCTAAATTCAAAATTTGCGAAATTTTCCTCAAAGCACGTATCCGGCGTTGGATACAAGTAAGTTGTGGAGTCCACCACAAAATCTGCCTACTTGCCTTTTGTTTTGTTTGTAACTTCTTTTTAACATCGATTGACAGATCCTCAAAAAATTTTTCAATACAATTTTCAATTGTATCAGAGTCCTCACACTTCAATAAATCTAATTTAAATTTCTGCATTATCGGAGCAATTTTATAACAATATCTTGTAATCCGGTGGACATCTCTTGTTTAAACAATCTTAGGAGCACAATGAATATTTTCATCATAATTCAACTGCAAATAACGATGATCACTAAGACTCTCATCCATCAGAACTTGCAGAGCTCCAGAATTGATAGACAAACCTGGTGAGGTCATAACAAGATCAGTCCATCCCTCACCGATGGTAGATTTGAAAGTTGCAGGAAAACTCAAATCATTTAGTAAAATTATATTATTAGAGACGATAAAGTTAAATACCAATCGCCCTCTTGCATCAATATCTCCTGCGCCCCAGCTTGGATTTTTAGAGTTAAAATCACCGGTAACAATGAATTTATTATAATTTTTCATCACAGATTCCAGTTGAGAGAGATATTCCTCTATGTGTTCTGCCGCAGAGAAGTAAACTGTAATGATGCCCAGTCTGCCCGAAGACAAATAAATAGAAATAGCTGTAATAATATCAGTTTCATAGTCTCGTGTGAAATCAACATCTGGTTTAGTTACTATAATTCCCGTTCTTCCTCCACTATTATATGTGGATCTCCATTCAGGATTTTGAAAAGCCAATTCATTCTGTACCGCATAGGGCTCCTGCATACAAATTATTTCAGGAGAGGAACCAATAATCTCTTTAAGTACCTGGAGCTGGGCTTGGGCGAGTGCGCAATGATTTAAGTATATACTCAAAATTTTCATACCAGACTCTTTCATGATTAATCTACAAAGAACAAATATATTATAAAAATTCAATAAAATTAAAATAAAATTTTACAATAAAATTGAATAAAATTCAATAAAACAGAAAAAACAGAAAAACTTGGAACCCAACCACAAATAATTAAAAAAGTCTAAAACTCACAATCAGTATCTAGAGGGTCCTTCAGGAAATTTAACTCACTCAAGTAACATGGACAATTTTTATCCATGGCATTATGTTTCATATCAAAGTTAGTCTGAAATTTTTTATTATAATAAGTACAATTAATGCAATTAAATTCTTCACTACTGCATTCTTTACTCAAGTGAGCCCCCGTAGATTTGGAACAGCAAATTTCAGCTTGACAATTCTTTTTGCAATGACTAAACGAAAAAAATCTTGTGCATTGTCTAGGTCTAAGAAACAGTTTTAGGTCATAATTTCTCCAACCTCTGTTAATACCTCTTGACAGTAATTGATCATTCTGGCAAGAAGCGCTCACTAAGAATACTCTATGACTATGATTCCGATTTCTTATTGGTAAATTGAAAAGAGGTCTAACGCAGTCTCCGGAACACAAACAATTTCTTTTTAAAAGAATTCCCAATTCCTCATTTGTAAAACTATTATCAACATCGTATACAATCACACGAGGCCTTATAAAGCATTTCCTCCTAATAATCAAATTCTTTTGTAGGCCTTCATCATCAGCAATTGCTCTTTTCAGCCTCTTAACTTCCTCTCTATCTCCCAATTTCAATCTCAATTCACCTCTTTCTCCAAATGAAGACTTTTTAATATTAATCCCAATCTCTTCCGGTTTAAACTTATCGCAAATTTCATCATATTCGTTAACATCTGGAACCGCAGGTTTAATTACTATCTCATCCAATCCTTTAGCCGTGACCTTAGCATATGTAGGAGATCCAACTCCGTGCAATTTCTCAAATTCGGAGGTCATTTCACTTCTCATTTTCATAATCGCTTCTCTCAAAGCAATTACTTCATTAGAATTTTCACATCTATCTCCAAGAACTCCAACACAAGTCAAAATCATGTTTAGTCCATAAGTCAATTTGTCAGTTAAAGTACATCCAATTTTACGCTGTGCTTTGATTTTATCGACAACTCTATGTAAACTATTAACGATTTGCACAATGTCCCTTTCTTCATCTTCAGTTGTATTAACCTCATCTTCTATTTTATCATCTGCATTAGGCATAATGAAATTATATTAAGTGGCTGGGCTCCAAATATAATGTATTAAAAACACATAAATACAGTTAAAAACATTCAATTGCAATCTTTTATCAAAAGTATCAAAATTCCGCACACTCTGTAGTACATACAGACAGTTTAAAAAGAAAATAATAATATACAAATTTATAACAATACAAGAATTTACAAAATTCTAAATACGCAGAATACTAATTTGCACTAATTTCAAATCCAAATACATTTAAAGCTTAATAAAAGCAAATAAAAAATATATGTTTACACAATGCACGCTATACAATCGTGCTATGATAAATTTAAAAATATCTAAAAATCAATAAAATACCACAACATTCAAAATTTCCTATTTAAATACATCAATGAAAAAATCGACCAACGGGCAGAAAGTTTCAAACGCAGGTGCACCAGTTTATCAATTAGTTACTCCTAGAAAACATAAAAAACAGTTTCAAATGATTTTTCCACTTTGTAATAAGACTTGACCGGAAGGTGCAAAATACAAGGCTTTCAATTGTCAACAATCGGCATACATTAAAATCCAACACCACTCAAAGTTTTAAAACACGTATTTCTTTAAAACCAAAAGAGCTAGAGCCGTCCTTTTTCATATATAGTTAGAGTAAGTAACAAGGTTTCTAAATATACAATCAGAAGTTATTTACACATAATATGTAAAAAGATATAAAGGAAAGAAAACTTTTCATATACAGATGAGCT
This sequence comes from Stegodyphus dumicola, assembly GCF_044657685.1. NCBI lineage: Eukaryota > Metazoa > Arthropoda > Arachnida > Araneae > Eresidae > Stegodyphus > Stegodyphus dumicola. The sequence continues at coordinate 166,213,464 of NC_140778.1, read as the reverse complement.
GGTTGACCAACGCTGAATTTAAAAATCTTCATATCTTCAAAAGTATCCAGCATCCAGTAAAGTGTAGCACCTTTTGTCAAACCGGAGCAACTAAGCAATCATTTAAAAGTGGTTTCACAAAGCAAAATTAAATATGCACAGAATTATAAACATTTCAAAAACCACACACCAACACACCATGCGACATGGCTGACAACCTGCGCAGGTCCAGAGCTAGGAGGTGTGGAAATGTGCAAGACCCGAGACTTGGCGAGTGTTCTGGCATTGATTTGGGCCAACATCTGGTGAAGGGAAGCAGAGGTCCAGTTGGCGTGGCTGACACAGACAGGGGCCGACGTGGAGCGATGGGTCTGGAAGGTCCAGGAGCAAGCGTGGTCGCAGGAGGACTGCAAGCGTCAACAGATGATGGGCGCGTCTTCAGGAAGGCGTGCGGCTCCGGGCTACGGTGTGCAGTAGGAAGCAGGCAAGGAGAGGAAGGCATAGGCGGCAGACCAGGTGTCGTGAGCGACGGGATCCGAGGGGCCGTTCCATTCCAGGGAGAAGAGGAACAGTTGAAAAGGCAGCAAGTGACAAGTGACGGAGGACGCGGGCACTGTCCCTTTACCATTAGGTTAATCGGTATAGCACCGCGTCCACCCCTGTCTAGAGACAACACCAAAAAGAGGAGATCTACACATGAGAGCCCCCCGGCGCCGAAGCCCAACGTCGGATCCAGGCCTCCGTGCCGTTCACTACTCAAAAAGCCACTGGAAATTTATTAAAAATCAAATAAAAATTACATGTCTAAACAAGGGTTAACAAAAGAAATAATAAACGTAAATATTATATGAGATAATATTAAATATGCTTAAGTTAGCCAGATATAATAAGAAATGGTTGAAATAATAAGTAACTATATGATAATAATTAAATACAATAAATATGGAATACAAGAAGAATTATAATAACATAAAGGTTTTAACATGGGGGAACGGCCCCAAGAAGGCATGAACGTTACAAATAGCATTACAAGTATTGAAGTACCAAGGACATTAAAGGTTGGAAATTAACATTCCAAGTGGGTAGCCGGTTTTGTTAAAATGCAATATATAAAAGATACACATCACTATAAGTACAATATAGATGGTATATATCGACGGTATACTTTCAACTCCAACAGTGCAATAGAAATAATAAATTAAAAATACAATGCAGGTAATGATTGTACTAAAACAAAAGTTTCAATGTATAAACATAGTGAGGATATATTTAAAATTGTAAGTACAAGACCATGTTGATGTAATATATTTTGTCTTTTAGAATAAGCAATATATATATATTATTATTTACACAGAGATTTAAAGCATATATATTTAGTGTAGATACAGATAGTATTGCAGGTGGGACCAATACAATAAGTACCTGCAGTGAATATGCGATGAACAAATACAACACTTAAGTAGGTAAGTACCAGAACGATGAATATACAGATATGTATGCATTATCAATAAAATACACAAAAATAATAGGAGTATACATATGTAGACAATACGCATACAGGGAATATACCTATTATATTAATAAGTACATTGCAGAGAAACATTGTGGTACACATAAATATATATATATGCGAAAAGATCAGAGGTGTTTGTTTTCCTGGTTGATACATATAAAAGAATACATAGACTGCAGTTAAATACATTATGCATAAAAATAACAATAAGAAATATATAGAAAAATATATAATACGAAATCAGAAAGATACCAGAAATATATATAATATAATATTCATACCATACTTTAAATAATAATAAGTGTACACGGTACGATAGTCATACGAGACTTTAAATACCCAAGACTGGGAATGCACACATATAAACTTACCCAAAAATTGTGCATAAAAAAAACCAAAAAGATATATAAGATAATAATAATATTATATATTGAATATCCTGAAGTATACACTATACAATATGTATACCCTACATTAAATGCCTAGGACTATGAGTGCGTACCTATAACTTATTCCCCATACCATTACAATATAGAGACAAGAGGTGTAAACAAACAAACAAATATATATATATATATATATAATACAATATTCATACCATACATTAAATGCCGAGGACTATGTGTGCATACATATAACTTAATCCCCATACTACGACGGAATGGTTACAATGTAGATACAGGAAGTGCAAACAAAGAAATATGTATAAGAAAAGATTAATACTAGATAGTAAATAACAATCAGTGTTCATACAATACATTAAATACCCAATGCTGGGAATGCACACATATATACTTAATACCCATAAGTTGTACATAAAAATGCCAGAAATATATGCAATACAATACTAATACCATACATTGAATACCATGAAGGATATACTATACAATATACATACCATACATTAAATGCCGAGGACTGGGAGTACATACATATAACTTAATCCCCAATACTGCGATTGAATATGTTGCAATGTAGATACCAGAAGTGCAAACAAAGAAATATGTATAATGCAATATTCATGCAATACAGTAAATAACAATCAGTATTCATACCATACATTAAATACCCAACACTGGGAATGCACACATATAAACTTAATACCCATAAGTTGTGCATGAAAAGGCCAGAGATATATGTAATAGAATATTAATGCCATACATTAATACCATGCATTGAATATTATGAAGGATATACTATACAATATACGTACCATACATTAAATGTCAAGGACTATAAGTGCATACGTATAACTTAATTCTCATACTACAATTACCTAAACAAAGACTTGCAGGTCTTTTGTTGAAGCAATTCAATAAGTTCATGCCAATTGTTTAGTGATAAGTATAGGGAATATATACAAAATATGCTGATATAATGTTGGCAGCAAGATTATAAATACAAACAAACATAATCAATGATATAAGGGCATGAAGTTACAATAAAATTGTGTCAAAGAAATTCTTAATACATTACAATAGATACGAGGGCTATCCAGAAAGTAGATTACGTTTTGGAATAAAAAAATAAACAAAGTATAGGAAACAAATTTTATTATATACAGATGAAAGCCACACTCAAATACTACTTTTCTACATAGTCACCATACAAATTAAGGCATTTATCGTAGCGATGTACGAGCTTGGAAATTCCTTCGTCGAAAAATTCGGCCGCCTGCGCCTTCAACCACTTCGTTACCTCTTCTTGCCTTCCATCTTGCACAAAACTTGTGGTAACCAAGCTTTTCGCTGATGATTTCGTGCAACAAACTTCGCGAAATTTGTGGAAAACTCAAAGAAAGTTCCGTTATTGTGAAATTTCGATTTTCACGGACTTTAGCATCGACTTTTTCGAGAAGTTCGGCGGTCACTATGCTGGGTCTCCCACTTCGATCTTCGTCGTGAACATTGGTTCGGCCATTTTGAAATCTTATGACCCACTGACACACTCCACCTTCAGTGATAATGTTGTCCCCATACACTTCACGAAGCTGCCGATAGATTTCTATCGGTTTACAGTTTTTTGCAGTCAGAAACCTTATTACTGAGCGCACCTCGCAGCTCGCGGGATTTTCAATTAACGCAGACATTTCAAACCGTCACAGTATCTGAACGGAGCACAGCACGAACCTCTCACTAGCACGGCTAGATGCAGTCTGAGCTGCGCAACGCTCTGACCCCAAGATGGCCGCGCTAGCCCCGCCCCTAGCGGACACAGACGGAAATGTAATCTACTTCCTGGATGGCCCTTGTACATTTAAAGAAAGCATGTGAAAGGGATAATCATATACAAATGAAAGTTTAAGACCACTGCTATACCTTGAAAACATAAAGTTTATGCAGTTTGGCATAGATCAACACCATAGTCGAAAAGAAGAGACATTATGGAAGATATCTTTTTGACCAGGTGAGGTTGTTTCATCATAAATTTGGCAAATGCCTGTACATTAGTTGATGGCATCTTAATATGATGAGCACGAGTGAGTTCACACGAAGTAAGATAATGTTCGGGAGTTCCCGTCTCCCCACAGACACATAAGTCTGTATTTGTTGTAGGGTGTCTGTGAAAGTAGACAGGGAACGGCCCATGGCCAGAGATGAATCTTGTAAGGTGAGGATTGGTAATCTGACGAGCCGGATCTACATAAGAAAGATGGTAATAAGTTCTTCTGCCCATCGTAGCAGAGTCCCATTCAGCCTGTTACTTGGACACAGTTTGTAAGAAGATTGCATGTTTTGGGTAGGAATATGGCCATTTTATTTGTACTGATTCAGCTTGAAAATTGGCTGCAGCCTCTTTTGCAAGAAAATCTGCAAGTTCGTTACCGGCATTGCCAGAATGGCCTTTAGTCCAGACTAAATGTATGGACGGGTAGTCATGATCATGCAAAAGTTGTTGTATGCTATGTATAAGAGAAGAGGAATGGCGAGGATTAAGAAGTGCGAAGAGGGCTGACAGGCTATCTGTAAAAATATTGACAGAAGACGCCTGTAACGTTGTGGCATAAGCAATAGCTTGTTGAAAAGCGAAGCATTCTGCTTGAAAAACACTGTTATTGGAATGCATATGGCCCTTCCAATGAAAGATGGGGAGGTTATCCGCATAAGTAACGTAAGCACAGCCTGTAGAATTATCAAGTTTTGATCCATCTGTGAAGATATTAATGGTGGTTGCTGGAGGTTGACATTCTCCTTTCAAGAAGACTGATAAACCTTTCCTAAAGGTTGATGGATCAGTAAGTGGATGCGTTGGGGTATCAAAAGGAACCGGTGAATGAAGAATATCATCCAAATAGATGGCTTGCTGAAGTTGTTTAACTTTAGTGATTGTAGATTCTTGCAATGCTTTAAGATGCAAAAGAATGAGGCCAGCGAGTACACATAAAGCATGATTAGAAGTAGTACAATATGCCCTTGTCATGGACGTTGAATAGATTGCAGAAGGTGTAACTTGTGTGCTTGCATTGGTTCAACCCAGACCGCTGCAGCATAGGTAATAATTTTTTCTATGACGGTCTGGTATAGAATTTTCAAAATAAACGGATTTAAACCCCAGGTAGATCCTTGCATTTGACGAAGGTGTTTAGCAATGGTAAGAGCTCGCGTTTTAAGGTGAAGAATATGTGGGATCCATTTTAGCTTTTCGTCGAAGAGAAGGCCAAGGTACTTTAGTTGAGGTTCAATTTTAATTCTTTTGCCATTAATTAGAAAAGTCGGCCGTCGAACAAGAGAACCTCCTTTTTTCGGAATTAAAAGAGCACATGATTTTTCTTCAGATATAGATAATTTTAATTTAGTGCATAAGCGATAATATTGATCGCATGTTTCGTTCACATTTCGTTGCAGTTCTTCCCGTGTTCTGCCTTTTATAATAAATGCTGCATCATCTGCACAGGCATAAATTTCAGTATTCTCGGGCCAGTCCGCCTTCAGAACGCTGTTAAAAGTCAGGTTCCAAAGGTCCAGACCAGCACAAGAGCCCTGAGGACAGCCACGATCTTGAGGTTTTTGAATAATTCCAGCATTATGAACATAGATGAGATGACGATTAGATAGGTAGTTCTTGAGGACTAGAAATAGTATTCCTTGGGCAGGCGGAGTCCAATAAGGCCTTCCGGATAGCAGGCCACCACAGCGTGTCGAATGCATTTCGAAGATCGATGCTAATAAAAGCGCTGTGGTAGCCGCCATTACGATTACAGTGTAAAGCCTCAGAGATACCGGACAGAGCATGGAGTGTTGAGCGTTGTGGGCGAAATCCAAATTGCTTATCACTAAGAAAGCCAGTATGGTACAGGTGAAATTTCAAACGACTCATGAGAAGACGCTCATATACCTTGCCCAAAGCAGACAGTAGACAGATGGGACGATATGAAGAAGATTGTAGAGGGTCTTTATTTTTTTTCAAGAATAAAATAACTTGACCAATTTTGAACGCATGGGGAAAGAGACCATATAATAGTAGTTTGTCGAAATAATCAAGGAGGAAATAGGCATCTGCTTGGATAGAAACTTTGATAATAGAATAATCTAACCCATCTGGTCCTGGAGCACGTTTCTTGGGCAAGGTACGTAAGATGGTGCGGAGTTCACTGAGAGCAAATGGAGGATCGTCAGCTGTAGATGGGATGGATGAAATATTGCGAATTGAAGCATGATGTGGAGAATCATCAGTTGGTGTATCTGCTGGAAAAACGGTATTTAAAATACTTTGAAAGGCCTGATCTGTGGAATGAGAACTGGATAAATGCATAGGTCTAACAGGAATTTGAATAGGTTTAAATAATTTATCCAGCGCAATTTTGTGATGTAGACCATATGTTTCATTATTAGATGTGCAGTAATTTCGCCAGGAATTTAGCTTAGATTGCATAATTAATCGTTTATACTTTGCTCTTTCGCGTTGATACAGAACCAATGTGTTAGTATCTTGGCCACGGCAACGTTCTTGCTTAAGACGGCGACGAAGAGCCCGGCATTTTTTCTGCTGAATGCGTAGATCATTAGCCCACCAATGAAGAGTATGTAATTTTTTAGTAGTTCTCTGTGGAAGCATTTCTTGGCAGGTAGTTTGAAGACTCTGAATTAAAGTATCTGTAAATTTTTCCAACGATTCAACAGAGTCAACCATTGCTAGTTGAGGTTTAAGGGTTTGTAAATTTCGAAAAATCCGTTTACCAAAAGATTTAACTTTTCTACCTGGTAAATTGTAATGCTGGATGATAGATAGGTACAGTGGTTTGCTCATGAAGTTGGAAAGTAATATATTTATGATCCGAGAGGCTTTCTTCCTCCCGGACCTGCCTGTTCTGTACCAGATGTTCAGTGGCTAGTGACGCCAATGTCAGATCCGGCCATCCTTTGGCGAACAACCGATCAAAAGTGGGAATCATATCGGAAGTATTGAGGAGAACAAGATTTCGTGAGGACAGTCTTCTAAAAGACGACCTTTGGGTGTTGTAGTTGCATAACCCCAACTGGTATTATGAGAGTTAAAATCCCCATTAATAATTAAATATTTGGAACCCAAAGAAGGGAGAATAGTATTTAGTTGATCTATGGTAAACTGAAGATGATCATTAGGACTAGAATATATTGAAATAAATACAAATGCATAATTCTCAAAATCAAATAGAATCGCCGCATGATCACGAGAAGTGGAGATGATAGAGGGGGACCAGTTAGGGTTGCAATTCACAATAGCTGCTCTTGGAGGTGCAATTTCTTCTTCAGATTGATAAACAGTCCACGAAAGTGGTAGACCGACTATTTTGCCATTGCGCGTGTAAGGTTCTTGAATAAATAACAAGCGAATATCATTGTCTACAGTGAATTGAGAGACTTGCGGCATTGCCACTTGTGATTTTTGAAGATTTATCTGCAGGCAATTGATATTGTCAATAGGATGTCTACGACTTAGGTTGATAGAACTATTGGTGGTAGGTTGTGAGGTTGCGAAGGCGGGCAATGTGAGACTGGTAGCAGGGACATTGGTTTGCATAGGCAGGATGTTCCGTTGGGATATCTGTGCGTCTGGTGTAGTTGAAGTCAAGACAGTTAATGCAACTTGGTTGTTCTGCAGTGCAGTCTTTGACATCGTGGTTGCCTGTGCAGTATGAGCAGAACTGCTTGCTGCGACATTCGGATTGTAAGTGTCCGAACCTTTGACAAATGAAGGAACGTTTGATGGCAAAGTTCCCGGATAGAGTATTTCCGAACCAACCAATGTAGAGCTTGGGCTTGCGCATGATCATGGAGAAGGCGGACGGATGACGTTAAATGGATTGCTATCCATTTAACGTGCTTTCGTTGCTTGAGGCAATATAGGAATCTGATGTTTTGTCCATCAAAGCTGCTTCCATGTCCTCCTTAGAGTAATCAACAGGAATATTGTTAACTACAATTATAGGTTTCCGGCGTTTTGGTTGTCGAACGCTGATGAAGTTGGAAGCCTTATCAGAGCTAAGCGCAGCAGAGAGTTTATCACGATCTTCTTCAGTAGAACAGGTGACCACTAAACCGCCCTTTTGAATAGGCTTGATATTTGTGACCTGAACACCTAAAGAGGGCAATGGAAATTCTTTGGTCAACTGAGCCTTTAGCTGTTGACTTGTGGCCTGCTCTTTAGGGTAAACCAAAAGAGTGGAGCTGGAGGCTGCAGGTTGTAGGGCAGCAGCGTATGTAAAAGGGCCAGGAAGTGGAGTAGGTAGTGGCAATGGAGCAGGGTATTGCACAGACAGTTGATCAGAGTGATGCGAAAGATGTTCGTGTGAAAGTTCACAACATAGGAAGGTAGAAGTATGTCCTGCGTATGAGATCGAGGAATATAATCAGGGCCTTGTAGGGCAAACTTATGCAGAATCTCTAGTGAAGCAAGTAATTGCGCACGTAAATCCGTTGGAAGTAAATGTTTGTTTCCACGGTAGGTGGTGGCAACTCGACGAATATCGTCTGTCAACAGGCGGTCTTTTTAGAATACGGAATATCTGAGTGAAGCAGTTCAGAAGTTCAGAAGGAAGTCACTAGAGGAAATATTGGAATCTACCTCGGTGGTAAGTGCAGAAGGGCGAGACATGTTCAAAATACACTTAATACAATATAAAGGTATGCAGTGGGTTAACAGAAAGCAAAGATAATGATCTTAATTAAACATAGATACATAATGCATTTCAAGTTAAAATAATTAAAAACTGCCATAAACTGATATATATATTATACAACAATATTAAAACCGTCAAAAGTAAGTAATATGACAGAAAAATGCAGATAAGATCAATAATTAGCACGAGTAAAACACAAATAACTTGACCGTCAAAATAGGGAAAATTGTATCAAAAAGTTATTCGACGTCGAGTCTAAATCCGACAGTTGAAAGAGTAAAGACGTCAAATGAAGTGTAACTATGAAGCAGTATGTCTACATTAACATTAGTGTCCAAACCCGGAGGTCCGACCCTGTGGCGTTTCGGACAATATTAAATGAAATAGCGAGAATACAGTCAGAGTCGCTCTTGGCAAGATCAGATCAGGAGAGTAGGAGGTTGGAGCTTCCAACAGGAATGTCGGTGGACCTGGAAGAAAAACAAAAACAAAAAAAAAAGCATAACCAGGGTAGGTGGAGAAACTACTGCGTGCAACTAGCCGATTTGGATGGAAATTGGTGTCGAGCTATGGATACACTCAGCCGAGTGGCCTGTCTGCAAGGACACCAATGGAGGTAAGTCTCTGGGCCCACGACGAACTGGGGGTCGAGGCACCTACCGATACTAAATAATCGAAAGGAAGAACCGTGAACAGGAAAGCAAAGACGATGGCAGGACTTGGAAGATTACGCCCCACTGAAGGCCGCACCCAGTCAGGTGTCGTTTCCACATGGATGGGTAATAAGGAAGCTTACTCGATCCCTGACCTGTGGCAGAACACAGGCTGAGGGCTCATGGCTAAACCGAGTAAGCATAAAGACCAACCAGTAATTTCGACCCTAACCTGGAAATTGAAAAAATAAATGAAACAAAATAAACGATAGTAGAAGAAGTAAAGAGACAAGGGTGAAACAAAGTAAAGACCACGCACACCATAATAGTGAGTTTGTAGAAAGGAAAAATAAGAGCTCATCAGAGGTATTTCGCACTTATAATAGTCCCAAATACACAAGGAGAGCAAGAATAGACAGGAAAGATGTAGAGAAAGTTAGACCCCACCCATCACATGGACTAACCGAAAACGGCTAGTTGAGCGACAGCGGGAAAAGACACCTGCACGCTCACAAGGAAAGGAAAGGAAAGGTTCCTACTGACCCAAGTAAAGGTCACCAACCCATCAAGCATCAATAGGAGAAATAAGAGAAAAAATAAAGCAAAACTTACCAAAGATCCACCTTGGCTCCGCCTTCAGCTCCGACCTCCGGATGAGGCAACTACTCCATCAGCATAACCACCAGTCGACCTATAACAATAAATTAAGCCGGTAAATTAAGCTGATAAGAACAGAGAAAAAAATCTTTATTGAACCAAGCAAATGTTACAGGTTATTTACAATATTCAAAAAGCTCAGGTAGCTTTTGACAAAAATTATTTACAATATTTACATAAAGAATATCACTGCACATGCAGGGTGTTTTCATGTGACTGACAAGAAGTATTTAGTAGGAATTATGTACAAAATATATGTCCGCACAGGCAGGGTGAACAATAAAACGTAGTGTACAGTCCTGAATGAGTCTATGTAATACACGTATGGTCCATAAGAGTTTGTAAACAGTCATTACGATGACATGGAAGTTGAAAAGTATTATGCAGATTCATTCATGTACTAGAAAAGAAAAATACATAAAAGGCAATCACAAGAATGTCTATGACGCAGCAGTTGTTTGAGGCACACCGGTTAAATGTTCCACGTAATGTCTCTTGAAGCACGAATCGTGTCGCTGAAGATCAGCTTCCTCATGAGTCTTTGATATTTTTTGGAGCATAGTCGGTTGAGAATTCTGTCGTTAGCGGAGTCCCAGGATCCTAACGCACCAACAACAATTGCCTCAACACGAACATCGCTGAATCTTCTTCTCAGGTGCTCGACGACGGGGCGATACTTCTGTTCTTTCTCCCTGCGTGCTGCTTCAAATGAGGACAGTCGGTTTTCTAAGGGGATTGCAATGTCGAGAATGAGGCAGGAGTCATCTCTGGTGAGAAAAAGGTCAGTACGTAAAATAAGGTCTTCAATGGCCTGGTACCCTCAGGGGGCTCACTTTTGTGAGTACGGGTGTGGCAATCCCGAGGTACCCTAGCCCTTCAGGGGATCATCTTCTTGGTGAGACGGGTGTCACGATCCTGGAGCCCCAGTGATCAATCCTCTTTTCCGTCTCCTCTCTCCTTGGCTGGTACTTTTTCCCTTCTCTTCTCCCTCGTGGTTTCTCTCTACGGAGTTTGGGGCTCGTCACAAGAAACTGGAACAGCCCTTGTCTCTAGTTCTCGAGTGGCGAGAAAACTGCCCACGTGTTTGCCGTGCGTGGAGACCCGTGTCGCTGGAAAAGAGGGTCCTGGTAGTTGAGGGGCGAGGTACTGTCCCCAACACACTACTTTGGCCTCTGCTTCACCTAAACGGGAGGCTCCTTAGTCGTCCTCACGGGTGTCAATCGGTTGGTCACTAGTCCTTGTGTCAGTGGTTTGGGGTCAAGCTCTCGGGAGTACCTGCTTTCGGGAAAGCCGACTGTGGGGCTTCAGTTTGCGTATAGGTCCGGCTAGCCCTAACACAGGAATCTGTGTTCCCTTGTTGGGCTCCGTGGTGGGCGGGGCCGTCGGACCCGAATCTTTTCTATTTTCAATATGGCAAGTTCTCATATTTTTTTATTAAAAGATTTTGAAGTCACTCCAGTCTCTCAACCTAGTTCTGAAGCGTATACTACTAAACCAATCATTCAACCTAGTTCTGAAACATCTCCTACTAAACCAGTCACTCAACCTAGTTCTGAAACATCTACTAATAAACCAATCATTCAACCTAGTTCTGAAACGTCTCCTACTAAACAAATCACTCAACCTGTCGCTCAACCTAGTTCTGAAAATTCTGCAAAAAAATTACGGACAGATGCAAATAAAAAAAATCATAACAATAGTCCCCGTTTCCTAGTAATCTCTAGTCCTTCTGGCGAAATGCATAGGTCTTCTCCGGGTCTTCATGGCGTGAATTACGAAATGCTAAAACATCTGTCCTATAAGTCACTGACTGCCCTCCTCACTCTTTACAATAGAGTGTGGAAGGAGCGTATTTTCCCCAGTGCGTGGAGGAGAGCTGTTGTAATTCCTATTGCTAAGCCAGGGAAAGATCCAAGGAATCCATCGAACTATCGGCCGGTTGCACTTACGAGTTGCGTATGCAAACTGTTTGAAAAGATGGTAAACAGCCGCCTAGTCTACTTCTTGGAAAAGAATGATATTATATCGCCTTATCAGAGCGGTTTTCGAAAGAGAAGAACGACTGTAGATAACATGCTCATCTTAGAAACATCTGTTCGAAAAGCATTTGTAAGAAGAAGCCACCTTGTCTCGATATTCTTCGATATTGAAAAAGCTTATGATAAGGCATGGAGACACGGTATACTCCGGGATCTTCACGAGAGTGGCTTGCACGGCAACCTACCAATTTTCATTCAAAACCTCTTGGACACTAGAACTTTTCAAGTAAGAATTGGCTCTGTTTTTTCGAATGTTTTTGAACAGGAAGAGGGTGTGCCTCAAGGCTGTGTGCTCAGTGTAACCCTGTTTAGTTTAAAAATAAACTCTGTACTCAAAGAACTTCCTCCCACCATCTTGGGATCTCTATATGTTGATGATCTGCAGATTAGCTGTCGAGGAGCAGACATGAGATATGTACAGAGGCAATTGCAGATAGCTCTGAATAAGATCCAAGAATGGTCAAACAAACAGGGATTTACTTTTCCCAAACAGAAAACTGCGTGCATTCACTTTTGTAGGAAGCGAGGTCTCCATCCTGAGCCTGAGTTATATCTGAATGGTACAATTATTCCAGTTACGCCCGAAGTTAAATTTCTAGGAGTGACGTTCGACCGAAAATTGACTTTCCTTTCTCATGTCTTAAACCTGAGAAAGAAGTGTCTAAAAACACTAAATATTTTAAAAGTGTTGGCGAACACCTCCTGGGGTGCAGAGCATTGCTCCATGCTTCGAATTTACAGAGCGCTCGTTCGCTCTAAAGTGGACTATGGCTCAGTTGTTTATGGATCCGCTCGGCCATCAGTATTTTTAAAACTGGATCCTATTCACCATCAAGCTCTGCGCATTTGTTCAGGAGCTTTCAGGACCTCTCCCGTCCAGAGCCTGTACGTTGACTGTAACGAACCATCACTTTATCTGAGGCGTGAGCAATTGTCCCTCTTGTAATATTTTAATATTCTATCGCTACCTGAACATCCCAATAAGCTGTGCTTAATCGATGGTGCGTGTAACGTTTTATTTGAAATGCGTCCATCCTGCGTTCCTACCTTTCCTTTAAGAGTTCGCCCTATGATTGAGGAACATTCCGTCCCTGATATGCGCCCCCAAGCTGTACAGAACTTTGAAATCCCACCTTGAGAAAATTTACGGATTCAGCTTCTTGATGTTTTCAAACATCACGCGAAGGCAAGCACTAACGAGATCGTTTACAGACAAATTTTCGCTGAGCACAGGCACAAATATAGCAGTTATTATCCGATATACACAGATGGATCAAAGTCAAATGATCATGTCGGGATGGCTTTTGTATTTGAAGATTACATTGAGGGCAGATGCCTGCACCATGCTTTCTCAGTCATAACATCTGAATTAACTGCAATATATTATGGTGTTTTGTACATCTCGAAGCTCTGCCACAAAAAGTTCATAGTTTACTCAGACTCGTATAGTGCTCTTAAATCTTTGGAAGCTTTTCCCAACACTCAGAATCCTGTGGTAGTGGATGTTCTCAAAATTCATATAAACTTAACGATTCGAGGATATGAAGTCCTGTACTGCTGGGTTCCTGGACATGCGGGAATAAAGGGAAATGAGCTTGCAGATATCGCGGCCAAATCTGCTGTTGAACTGTCCAGTCGCCTTATCCCTTTTAGAGATATCTGCTGTGTCATCAAGGTAAAGATCCAAAAAAAAAAAAAAAAAAAAAACAAAAAAATGGCAGCAAATTTGGGATGTTCAGCTTGAAAACAAGTTAAGACAAGTAAAACCTAGAATTGAGCATTGGCAATCTACCAAAAATCGTAAGGAGGAAGTTCTTTTGACTCGCCTCAGAATTGGTCACACTAGAGTGACACATAGCTACCTTTTAAAAGCTGAGAATGAGCCTGTTTGTTCAAATTGTAATGTTTGTCTATCTGTCTGTCATATTTTAATTGAGTGTCCATATTTTAATAATCTTCGTCAGAAATGTTTTAATGGCTGTGACTTACCTCTCGACTGTTTAATCGGAAGAGAGGTCAATTGTAATTTATTTTATTATTTAAAAGAGACTGGCTTTTATTACCAAATGTAATTTGTTTTGAAGACTGTGTCTTGAATTTTAATGTGGGCTTTTAACTTGTGTTTATATGACTTCATCCTCTGGATTTGATAAATTTGTCTACTTGTTTTTATTTATTGAATTTTAATGTCATCAATTGTAATCATCCCATCTTGTGTTTGGCGCGTTATAATCATCTTTGGTTTTTGCGCCATAATCACTCACTCACTCACTCACTCAATGGCCTGGTTCTCAGAAAGAACGTTCCATCGCCCACTCGCAGCCTTCTTGATACGTTCCACGATGGCGTTGTGGCGCTGTTGGAAAAGCCGACTGTACCTCATGCAGAGACTACTACTACAGCTTCCACTCTCGATGTCAACAAACGAGCTTCCGAGTCTCTGCTCTTTTAACGGTTTTTCATGTGATTTTACTTGTGTTTCCTGCGTACTTTTACCTTCGATGGATGCATGAACCTACCAGCTTACTAGTGTTTTTGAATTTGCATCATCAAACCCATTTTGTGTGAAGGGAAGGACTATTTTCGTTTCTACACTACTGGTATCTCTGTTGCTGACACCATTACTTACAATGTGACTACAGCATATCAAGATTTACAGAAAACATTGTTAATTGCTGCTATTCCTAGTGCATAATTGCTTGACAACTTAAAATCAACGATATCTGACATATATTTGAACTTGCTTTTATGTGTGAGAGGCTGTATCATTTTCCTTGCATTTTGTTCATGCTGACTCTCATCTTCTGAATGGGAATTACTTCCTGAACCAGTGATTTTACAACTTTGCCCTCACTCTGACATTTGCTCTGTGTTCTCTACTGAACATTTTGATACTACTTTTTTTTCAGGATACGTCAAGCGGTTCGGGAGATATGCCTATTTTTCATCTACTGATCATCTGCTTACCTTTGTGCATGGGCGTTGGCGACGGGATTCAACTGTCATTTTCCACTTGAAATCGTGTTCATACAACTTCGCCTTCCCTTTGACATTTGTTCAGCGCTGAAATCTGCGTGTTTTGGTGTCAGCCTTATCTGTCTATGATACTCCATTCCAGAGTTCTGCATCTATTTCTACTTCTGTGACTCACTGTTTACCTTCTGCGTGTGGAAGTGTGTGCATGTTGGCGACAAGAATAAGTGATAAATTTTCCTGTTAATTGTGCTTCTACATCTTCGACTTCCCTCTGAGATTTCTTCATTATCTTATACCGAATAAATTGGTGCAAGTTTCATTAACCTACGATCTTTATCTCCAAAGTTGTGCTATTCCTACAGTATTGTGCTTACAATATGTGCGCGGTGCTTGGCGACAAAAGTTTGTCTGAAAATTTCTCCAGAAATTTAATTTCCCAGTTTATTATTCTCAAATTCTCGTTTTTACTTATAAATACTTGTATTTGATTATTAGAATACATTTACACTGCTTTCATGATTATTTTTAACTGTTTTTTATACCTTATTATAGTTTTAAGAAATTCAATATGGATGCTCATTTGGCGACATGCTTAGTGTTGATTTTAAATTGTTAACTTGCTTTTTCTATATTTTAAAATTTCTTTTAAGTTGCATTTATTTATTTCTGCATTAATTAATTATCTATTATTCAATTTATTTTTACTTTTTAACTCGTTTAAATTGCAATTTTTAGGTCTGTTTTACATTTTTCCTAAAATAATAGACTGCCAGCTGGGCGGTTTTAACTCACACTCATGTCATCCAAATAGTTCTCAGTATTAACTGTAGACTTATATTAGGATAACTATTCACGATTTTTATACAGACGCTATCTTACCACTTTTCCATGTAATATCATTTGTATAATACCATCCATTACAACTTTACCCCTTTAACAATCTTAGTACAGTTTTTCCTAAGGACTTCCAAATTTTTCCTAAAATCAATAGTTTTTTTTTAACTATTGATTGAAATTGAAAACTATTGAAAAAATTAATTTTCATTATTTTCAATCGTCGGTATCCGGTCTTCTTGGTATGACTTGTTTGATAATGTTAAATCTACTTCACTAGCTACTTTGCCTGTAAAAGTGTTTTACCACAGTAATAGTCACTCTACAAAAAAGCCCAAATTACAGTTTCAATATCCTTTTTAATGGATTTTTGTTATAATTATTATAACTTTAGTACTGTGCTTTCTTTAACTGAGAGTGCTATCGGATTATTTACAACTAGTGCATTTGACATTTGTGTATTTTATGTATTTTAATTGTGATTTTATTACGTAACCTATGCTTTTAGTTATTACTAGATATTCTTGTTATGTTTGAACACATCTTTTTTGATTCACATGGCAGACTCTCTTTCTAGACGTTCCTCTACATCAATCCTTAAAATACAACATCCCATCCTTGATTTAAATAATTTGGATTTAGAGCCTCTGGTTGTTTTGGAAAATCTGGATTTGGACCAAACTGCTGACTTACAGCGGGTTCGTGAAAGTGACTTGTCGTTTCTTGATTCGGACGCATTGCCTTTAACAAAATCAAGGTACACACACTACTTCGGATTTAACACCTGACACACACTGTGGGGTTACTACACATCATTCATCTGGTGAGCAGGTTAACCAAACGGAGTCATTCCATTCCCATTAAATTGATTCTAATCATCATTCTAATTATTCTACTTCTGCTATAGATGGGGCCCACACTGCAGTCAATTATATTTTAAAACATTTGGAGGGCCAGAAGGGCAAGCATAAATTGTCTTCTGCAGATTTCCGTGTCATTACAGACTACCTTTCAGAGATACGTACTATCATACAAAAACAGGAATCACGGATCCTGGTTGCAGACCTATCTAACACATTGCTTTCACAGGTATCTGTTGACTTACGAAAAAGTCATAGTGCAGTCTCTACTGTTCACTAAACTATTGACAAGGCGATCGGTGGTGGATTGCCAGTGCCACCTACTTCTGGGATTTCTGTTGGAATACAAACTGATGCTGGTGACTTGTCTTCTGAGGATCAGTGCGGTTGGTAAACTTTAGACCTTTTCCTACCCCGGAGTGTGAAAATTTGTCTTTTGGCAGTGATCAGCATCAGATGCAGTTGAGGCCAGGTCATACTGTCCCTTTTTTGACTTCTGTTACTAGCGAATCTTCTCTCACAACTACAACTGTGGTTTCTACTTTACCTTCTGCACCTCTTAGTAGTGTTCCTAATCCTGTTTTCTCACAACTTGCCCTTTTTACATCGGCTCCTACCTCTGTTTCTCTTTCACATTCTCGACCTCACACACGTATTTTTTCTCGTTCACACAATAGATCTCAGCTGCCTTCGGAACCTAACCTTGATTTCTCTTTGGATTCCACAGATTCTGTGCTTATTTTATCATCAAAAGATTCTGCTTCTCCACAGGATCTGCGACAGCGTCTGATTAGAGCGTTGGGGCGTGATCAGATTATTTATAATTTCTCACAGATTCGTCCAACATGTAGTGGTGAATTGTTGGTCCGTAGTGCAGACCGTACCCTTTGCAGATTACTCGTCTTAAGACCTTTATTCAAAATCATTCTTCACTTTCGGACTTAATTTCTTTTCGTCCTCCGCCTTCACAAACTTCCTCTGTGATAGTTTATAGCGTTCCAGCAGATATTGAACAACAGGACTTGGTTCAGATCTTGGAAACTCGGTTCCCACAGATCTCAACTAACTCCCTGAAATTTAAAAAACTGTCAACCTGTGCTGATAATTCACACTCGTGGCAAGTTGTTTGTCCTCGTTCTATCTCGAACTTTTTGCTTTCACAGGCCAAACTTAGCATTGGCTTTTTTGTACTTGCGAGATTCGTCCTTTTGTACGCATTACTCGTTGTTTTAATTGACACTCTTTGGACACGTTAATAATAAATGTTCTGCCCCTCCTACTTGTAGTCCTTGTGCGGAACAACATTCTTCAAAAAACTGCTCCCGTCCTTTCAAGTGTATTAACTGTCTCACTTCCAATCAATCTGCTAGCACGGACTTTGAGCTAAACCATCCGGCTAGCTCCTCTACTTGTCCATTCTATCGATCAATATTACGCGGAAAAGTAACCTTCAATTCAAAATGACAGCTCAGTCCACACTCTCACATATGGGCCTGGACTTGACTTCTTCCTTGTTGGTTCCGGATCCTCTTTTTCTTCAAATTAATTTACAGCGTTCTATGGTTTCGACATCTCATTTTCTGTCAACGTTTTTGGAACAGGATGCCAAACTTGCGTTTATTCAGGAATACTATACAACTCAAAACTCCATTGTGTGTCTTCCAGGTGCCTTGACTGCTTTTCAGTCGTCTAACAGCCTGGCTGCTGTGATTTTTCCTTCTTCACTTCCTTTTCATCTCTTTCATACCACTTCCCATACAGTAACAGTAGCACTTTTTTCTTCTAATGTTCTCTTTCTCTTTACTTCTCTTTATTTTCCTCCTTCCATAGATATTGATTCTCTTATACTAGAGCTGGAAGAGCTCTTTGCAGCATCTCCTTCCTCGGCTTTCCACTTTGTTGCTGGCGATTTTAATTCTTCTAATGAACTCCAAAAAATCTAATAAAGTCCAAATCTAAGTCTTCTAATAAAGTCCAAAACAAGCCTACAAAAAACAGCTAACAAAAATCGAAACCTGAGCAGTAGTTCAATTGACGATTTAATATCTGACACCCCGGACTCGGATAATATGCAAATAGAAGAAGGAATGGAAATCCCAAAACACCTGCTCCCTCGAAAGACAAAAAAGGAGCACAGAAAAAATACACAGGAGACATAATGGCCACCCTTATCTCTTGGAATTGTCGCGGTTTCCACCGAAATTTGCTTGACATCAAAGCTATAATCAATACCTATAATCCTGTATGCTTAGCAATACAAGAAACAAATCTCAAACAGGAAAAACATGCAAAACTTTGGAGGTTTTCTATTGTCAGGAAGGATAATCTTGCAGGTGAGCGTGCCAGTGGGGGTGTAAGCCTCCTCACCTCACTGGATTATCCATCAAATGCACTTCCTTTGACGACATCCCTCCAAGTTGTCGCAACTCAAGCCAAATTTCATACTGTTGTCTCAGTGGTTTCTCTGTATTTGCCTCCAAATGAGCACATTGATCAGCAAGATTGAAATGATCTCATAGAGCAGCTGCCTCTACCCTTTATCATAATAGGAGACTTTAACAGCCATAGTCCACTCTGGGGTAGTAAAGACACAAACTGCCGAGGAAGACAAATTGAGCAGATATTCGAAGATCATAGTCTTTGTCTCCTGAATAATGGGCAGGATACATACTTCCATGAGCATTCAAGGACATTCCACGCTCTCGACCTTGCCATCCGTTCACCATCTCTGTTGCCATTTTGCACTTTTAGTGTCGGAAGTGATCTCTACAACAGCGATCATTATCCCATTTTTGTGTCTCTTGCACGAAGAGGAGCAAACCCCATGTCTAGACTCCCTCTGTTTATACTAGATAAGGCAGACTGGGAACTCTTCTCTTCCATTGCAGAGCTGACAGATGAAATGGTAGACGATGCGCATATCGATGATGCTGTTGATGCTGTTACAAATGCTATTATGGAGGCAGCTATGCTTTGCATTCCCATAGACTCCAACTACTACGGATTCTCCGTAGCTTCTACGGAAATTCATGAAAAACTACGAGCTACGAAAAGTATGGAAAAAACTACGGATTTTACAGAAACAAGAGCAGGAGAACCAGTACGCAAAACGGAACCAACTAATTCATCCGATGATTGGCTGAATACTCATGTTATCATATATCACGTGTTGAGTGCGTTCCTAGTTTTGAAGAATTAGCCAATCGTAGATCAGTAACTCCAACCGTTAACGACTTATCAATAGTTCCACCCAATTGTCTTTCTCCCAGGTTCCTCGCTGATGCGTGTTTAAACTGCATTCGGCTGCATTGTGTAGTTTACGGCGAGAGCTTAGCGTGTGTCTTGTGAACTGTGAATCAGGTGAAAGATTTTTAATCATAATGCTGCCTCGAACGAAGAAGCCAAAATTATCAAAGCAGAAGTTTAAAGATTCATATTCTTCAGAATTTCCATGCATTAAAGCGTCCAAAATTTCTGTGAATCACGCACACTGCAGTGTATGCAACAAAGACTTCTCAGTTGCTCATGGCGGAAAAGATGACTCTCAAAAGCATATAGAACTTGGCACCGTAAAATCTAAAGAAATAACAAATTTCTTAATAAAAGATGATGAAACAGATCCTATAAAAGCCGAATGCTATTTTGTTCGTTTTTTAATTGAACATAATCTACCGCTTTCTGTTTCGGATCATTCCAAAGAGCTTTTCAAAGCAATGTTTCCGAATTCTGCCATAGCAAAAAAATTTAGCTGCGGTCATACCAAAACTGCTGCTATTGTGAAAACGCTTGCAGAAAATACTGTTGCTGATATTATAAAATCAGTGTGCAGTACATCATTTTCTCTAAGTACTGATGGAAGTAATGATAACAATGATAACAAACTGTACCCATTGGTTATAACATACTACAGTAAAGAAAAGGGAGTGATAATTACTTCATTGATTTCTATTTTAGAATGTGCGAATAATACAGGAGAAGGTATTTTTAATTGTATAAATGAAAACTTTAAAAACAAAGGTTTAGAATGGAAAAATTGATTATCATTTTCTTCAGATAATGCTAGTAATATGATTGGAAAGTTTAAAGGTGTAGCATCATTTATCTAAATGCATCAACCAAGTATAATCACCCGAGGTTGTCTGTGCCACCTCTTGCGTATAGCTGCAAAAAAAGCTACTGAAAAATTAATTGGCTCAGAAATTGAAATGTTGATAATAGATATATATTTTTACTTGGAGAAAAGTTCGAAACGGAAGCATAGCTTCAAAGTTGCTCAACAAATTTTGGGACAGTATGCAAAATCTCATAAAATTTTGAAATATTGCAGTACGAGATGGTTGTCTCTTTTAGAATCTATAACAAGGATTTTGGATCAATTTATATTTCAAAAATTTATCACAGTGGGATGCTGTGATAAATTTTTTTGGAGGTAAACCAGATAACAGTGAGAATGAAGGAAAGAGATTGCAAAACATTAAAAAAAATTTACAGTCACCGACCACCAAATTGTACTTGTTATTTTTGAAAAATACTTTGCCTTTGTTTATAACAGTAAATATTAATTTGCAACAACAAGCTCCTTATATACATAAATTGAGAAGAGAACTTTTTGAACTTTTAATGAATTTATTTGTTAGATTCGTAAAACCATCAGTAATTTCTAAAGAAAATGAAGATGCTACTCTAACGTCTATTCCATTTCAGAAGTATAGTAAACAAAAAGAAAATGAAAATTTAGTGATTGGTGCGGAAACAAGACTATATTTAAAAAATGCCAATGAATAAAAGTGAAGTGAAATCATTTTTCAATTCTGTGTGAGCTATTTTTGTAACTGCATGTTCATATATAATTGATAAATTTCCACTGAGTGATCCATTTCTAAAACATGCTGAAGTTGCTGACATCAACTTGAGAACTGAAGTCTCATTTTCATCTGTTCTTTACTTGATGAATACTTTTCCATCCATTATTGATGAAAAATGTCTTAATCAAGTAGAAATTGAATTTTCCATGTATCAAGTAGATGATTTGAAAGAAATTGTAGATTTGCGTATTGATATAGCATGGGGAGAAATTGCCAAATTAAAAAATATGAATGGGTGTATTAAATACAAAGTATAGCCTTCTGTAATGCTTGCTGTCTTAATAATACCTCATTCAAATGCAGCTTGCGAAGGAATTTTTTCTATTGTTAAAAAAATCAGACGGAATTTCGACCAAATTTAGGTCTTAAAACTCTTGAAGCAGTTTTGATTGAAAAAATAAATATGCAGGCAAATGAAGAACTGTGTTATAAAAAAACATTCTCAAAATCAGAACTTAAGCTTGCTAAGCATGCTACATATAGATCTTTGCATTCATAAATTATGCGTATTTTGTTTAATACTTATTTGTATCATTCTTGGTTATTTAAATTTTATTTCCCTGTAGAAATCATATCCAGAATAAAGATATGATTTATAGCTTCTGATTTTTTCTATGATTAGTAGTGATTTGAAGTACTTTTTATTAGTGAATGCTTGAGGAGTTAAAAGAAAATTTCTAATTAAATGTGCATATAATTTACAAGGTATATTTTTAATTATTCAGTTTTTATATGTCTATGGATTTTAAATGTAATAAAATTGATTACAATTAATTATTAATTTAAAATTAATGAATGGTTAATTACAACATACACTACGCGCACATTTTCAAAGTTGTAAA
Source organism: Stegodyphus dumicola (assembly GCF_044657685.1). Classification (NCBI taxonomy): domain Eukaryota; kingdom Metazoa; phylum Arthropoda; class Arachnida; order Araneae; family Eresidae; genus Stegodyphus; species Stegodyphus dumicola. The sequence continues at coordinate 166,191,147 of NC_140778.1, read as the reverse complement.
AATGTCGTTCGCGCGTTGACTACTGACAAGGTTTGCTGAAGGTTGGAGTCTCTGCATTCCTAGAACATCAGGAAAAGTATTTAAATATTTGAAACCATGGTGGAATCGCGACTGTCATGAAGCACTGAAAAAACAGAAAAAGGCATGGCGTATTTTTCGTTGATATCCTACTCTGCGAAACCTCATAGCATTTAAAAGAGCCAAAGCAAATGCACGAAAAGTAAGGAGGCAGAGCCAAAAGAATTCTTGGATTTCATATGTGTCGTCAATAACATCCTCCACGCCTAGTAAGCGAGTTTGGGAAAGAGTTCAAAAAGCATGCGGCATATATATAAAGACCACTCACTTTCCTTTTTGGAAAAAGATGGCCGAGGGATTAGCTCCATAGAAGAAATTACGAATACTATTGGTGAGACATTTGCTGCCGTTTCTTCCAGCAGAAACTATTCACCTGCATTTCTCTCTATCAAGCATCACTCTGAAATAAATCCCATCGCATTCCACTCTTCCAACTCTGAGCCTTACAATAGAGACTTTTCTATGCTGGAATTAAGGAGAGCTTTGTTGCAGACACATAGGTCTTGTCCGGGTCTGGATGGCATGTATTATGAAATGCTAAAGCATCTGTCCTATAAGTCACTGACTGCCCTTCTCACACTTTACAATAGAGTGTGGAAGGAGCATACTTTTCCCAGTGCTTGGAGGAGAGCTGTTGTAATTCCTATTGCGAAGCCAGGGAATGAATGATCCAAGAAATCCCTCCAACTATCGGCCAATTGCCCTTGCCAGTTGTGTTTGCAAACTCTTTGAAAAGATGGTAAACAGCCGCCTCATCTACTTCTTGGAAAAGAATAAAATTATATCGCCTTATCAAAGCAGTTTTCGAAAGGGGAGAACTACCGTAGTTAATATGCTCTTTTTAGAGACATCCATTCGAAAAGCTTTCGTAAGAAGGAGTCACCTTGTCTCGGTATTTTTTGACATTGAGAAAGCATATGATAAGGCATGGAGATACGGTATACTTCGGGATCTTCACGAGAGTGGCTTGCGCGGCAACCTACCAATTTTTATTCAGAATTTCTTGAAAACTAGAACATTTCAAGTAAGGATTGGCTCTGTTTTGTCTGATGTTTTTGAACAAGAAGAGGGTGTGCCTCAAGGCTGTGTGCTCAGTGTAACTCTTTTCAGCCTAAAAATAAATTCTGTATTAAAACAACTTCCTCCCACCATTTCAGGTTCTTTATATGTTGATGATTTATTTATATGTTGTTCAGCTTCAAAACAAGTTAAGACAAGTAAAACCTAGAATTGAGCATTGGGAATCTACCAAAAATCGTAAGGAGGAAGTTCTTTTGACTCGCCTCAGAATTGGTCACACTAGAGTGACACATAGCTACCTTTTAAAAGCTGAGAATGTCCCTCAGTGGGCTCACTTTTATGAGTACGGGTGTGGCAATCCCGAGGTACTCTAGCCCTTCAGGGGATCATCTTCTTGGTGAGACGGGTGTCACGATCCTGGAGCCCCAGTGATCTATCCTCTTTTCCGTCTCCTCTCCTCTTGGCTGGATCTTTTTCCCTTCCCTTCTCCCTTGTGGTTTCTCTCTACGGAGTTTGGGGCTCGTCATGAGAAACTGGAACAACCCTTGCGTCCAATTTTCAAATGGCGAGAAAACTGCCCACGTGTTTGCCGTGCGTGGAGATCCGTGTCGCTGGAAAGGAGGGTCCTGGTAGTTGAGGGGCGAGGTACTGTCCCCAACACACTGCTTTGGCCTCTGCTTCAGCTAAACGGGAGGCACCTTAGTTGTCCTCACGGGTGTCAATCGGCTGGTCACTAGTCCTTGTGTCAGTGGCTTGGGGTCAAGCTCTCGGGAGTTCCTGCTTTCGGGAAAGCCGACTGTGGGGCTTCAGTTTGCGTATAGGTCCGGCTAGCCCTAACACAGGAATCTGTGTTCCCTTGTTGGGCTCCGTGGTGGGCGGGGCCGTCGGACCCGAATCTTTTCTTATTTCAATATGGCTAATTCCCAAATTTTTCTGATCAAAGACTTCGAAGTCACTCCAGTCTCTCAACCTAGTTCTGAAACGTCTACTGCTAAACCAGTCACTCAACCTAGCTCTGAACCACCTACTAATAAACCAATCATTCAACCTAGTTCTGAAAAGTCTACTACTAAACCAGTCACTCAACCTAGTTCTGAAAATTCTGCAAAAAAATTACGGACAGATGCAAATAAAAAAAATCATCACAATAGTCCCCGTTTCCTAGTCATCTCTAGTCCTACTGGCGAAATGCATAAGATGTCTCCTTTCGTAATAAATAAATACATCCAGTCTTGTATTGGTGAGCCGAGAAACATAAAGCGTCTCCGCTCCGGAGACTTGCTTATTGATACAAACTCAGCCACCCAGTCTGCTTCTTTACTTCAGATTACTAAACTTGGGCAAGCGAATGTCTTTGTAACAGCACATAAGACACTGAATTATTGTCGTGGCGTAATATCGGAATTCGACTTTCTGTACGTTCCTGAAGAAGAGATCGCTTCCGAGCTATCAGACCAAAATGTCTGCGGTGCTAGGCGGATCAAGATGCGTAAGGAAGGTAAGTTGATCGATACGAAACACGTGATCCTTACCTTCAACACGCCTGATCTGCCTAAGAATATTAAGGCCGGATATTTAAATTGTCCTGTAAGACCTTATATTCCCAACCCTATGCGATGCTTCCAATGCCAGCGTTTCGGCCATTCTAAGACGTCTTGTCGTGGCAGCCTCACATGTGCCCGATGCTCACAGATTGGCCACGATTCGGAAAATTGTACCGCTGCGCCTTCGTGTATAAATTGCAAGGGTCAGCACCCAGCATTTTCACGCCTCTGCCCAAAATGGAAATCCGAAAAAGAAGTACAGACTCTTAAAGTTACCAGGAACATCTCGTATGCTGAAGCCAGAAAACTAGTTCAAAGCACACAGCTCCAATCAAACAAATCTTATGCCAGTGCAGTTAAAACAACACGTAGCATTGCCACCCAAACATCAATAGGCACACAGACTAAACCAAATAAAACGCAACCAACCACATCCACCAAGAAAACGGAAAATGCAACTCATTTAATACAAAAAAAAAGAAACAGTCATTCAAAGTAAACCTAAAATTGAAAGTCACAAAATAATTAATAAAAATAGAAGTCCCAGCAATAGCTCTTTTGACGAAATGGTTTCTGAATCTGCGGATTCAGACACTATGGAAGTAGAGGAGGGTCTAGAATTTCCCAGGCATCTACTTCCACGAAAAACCAAACAAGAGCACAGAAAGAACAAAAACCAGACATAATGGCCACCCTCGTCTCATAGAACTGTCGCGGTTTCCACCGAAATTTGCTCGACATCAAAGCCATAATTAATGCTTATCATCCTGTATGCTTCGCAGTACAGGAAACAAATCTAAAACCAGAACAACAGGCAAAACTTCGGAGGTTTTCCTTCATCAGGAAAGATAACCTTGCAGGTGAGCGTGCCAGTGGAGGTGTAGGTCTCCTCACCTCACTGGATTATCCCTCAAATGTGCTTTCTTTGACGACATCCCTCCAAGTTGTCGCTACTCAAACAAATTTTGATTTTGTTGTTACAGTCGTTTCTCTGTATTTGCCTCCAAATGAGCATATTGATCAGCAAGATTTAAATGGTCTTTTAGAGCAGCTGCCTGAGCCTTTCATCATAATAGGAGATTTTAACGGCCATAGTCCGCTCTGGGGTAGTAAGGATACTAATTGCCGAGGAAGACAAATTGAGCAGATGATCGAAGATCATAGCCTTTGTCTCCTCAATAATGGGCAAGATACTTATTTCCATGAGCCTTCAAAAACATTCCATGCTCTCGACCTTGCCATCTGTTCACCATCTCTGTTGCCTTTTTGCACTTTTAATGTGGGTAAAGATCTTTACAACAGTGATCATTATCCCATTCTTGTGTCTCTTGCACGAAGAGGAGCAAACCCCATGTCGAGATCCCCTCGATTCATACTGGACAGGGCAGACTGGGAACTCTTCTCTTCCATTGCAGAGCTCACATATGAAATGGTAGAAGATGCGCATATTGATGACGCTGTTGAAGCTGTTACTAATACTATTATTCAGGCAGCTATGCTTTCGATTCGTAGAACATCAGGAAAACTACTAAAATATTCAAAACCATGGTGGAATCGCGACTGTCATGAAGCACTGAAAAAACAGAAAAAAGCATGGGGTATTTTTCGTAGATATCCTACTCTGCGAAACCTCATAGCCTTTGAAAGAGCCAAAGCAAATGCACGAAAAGTAAGAAGGCAGAGCCAGAGGGATTCCTGGATTTCATATGTGTCGTCAATAACATCCTCCACGCCTAGCAAGCGGGTTTGGGAAAGAGTTCAAAAAGCATGCGGCATATATAAAGACCACTCACTTTCCTTTTTGGAAAAAGATGGCCGAGTGATTAGCTCCATTGAAGAAATTGCGAATACTATTGGTGAGACATTTGCTTCTGTTTCTTCCAGCAGAAACTATACACCTGCATTTCTTTCTATGAAGCAGCACTCTGAAATAAATCCCACCGCATTCAACTCTTCCAAATCTGAGCCTTACAATAGAGACTTTACTATGCTTGAATTAAGGAGTGCTTTATTGCAGACACATAGGTCTTCTCCGGGTCTTGATGGAGTGAATTATGAAATGCTAAAGCATCTGTCCTGTAAGTCACTGAATGCCCTTCTCACTCTTTACAATAGGGTGTGGAAGGAGCATGCCTTTCCCAGTGCATGGAGGAGAGCTGTTGTCATTCCTATTCCTAAGCCAGGGAAAGATCCAAGGAATCCCTCCAAATATCGGCCAATTGCCCTTACGAGTTGCCTCTGCAAACTGTTTGAAAAGATGGTAAACAGCCGCCTAGTCTACTTCTTGGAAAAGAATGATATTATATCGCCTTATCAGAGTGGTTTTCGAAAGGGAAGAACAACTGTAGATAACATGCTCCTCTTTAGAGACATCTATTCGAAAAGCATTTGTAAGAAGAAGCCACCTTGTCTCGATATTCTTCGACATTGAAAAAGCTTATGATAAGGCATGGAGATACGGTATACTCCGGGATCTTCATGAGAGTGGCTTGCGCGGCAACCTACCAATTTTCATTCAAAATTTCTTGAACACTAGAACTTTTCAAGTAAGAATTGGCTCTATTTTTTCGGATGTTTTTGAACAGGAAGAGGGTGTGCCTCAAGGCTGTGTGCTCAGTGTAACCCTGTTTAGTTTAAAAATAAATTCTGTACTAAAAGAACTTCCTCCCACCATCTTGGGATCTCTATATGTTGATGATCTGCAGATTAGCTGTCGAGGAGCAGACATGAGATATGTAGAGAGGCAACTGAAGATGGCTCTGATTAAGATCCAAGAATGGTCAGACAAAGAGGGATTTACATTTTCGAAACAGAAAACTGTCTGCGTGCACTTTTGTAGGAAGCGAGGTCGCCATCCTGAACCTGAGTTATACTTGAATGGTACAATTATTCCAGTTGCGCCTGAAGTAAAATTTTTAGGAGTGACGTTCGACCGAAAATTGACTTTCCTTTCTCATGTTTTAAACCTGAGAAAGAAGTGTCTAAAAACACTAAATATTTTAAAAGTGTTGGCGAACACCTCCTGGGGTGCAGAGCGTTGCTCCATGCTTCGCATTTACAGAGCGCTTATCCGCTCTAAACTGGACTATGGCTCAGTTGTTTATGGATCCGCTCGGTCATCTGTTTTGTTAAAACTGGATCCTGTTCACCATCAAGGTCTGCGGATTTGTTCAGGAGTTTTCAGGACTTCTCCTGTGCAGAGCCTATATGTTGACTGTAACGAACCATCACTTTATCTGAGGCGTGAGCAATTGTCCCTTTAGCAATATTTTAATACTCTATCACAACCTGAACATCCCAATAAGCTGTGCTTACTTGATAATGAGTGTAACACATTATTTGAAACACGTCCATCCTGTGTTCCTACTTTCCCTTTAAGACTTCGCCCTGTCATTGAGGAACTCTCCCTCTCTGATATGCACCCCCAAGCAGTACAGAATTTTGAAATTCCACCTTGGGAAAATTCACGGATCCAGCTTCTTGATGTTTTTAAACATCACGTAAAGGCGAGCACTAACGAGATCGTTTACAGACAAATTTTCGCTGAGCACAGGCACAAATATAGCAGTTATTATCCGATATACACAGATGGATCAAAGTCAAATGATCATGTCGGGATGGCTTTTGTATTTGAAAATTACATAGAGGGCAGATGCCTGCACCATGCTTTCTCTGTCCTAACATCTGAACTAACTGCAATATATTATGCTCTTTTATACATCTCAAAGCTCTGCCACAAAAAGTTCATAGTTTACACAGACTCGTATAGTGCTCTTAAATTCTTGGAAGCTTTTCCCAACGCTCAGAATCCTGTGGTAGTGGATGTTCTCAAAATTCATAGAAATTTAATGATACGAGGATATGAAATCCTGTACTGCTGGGTTCCCGGGCATACGGGAATAAAGGGAAACGAGCTTGCAGACATCGCGGCAAAATCTGCTGTCGAACTGTCCAGTCGCCTTATCCCTTTTAGAGACATCTGCTGTGTCATCAAGGGAAAGATACGAAAAAAATGGCAGCAAATTTGGGATGTTCAGCATCACAACAAGTTGAGAAACATCAAACCTAGAATTGAGCATTGGGATTTTGCTGGAAATCGTAAAGAGGACGTTCTTTTGACTCGACTCAGAATTGGTCATACCAGAGTCACACATAGCTATCTTCTTAAAGCTGAAAATGAGCCTGTTTGTTTTAATTGTAATGTTTGTTTATCTGTTCGTCATATTTTAATTGAGTGTCAATGTTTTAATAGTCTTCGCCAGAAATATTTTAATAGCTGTGACTTACCTCTCAACCGTTTAATCGGAAGAGAGGTCAATTCTAATTTATTTTATTATTTAAAAGAGATTGGCTTTTATTACCAAATGTAATTTGTTTTGAAGACTGTGTCTTGAATGTTAATATGTGCTTTTAACTTGTTTTTATATGACTTCATCCTCTGCATTTGGTACATTTATCTACTTGTTTTTATTTATTGAATTTTAATGTCATCAATTGTAATCATCTCATCTTTTGTTTGGCGCATCATAATCATCTCTGGTTTTTGCGCCATAATCACTCACTCACTCACCCTAAAAGCTGAGAATGAGCCTGTTTGTTCAAATTGTAATGTTTGTCTACCTGTCCGTCATATTTTAATTGAGTGTCCATATTTTAATACTCTTCGTCAGAAATGTTTTAATGGCTGTGACTTACCTCTCGACTGTTTAATCGGAAGAGAGGTCAATTGAAATTTATTTTATTATTTAAAAGAGACTGGCTTTTGTTACCAAATGTAATTTGTTTTGAATACTGGGTCTTGAATTTTAATGTGTGCTTTTAACTTGTGTTTATATGACCTCATCCTCTGGATTTGATACATTTGTCTACTTGTTTTTATTTATTGAATTTTAATGTCAGCAATTGTAATCATCCCATCTTGTGTTTGGCGCGGTATAATCTTTTTGGGTTTTTGCGCCATAATCACTCAGTCACTTAGATTCTTTCTTTTATACTTTATATGCGAAATACGAATCCTGCGTTTGGCGCATATGGCCTATAGAGCTTTACGCCATAAATCTACCACTATCACTATTACTACCACTACTACCACCACCACCACCTAACATCTGAACTAACTGCAATATATTATGGTCTTTTGTACATCTCAAAGCTCTGCCACAAAAAGTTCATAGTTTACATAGACTCGTATAGTGCACTTAAATCCTTGGAAGCTTTTCCCAACACTTAGAATTCTGTGGTAGTGGATGTTCTCAAAATTCATATAAATTTAACGATTCGAGGTTATGAAGTCCTGTACTGCTGGGTTCCTGGAAATGCTGGAATGAAGGGAATTGAGCTTGCAGATATCGCAGCCAAATCTGCTGTTGAACTGTCCAGTCGCCTTATCCCTTTTAAAGATATCTGCAGTGTCATCAAAGGAAAGGTCCGTAAAAAATGGCAGCAAATTTGGGATGTTCAGCGTCACAACAAGTTGAGAAACGTCAAGCCTAGAATTGAGCATTGGGATTTTGCTGGAAATCATAAGGAGGACGTTCTTTTGACTCGCCTCAGAATTGGTCACACTAGAGTCACACATAACTATCTTCTCAAAGCTGAAAATGAGCCTGTTTGTTTTAATTTTAATGTTTGTTTATCTGTTTGTCATATTTTAATTGAGTGTCCATGTATTAATAGTCTTCGCCAGAAATATTTTAATAGCTGTGACTATTAAGAAGAAGTTAAACACAGTCTTGGCATCAAAGGGGCAGAAACGGGAGTCACCAGCAGTGATGACACGAACAGTTTCCTTCTGTTTCTGCGGTAGAGGCGTTGCAGCGACTTCGGATCCGAGGGAGCAGGACGCGGAGGGCGGCGGGCAGAACCAGGTGTACTACGAGGGAGCTTGAGGAAGTCATACGCAAAGGTGGAGATTTCTTCAAGCAGCTCTTCAAATTCTCTCCAGTTTGGCGAAGGACCGTGAATCAGGATGGAGAGCAGACGAGGCCGAAAGGAGAGTAGAGGGAAGTCATCCTCAGCTGGAACGTCAGCAGTGGTGGGGTCCTCAGGCGGAAGCTCGTCATCAAAGTCGGCAGCAATGTCAATTGCAGGTTTGATGTTGAGAGGCAGCGACACTGAAGGTGAAGATCCAGGCAGAGAGGAACTAGCAGCAAACGAAAGAACAGGACAGGAGTAAGTGCATGGGGCACCATGTCGTAGCCATAGGCAGAGAATGGTGTTGCCCACATGCACTACCTTTCTAGAGAACACCCCTTCCATAGGGGGCATGGGCGCCTTTTTCGGGCCTTTATTGAAATCTTTAAAAAATGATACAGTGCATTATAAATATATACAATATTACATTAATAGAAATACAATTTAAAAAGAGATATTAAAGGTCGATAGTTACATGGGGTCAGTATTTCACGGGTGGTTAGCACAGAAAGTCGTGTTTTGAGGTGTATTTGTAGTCTGTAATTGTACTTGTGTGTGGTGCACAGATCATGGTAGTTCAAAGTTCAAAGTTCAGAGTTTGTTAGGTGCACCGTGGTTTTGTATATGGGTGAGTTGTGTTTGTGTTGTCTTGTTCTTGGTGGATTTGCAAGGTGGGGGTAAAAGTTCAAATTTCAGAGTTCATTATACAAAGTTCATCCCCCAGTCTTTGCATTAAGTATTTTTCACTGGTGTTCTGTAGATTTGTGGTGAGTTTTGTAAGAAGGCACGTGTCTTTGATGATATACTTGCTGATATAGGGTTTATCATGGAAAACACAGCTCCAGAGCGTATTGGTGCAACTTGTCGATTGTTTGTTGGATTTGATGGCGCGATGGCTTATGTTGTATCAGGAAGCGTTGAAATGGAGTTCCGTGATTTGATGGGTGTCGTATATGGCTCCCTTTGGTGAGCGGGCAGTGGAGTAAGTAGTGGGATGGATCTCCCCTTTCCCCACATACACAGAGAGGTCGGAGGATGATAAGTTACGTTCCTTGAAGTATGTGGGGAATGGTCCGTGGCCTGAAATGTACTGTGTGAGATAATATTTCGTGATCGTCGTGTCTTCATCAACTTGTGGGAGGAGGGTGTGTGTCTTCTTCCTGTGGTGTCGTTGTTCCATTGTTGTTGCCACTTTGCTTTGGCTTGTTGCTTTATATCGTATTTTAGGGCTGATGGTGGCCGGGGACAGGTGATGAATTCTCCAGTCTGTTCTTGTGCTGCTTGTTTTGCAAGTTTGTCTGCTTTCTCGTTGCCTTCACAGTTGCTATGTCCTCTTGTCCAGGTTATTGTAAAGGTTTTGTTGGTTGAGCTGATAATGTTTTGGATTTCCTTGGCTATGGGTGAGGTTGTGGCATTGTTTTTGATGGCTTGTATGGACGATTGGCTGTCTGTGACTATGTTTATGATGCTGGTGTTTTCTTGCTGCAGGAGGAGGATGCTGTGCCTGATGGCTGTTAATTCTGCTTGAAAGACTAAGTTTTGGGCTTGTAGGTGTGCTTGCCATTCCTGGTATGTATTTGGATTTTGGATCGCAGCTCCACAGCCTACTTTCCCGTCAATTTTGGAGCCGTCTGTGAAGGCAACGAGAGTGTTTGTCGGTAGGTGGGGTTGGAAGTTACAAATTAGGTTGTTGATAGTGTTCGCTGGATTATGTTGATACGGTCTGGGCTTGTTTTCGTAGTCTTCTGGGTTGTTCATGAAGCGTGCAATTTTGGCTGTGGTGATGCGTTTTTCTTGTAGGTGGGGGATCCATGTGAATTTGTGGTCAATGGTGAGTCCAAGGTATCTGAGCAGACAAAGGAACAGCGGCAATGTCATCCTGTGGGCGGCGAGAGGCAGCAGGGTTACCCGAGGCAGGAGAAGCACTGGGGACACGAGCGGCAGCAGGTGGCGTAGCAGACGAATGAGGCAGAATCGGAAAAGGAGCTCCTGGAGGCACGCTGGCAGCAGGCGACGGCATCAACGTGAAGAAGTAGTACGCTCCGGAGGTTGGATCTAAGCAGGGACCTGGCGTTGGTGCTCATGACGGTGACGGGCCTGGTGGTTCAGGAAGCCACCTCTGGTCTGGCAGGAGAAATCACAGGTAGTACACCTCCAGCGGTGAGCGATGCCAGATGGGATGATGACAGTGTGGTTCCGAAAGCAGAAATGTGTAGATACCTTAGTTGCGATGGACTGTCGACAGTGAGCACACCAATTAGTAGTGCCAGAAACATCCACTCCACGAGAGTAGTGTAGGTGGCGGCAGAGTGAGTGTCGTAGCTGGGACCACTGCTGTGCATGGAACGTCCTGATGCAGCTGGTCTCAGTGCAATGCAGCGTGTCCGAGACAAAGAACACCAGGTGGACAGTCCGGTCCTTGCGTCACGTGGTCTCAGGGAAGACAGCAGAGGAACGATCATCGGCACGTCAGGGAGGGAGCGCAGAACATCTGGCGGTCTAATGGCAGCAGGAACATCATCGGTTGAAACAGAAGAGTCCAGGGGCAGTGCAGAAGCGGGATGCTGGCCGGAGAGAGACTGGGGCTCGGGACTAGGCATAACAGAATCGCTCCTCGGCGAACACATGGAGGTGTCAGGCAACAGAGCAGGAGAGGCATCCGATGGCAGAGGACTTGAAGACTCGACGAATTGGCAAGAATCTCGGCATACGTCCTTCCAGGTGTAGTCGGCGGAGCAGACATCGAAGCACAGGCATGGCCGGCAGCGATGCGGGCGCAAGTATGATGGCAGACCGGAGATTCAGCAGATGAGTCGGGTAGTAGGTCCTGTGTGTGATCAGCATTCACAGGTGGAGGACTGTCAGACGAAGAGCCGTGTGTCAGCGCATGTCTCTGGAGGTGCTTCCTTTTGGAAAAGATGTGCCCACAGACATAGCAAGGGAATGACGAGGAGCATCGACGCTTGTCAGAGGGATCTCTGTTGTCCAAGCAGGCGCAGGAAGAACTCTGGCCAGGCGACACCCCCATAGTGGAGGCAGGAGGCGAACCAGATGGCAATCCATCAGGAGAGGAGCGAACAGGTGGAGGCGACTTGGCAGTGATCCGTGCCAGGAGTTGTCTCATGTGACCACTCCTTAGTAGCGGACGACCGAGAGGTGTAGCCACAGCAGCAACATGACGAGCAGGCAGGGGCCGGGCAGACTAACCAACAGCAGGAGAGGCCTCAGACGTAGACAATGGTCCAGCAGGAGGAGGAGGAGAGGCAGCCAGTAGAGAGGCCACGGGCCATGGTGTAGAGTCCCTGAGAGGTAAGGCAGCAAAACCAGCTGAAAAGTGGACGGCATCTCAGGAAGACCTGGAAGGGAATCCGCGGCGGTCTCTCAGGAAGTGTCAGGCACGGTGTAGATGAAGATCCTGGCATCTCTGGATTTCAGAACTAGAAGGGAGACAAAAGCAAAGCAAACAAGAACAGAGGCAAACTTCAGCTGAAGTGGCAAGATCAAAGTGAGATCAGAGGGCAAGAGCCGTCGTTGAAAGCTTCAGTGGACAAGGCATAAAAATATATAATTAAAAAAAAAAAAAACATGACCAGGGTAGGCGGAGAAACTAGCGCGTGCAACTAGCCGATTTGGATGGAAATTGGTGTCGAGCTAAGGATACACTCAGTCGAGTGGCCTGTCTGCTAGGACACCAATGGAGGTAAGTCCCTGGACCTACGACGAACTGGGGGTCAAGGCAGCTATCGAGACTAAAACAAGCGAGAGGAAGAACCATGGACAGGAAAGCAAAGACGATGACCAGGACTTGGAACAGGGACTTGGACAGCCGGGTATTAAATATGGTCGCAGTCCGACGTCAATCCAAAACCACAAACGAAGACACCCAGCAGCCCGAGCCCCCAAACGACGCCCCAAGTTCCGGGAAACCAAGGCCCAGAGCCCCGAGTAACTAAAAAGTTTGAAATAAAGGAAAGAAAAGAAATTAAAAGAAACAGGTAGATCTTTGCAGCAGAATAAACATCAAAGAACAAGAACACCACGTATTTTAGATCTGCCTTTGAAGCGGCACAAAAGGAAAGAAGAGAAGAACAAAATATAACTAACAAAATAAAATGCATTACGAACAAAAAAAAAATAATATATAAGGAAATGGACAATACTACATAAAACACATAAGAAAAAAAAAAAAAAAAAAAAAAAAAAACGAGAACACATCACCAGGAATGTTTTTTAAAACAATCAATGAATCATTATACCAACCGCTCGCCGCTTGCTGTTTATAATTTTCATAATCTCCTTACAACAACTAATAAAATTATTATAATTTGCAAAAGGATCACCACCGATTTTATATTTTTTAACAATGTGTAAAGGAAGTGTACAGTCGCAGAGGAAGTGCTGAGCGTCGCCCAACGTGTTACATGTCACACACATATTATTTGTTTGTAATTTAAATCTTGAGAGATAGGGAAACGGCCATGCCCCGTTAAAAATTGATTCGCATCTATGTTATTTATTGGAAATAATGATTTATGTTTCACAAAATCCAAATTTTTAAGATACTGATTTCTTTTTTCAGAGTTTAACCGTTTATTATACCATTTATTATAATAGAATCTTTTTATTAAATTACAAATAATTCTAACAGAACTAGGAAGATTGGCGCTTCCCAGCCCATCCCCAGATGCAGCTTCCTTGGTGAGGACATCAGCCCTCTCATTTCCAAAAACCCCCTCGTGTACTTTAACCCAACCAAAAATAATATTATATTTAGATTTCAACAACCAAAATAAGTCTTTAATAGAATAAACCAGATCGTTAGTGCTGTTAAACGATTTCAAAGCCTCCAAAGAGGACATAGAATCAGAAAAGACAAATATAATGCGAAAATCCTTGTTGCAGTTTTTTATCCATTTTAAGGCATAGAATAATGCAACGAGCTCAACCTGAAATACGGAGTTAAAACTCTCGAGAACATATTTTTCAAAGTGAATCTCAGTTCCATAATATAGAACAGTAAAGGCCGAGCCCACGCCTCCATCCATGCCTGAACCATCAGTATAGATTTCGCACTCTCTAATATCTGGAAAGAAAGAAATATATGAAATAACAAAGCGTTCCGAAGGATGTAAGAAGTGATAGTTAAACTTTTGAAAAGCCGTGGAAAAAACCAGAATGTCATTGTAAATAAGCACATCATTTGTTCCTAATCGTAAACATGTTTTCTCATAGAAATATTTGTAATATATAGAGAGGGGTGGGATCCCCGCCAAGGCGCCAAAGCACCTCCCCCGAGACGGTTCGAAAACATCTTGTAATAGTCACCAGCCATCCGCGTTGAACGGAATCAATTTTATTCCTCAAGCAAACCAGCTCCCCGGCCCTTGAGCCCATGCAGAGATTCCATACATTACAATGGGAATGAAAACATTAAAATAAAGAGATCTTAAAATATCATTTCTAAAATATAAAATATCACCGGGAAATTTGTTACAATAAAATTTAAGGATAAAATCACATTTCTTATGAACATTATTAAAATGAGGAATGAAATTTAGTTTGGTGTCAATCAAGACACCCAAGTAACTAATGGAATCTGGCGGCTTCAAAATATTATCGTATAATCTCAATTTAGGAGGTCGGACGGCTTGGCCACCTCTTGGAAAGAACAAAAATTGGTTTTCTCGATATTAATTGTCATTTTTTCATTAGTACACCAACTATTTAAAACCTGCACAAAACAATCAAATTTTCTTTCCAGTTTTTCCAACGAATCAGCATTAATCAAGAGTAGTAAATCATCAGCCACAACGTCTATCCCCTCCTCAAATTCATTATTTATCAAGTCGTGCATAATAAGGCTCCAGAACAGAGGAGCACTGTTGGATCCCTGAGGACAACCTCTAAAGACCAACCTTTGGATAGATATTTTTTCGGATTTTGATTTAAATACATGCGACACGTGACGGAGGACGTGGGCACCACCCCTTTACCATATGGTTAATTGGTGTAGCGCCACGTCCACCAGTGTCAATATAAATATCAAGGACTCGGACGCTAGGTGCATTAGATTTCACTTATTGCGCCTGACTGGCATAAGATAAAATGTTCTACTGTACAAGGTTATATGCATGCAGGGGTAGGATATGGAAACAGTAAGATGATAATGCATAAAACAATTATATGTGGAGATATGCTGAAATATAACATACCAACACAGGTATCATAGATACATTAAACATATGTTACATAAAAATCAATAACTAACATACTATTATACCTACATTAATCAAACATTACCTAAATATCAAGGACTGAGGCACTAGTTGCATTAAAATTTCACTTACTACTCCACACAGGGGCATGTTAAAATATTCTATGGTACATAGTTATTTACATGCAGGGGTAAAACATGGAAAAAGTTACTTAACAATTATTAACACCCAATAGCCTAAATACATTAAACTTTTGTTACGTAAACATTAATAACTTGGATACTATGTTTACATTCGACAGACATTGCATGGATATCACAGACTCAGATGTTGTGCTTTAAGCTTCACTTATTGCGCTACACAGCCACATATTAAAGTATTCAATGGTACAAGGTTATATATGTGCAGGGGTAAGTAAGGCATAGAAAACAGTTAGATAATAATGCATAAGAAAATCATATGTGGAGATATGCTGAATGATAAGATACAAACACAGATATCATAGATACATTACACATACATTACATGAAAACATCTTATATACATTACACATACATTACACACACGTTACATGAAAATTAATGTCTAAAATACAATATCTACATTAAAAAGGCATAGCCTAAATATCAAAAAATGAAGGCACTGGTTGCATTAAATCTTCACTTAACTGCACCACACAGGGGCACATTAAAATAATCTATGTACATAGTTATATACATGCAGGGATGAAACTTGTGGAGAGTTACATAACGATTATGGAAAAAATATTATACAAACACTAAACAGATGTTACATAAAAATTAGTGACTGAGATACTATGTTTACATTAACCTGACATATATCAAAGACTCAGATACTATTGCGCTACTCTAGAGCATGTTAAAATATTCTATGGTACATAGCCATGTACATGCAGGGGTAAAGCATGAAAAAAAGTTACATATTAATGCATAATACAGTCATATGTAGAGACATGCTTAAATATAAAATACAAACTCAGATATCATATATACATTACACATACATTACGTGAAAATCAATGACTGAGTTTGTCTACATTAAACAAACATTATATATATATATATATATATATATCAAGGACGGAAACTCTGGTTGCGTTAAAACTTCACTTACTGCGCCTCACAGGTGCGTGTTAGAATATGCTATGGAACATAGTTATATACATACAGGGGTAAAGCATGGAAGACAGTTACACAAAATTGCATAGGATAACCATATGTGGGAGCATGCTACAATACAGAATACAGTCCCTGATATAATGGGTACAGTAAGCATATGTTACATAAAATCGGTACAATAAACCATTGGACAGTTATATGAAGAAACCATGCTAAAATATAAAAAACATACACAAATATAATAAATATAAAAAACATATACTGAGTACAATCAATAGTTTAGACACTATATTTACATTAAACACACGTTACATATAAATCAATGACTTGAACACTGGTTACATTATAGCTTCGCTTACTATGTTGGAGTTACATCAATACATTTGAACTGTAGTATAGCACATTTTGTCTTAGACACACATACGCACAGTTTGCAATTTGCAGATTACATTTGGAACAAACTTACAGATACTATTGCGTTTTAATATTACATGTGCCTATGTGGTTTGCATATTGGGTGTAAAATCAGACACAGAGTTTAGGCGTCCATTCATTACAAATTTCACTGTAACTGTTGTAACGTTATGCAGTTCATATTGCATTGAGTATATGCAAGTGTGCTTAGGCTGTGCGGACTGCTATATTTGGCATATGTCTGTGTTTAGGTGTGCCAGCTTATCCATCATACGTCCAATTTTTTGGACTAAGTGGCACTGCTTAATAAGGAATTTACAAAATGACTGTCTGTTAGTCGTTGGTATAGGAACATGTTGTCCCTCTGTGAGTGGACAAGAAGTTAGGTAGTGCTCCGGGGAGCCTGTGTGTCCACACGTACATTGATCTGAGGAACAGATGCCAAATCGGTAGAAGTATACAGGAAAAGGTCCATGTCCCGAAATGTACCTAACCGGCTGTGAATTGGCAATGTTCCGTTCTGTGTCCACATAGCTGATGTGGTAGTGGACACGTCTTCCAGTGGTACTGTCATCCCATTCTTGTTGCCACTTGCCAATGGCTTCAAGTCGTAGTGACTTCTTTAGAAATGTGACCGGCCTTGGGATATTGAACTGCAAATCTGTCGGGCCTAACGCCGCTTCTTTGGCAAGTTGGTCCGCCATCTCGTTTCCGAGATGACCCACATGTGCTATGATCCATTCAAGCTTGATGTGCAGGTTGCATTGGCGCAGATTTGCTTGAATGCCCTGTATTATTTTACTGACATGGTTGGGGTTCATGATGGCATGCAACGACGACAAAGTGTCGGTTTTGATGGTGGATGTTAGAGGAGTGAGTGAGTGAGTGAGTGATTATGGCGCAAAAACCAGAGATGATTATGACGCGCCAAACAAAAGATGAGATGATTACAATTGCTGACATTAAAATTCAATAAATAAAAACAAGTAGATAAATGTACCAAATCCAGAGGATGAAGTCATATAAAAACAAGTTAAAAGCACATATTAACATTCAAGACACAGTCTTCAAAACAAATTACATTTGGTAATAAAAGCCAATCTCTTTTAAATAATAAAATAAATTAGAATTGACCTCTCTTCCGATTAAACGGTCGAGAGTCACAGCTATTAAAATATTTCTGGCGAAGACTATTAAAACATTGACACTCAATTAAAATATGACGAACAGATAAACAAACATTACAATTAAAACAAACAGGCTCATTTTCAGCTTTAAGAAGATAGCTATGTGTGACTCTGGTATGACCAATTCTGAGTCGAGTCAAAAGAACGTCCTCTTTACGATTTCCAGCAAAATCCCAATGCTCAATTCTAGGTTTGATGTTTCTCAACTTGTTGTGATGCTGAACATCCCAAATTTGCTGCCATTTTTTTCGTATCTTTCCCTTGATGACACAGCAGATGTCTCTAAAAGGGATAAGGTGACTGGACAGTTCGACAGCAGATTTTGCCGCGATGTCTGCAAGCTCGTTTCCCTTTATTCCCGTATGCCCGGGAACCCAGCAGTACAGGATTTCATATCCTCGTATCATTAAATTTCTATGAATTTTGAGAACATCCACTACCACAGGATTCTGAGCGTTGGGAAAAGCTTCCAAGGATTTAAGAGCACTATACGAGTCTGTGTAAACTATGAACTTTTTGTGGCAGAGCTTTGGGATGTACAAAAGAGCATAATATATTGCAGTTAGTTCAGATGTTAGGACAGAGAAAGCATGGTGCAGGCATCTGCCCTCTATGTAATTTTCAAATACAAAAGCCATCCCGACATGATCATTTGACTTTGATCCATCTGTGTATATCGGATAATAACTGCTATATTTGTGCCTGTGCTCAGCGAAAATTTGTCTGTAAACGATCTCGTTAGTGCTCGCCTTTACGTGATATTTAAAAACATCAAGAAGCTGGATCCGTGAATTTTCCCAAGGTGGAATTTCAAAATTCTGTACTGCTTGGGGGTGCATATCAGAGAGGGAGAGTTCCTCAATGACAGGGCGAACTCTTAAAGGGAAAGTAGGAACACAGGATGGACGTGTTTCAAATAATGTGTTACACTCATTATCAAGTAAGCACAGCTTATTGGGATGTTCAGGTTGTGATAGAGTATTAAAATATTGCAAAAGGGACAATTGCTCACGCCTCAGATAAAGTGATGGTTCGTTACAGTCAACATATAGGCTCTGCACAGGAGAAGTCCTGAAAGCTCCTGAACAAATCCGCAGACCTTGATGGTGAACAGGATCCAGTTTTAACAAAACAGATGACCGAGCGGATCCATAAACAACTGAGCCATAGTCCAGTTTAGAGCGGATAAGCGCTCTGTAAAAGCGAAGCATGGAGCGCTCTGCACTCCAGGAGGTGTTCGCCAACACTTTTAAAATATTTAGTGTTTTTAGACACTTCTTTCTCAGGTTTAAAACATGAGAAAGGAAAGTCAATTTTCGGTCGAACGTCACTCCTAAAAATTTTACTTCAGGCGCAACTGGAATAATTGTACCATTCAAGTATAACTCAGGTTCAGGATGGCGACCTCGCTTCCTACAAAAGTGCACGCAGACAGTTTTCTGTTTCGAAAATGTAAATCCCTCTTTGTCTGACCATTCTTGGATCTTAATCAGAGCCATCTTCAGTTGCCTCTCTACATATCTCATGTCTGCTCCTCGACAGCTAATCTGCAGATCATCAACATATAGAGATCCCAAGATAATGGGAGGAAGTTCTTTTAGTACAGAATTTATTTTTAAACTAAACAGGGTTACACTGAGCACACAGCCTTGAGGCACACCCTCTTCCTGTTCAAAAACATCCGAAAAAATAGAGCCAATTCTTACTTGAAAAGTTCTAGTGTTCAAGAAATTTTGAATGAAAATTGGTAGGTTGCCGCGCAAGCCACTCTCATGAAGATCCCGGAGTATACCGTATCTCCATGCCTTATCATAAGCTTTTTCAATGTCGAAGAATATCGAGACAAGGTGGCTTCTTCTTACAAATGCTTTTCGAATAGATGTCTCTAAGAGGAGCATGTTATCTACAGTTGTTCTTCCCTTTCGAAAACCACTCTGATAAGGCGATATAATATCATTCTTTTCCAAGAAGTAGACTAGGCGGCTGTTTACCATCTTTTCAAACAGTTTGCAGAGGCAACCCGTAAGGGCAATTGGCCGATAGTTGGAAGGATTCCTTGGATCTTTCTCTGGCTTAGGAATAGGAATGACAACAGCTCTCCTCCATGCACTGGGAAAGGCATGCTCCTTCCACACCCTATTGTAAAGAGTGAGAAGGGCATTCAGTGACTTACAGGACAGATGCTTTAGCATTTCATAATTCACTCCATCAAGACCCGGAGAAGACCTATGTGTCTGCAATAAAGCACTCCTTAATTCAAGCATAGTAAAGTCTCTATTGTAAGGCTCAGATTTGGAAGAGTTGAATGCGATGGGATTTATTTCAGAGTGCTGCTTCATAGAAAGAAATGCAGGTGTATAGTTTCTGCTGGAAGAAACGGAAGCAAATGTCTCACCAATAGTATTCGCAATTTCTTCTATGGAGCTAATCACTCGGCCATCTTTTTCCAAAAAGGAAAGTGAGTGGTCTTTATATATGCCGCATGCTTTTTGAACTCTTTCCCAAACCCGCTTGCTAGGCGTGGAGGATGTTATTGACGACACATATGAAATCCAGGAATCCCTCTGGCTCTGCCTTCTTACTTTTCGTGCATTTGCTTTGGCTCTTTTAAAGGCTATGAGGTTTCGCAGAGTAGGATATCTACGAAAAATACCCCATGCTTTTTTCTGTTTTTTCAGTGCTTCATGACAGTCGCGATTCCACCATGGTTTTGAATATTTTAGTAGTTTTCCTGATGTTCTAGGAATCGAAAGCATAGCTGCCTGAATAATAGTATTAGTAACAGCTTCAACAGCGTCATCGATATGCGCATCTTCTACCATTTCATCTGTGAGCTCTGCAATGGAAGAGAAGAGTTCCCAGTCTGCCCTGTCCAGTATGAATCGAGGGGATCTCGACATGGGGTTTGCTCCTCTTCGTGCAAGAGACACAAGAATGGGATAATGATCACTGTTGTAAAGATCTTTACCCACATTAAAAGTGCAAAAAGGCAACAGAGATGGTGAACAGATGGCAAGGTCGAGAGCATGGAATGTTTTTGAAGGCTCATGGAAGTAAGTATCTTGCCCATTATTGAGGAGACAAAGGCTATGATCTTCGATCATCTGCTCAATTTGTCTTCCTCGGCAATTAGTATCCTTACTACCCCAGAGCGGACTATGGCCGTTAAAATCTCCTATTATGATGAAAGGCTCAGGCAGCTGCTCTAAAAGACCATTTAAATCTTGCTGATCAATATGCTCATTTGGAGGCAAATACAGAGAAACGACTGTAACAACAAAATCAAAATTTGTTTGAGTAGCGACAACTTGGAGGGATGTCGTCAAAGAAAGCACATTTGAGGGATAATCCAGTGAGGTGAGGAGACCTACACCTCCACTGGCACGCTCACCTGCAAGGTTATCTTTCCTGACGAAGGAAAACCTCCGAAGTTTTGCCTGTTGTTCTGGTTTTAGATTTGTTTCCTGTACTGCGAAGCATACAGGATGATAAGCATTAATTATGGCTTTGATGTCGAGCAAATTTCGGTGGAAACCGCGACAGTTCCATGAGACGAGGGTGGCCATTATGTCTGGTTTTTGTTCTTTCTGTGCTCTTGTTTGGTTTTTCGTGGAAGTAGATGCCTGGGAAATTCTAGACCCTCCTCTACTTCCATAGTGTCTGAATCCGCAGATTCAGAAATCATTTCGTCAAAAGAGCTATTGCTGGGACTTCTATTTTTATTAATTATTTTGTGACTTTCAATTTTAGGTTTACTTTGAATGACTTTCTTTTTTTGTATTAAATGAGTTGCATTTTCCGTTTTCTTGGTGGATGTGGTTGGTTGGGTTTTATTTGGTTTAGTCTGCGTGCCTATTGATGTTTGGGTGGCAATGCTACGTGTTGTTTTAACTGCACTGGCATAAGATTTGTTTGATTGGAGCTGTGTGCTTTGAACTAGTTTTCTGGCTTCAGCATACGAGATGTTCCTGGTAACTTTAAGAGTCTGTACTTCTTTTTCGGATTTCCATTTTGGGCAGAGGCGTGAAAATGCTGGGTGCTGACCCTTGCAATTTATACACGAAGGCGCAGCGGTACAATTTTCCGAATCGTGGCCAATCTGTGAGCATCGGGCGCATGTGAGGCTGCCACGACAAGACGTCTTAGAATGGCCGAAACGCTGGCATTGGAAGCATCGCATAGGGTTGGGAATATAAGGTCTTACAGGACAATTTAAATATCCGGCCTTAATATTCTTAGGCAGATCAGGCGTGTTGAAGGTAAGGATCACGTGTTTCGTATCGATCAACTTACCTTCCTTACGCATCTTGATCCGCCTAGCACCGCAGACATTTTGGTCGGATAGCTCGGAAGCGATCTCTTCTTCAGGAACGTACAGAAGGTCGAATTCCGATATTACGCCACGACAATAATTCAGTGTCTTATGTGCTGTTACAGTGACATTCGCTTGCCCAAGTTTAGTAATCTGAAGTAAAGAAGTAGACTGGGTGGCTGAGTTTGTATCAATAAGCAAGTCTTCGGAGCGGAGACGCTTTATGTTTCTCGGCTCACCAATACAAGACTGGATGTATTTATTTATTACGAAAGGAGACATCTTATGCATTTCGCCAGAAGGACTAGAGATGACTAGGAAACGGGGACTATTGTGATGATTTTTTTTATTTGCATCTGTCCGTAATTTTTTTGCAGAATTTTCAGAACTAGGTTGAGTGACTGGTTTAGTAGTAGACTTTTCAGAACTAGGTTGAATGATTGGTTTATTAGTAGGTGGTTCAGAGCTAGGTTGAGTGACTGGTTTAGTAGTAGACGTTTCAGAACTAGGTTGAGAGACTGGAGTGACTTCGAAGTCTTTGATCAGAAAAATTTGGGAATTAGCCATATTGAAATAAGAAAAGATTCGGGTCCGACGGCCCCGCCCACCACGGAGCCCAACAAGGGAACACAGATTCCTGTGTTAGGGCTAGCCGGACCTATACGCAAACTGAAGCCCCACAGTCGGCTTTCCCGAAAGCAGGAACTCCCGAGAGCTTGACCCCAAGCCACTGACACAAGGACTAGTGACCAGCCGATTGACACCCGTGAGGACAACTAAGGTGCCTCCCGTTTAGCTGAAGCAGAGGCCAAAGCAGTGTGTTGGGGACAGTACCTCGCCCCTCAACTACCAGGACCCTCCTTTCCAGCGACACGGGTCTCCACGCACGGCAAACACGTGGGCAGTTTTCTCGCCACTCGAAGACTAGAGACAAGGGCTGTTCCAGTCTCTCGTGACGAGCCCCAAACTCCGTAGAGAGAAACCACAAGGGAGAAGGGAAGGGAAAAAGATCCAGCCAAGAGGAGAGGAGACGGAAAAGAGGATAGATCACTGGGGCTCCAGGATCGTGACACCCGTCTCACCAAGAAGATGATCCCCTGAAGGGCTAGGGTACCTCGGGATTGCCACACCCGTACTCACAAAAGTGAGCCCCCTGAGGGACATATCCACCGGTGAACCTATAAAAATAAATTAAACCGACAAATTAAGCTGATGAGAACAGTAATCTTTTTATTTACAAAATTTTTATGGCCACTCTACATTCGATTGATACGTGGCGAAAGTATCAAGCTTACAAGTGTTCGTATGTATTTGCGAGTGTAGTTTACAAGTGACAATTACAGTTTACAATTACATTACACAATTTAGTATTTACAGCTGATACGTATACCGTACAATTTAGTGTTTACAGTTTATATACAATATTTACAGTTCGTTATTTGCGGAATAGTCCATGAGTAATATACAGATATCACCGGAACTCCTTACTGATCATTCTGTCTTACATCTGTCAGGTGCTCCACATATATGTCCCTGGAGTAGCTGATTGTTTGGCTTACTATAAGCTTTCGCATTAGGGTCGCATACTTCCTACTGCACAGTCGTCTGACCACTTTGTCATTGTTCGGGTCCCATGACCCTAAGGCTCCGACGACGATGGCCTCTACTCTCACGTCATTGTAGGTTCTCTTGAGTGCATCGACGAGGGGGCGGTATTTAACGATGTTTTCTCTGCGGGCGGTGTCAAAGGCGGTTCGCCGGTTATCGAAAGCAATTGTGATGTCTAAGATGAGGCATGAGTCCTCGCGGGTCAACACCAGATCAGGTCTGAGGGAGAGACCATGTACGGGCCGGTTCTCTGCGAGGATTTGCCATCTACTGCTGGCGGCCTTCTTAATTCTCTCTACCACTGCATTGTGTCTCACTTGGAAGAGACGACTGTATCTCATGCAGTGGCAGAGGACATGTGGTGGCGATTCCAGCTCGTAGGCACACCTTCGACAGCCTCTTGAACCATTTGCTTGACGTTGAGAGGACACCGGACACCGTTGAGAGGTACAAGGTTCAGCCGAGCTCGATGAACAAATCGCCAATCTGCGAATCGTGTAAACATGCCGTTTCCGTAAAAATGGGATAAGTGATAAGTGACGGAGAACGTGGGCACTGTCCCTTTACCTTAATGGTTAATCAGTACAGCACCACGTCCGCCATTATCCAGAGCCGCCAATGGGGTTCGCTGCCGTCCAACTGCCCGGGTCCCAGTGTTTGTTGATATCTGAGAAAAATATAAGTACATGGCCATACAGGGGCTTTTTTAACATGCTACTTTTACAATACGTTACGATACTAATGATTCAATTATAATACATTTAAAAACTAATTTTGCAGCATGCACTATATATTACGATACGGACTTATACAATTCATACATTACCAATTATACATTAGAGTACTAATTATGCAATTTCAATACATTATAATACTAATTATGCAGTACACACATAGACTTTACAGTGTATGTTACGATGAATAATAGAAACATTACGAATTATACAATTATTATACATTACAATACTAATTACATTACCAATTATACAATTATTATACATTACAATACTAATTATGCAGTGCTACTGCTAGTAATTCTGATAAATATTACACGTACTTATGCAGTAATTCACAAATGTATTCTCAAGCATGTAAGTACATATTCAGCAAATTTGAACAGTTTGGCACTGATCAAGCCTAAGGCAGAAGGTATGTGCATGACTTTTATTATTATATTCACGCAAATAGACAATTGATTGATAGTGTATTCACTTGCAGGTGTTTTTTTCAAGCACGTAATTACATGAACATAGTCAGTGTTACTAAGCTATTTGGCAAAGATCGGTGCCTAACGCAGATAGTTTGTCCATGATTTTTGTTATTTTTTCCACAAGATATTTTTGTTTAATTATAAATTTACAATAGGCTTGTCTATTAAGCTCTGGTAAATGAACGTGATGCTGCTCTGTGAGTGGGCAGTCTGTGAGATAATGATCCGGGCTGCCTATATTACCACAAACAGAATTATCTGTTTCTGTAATTCTGAATCTTTCAAAGTACTGTGGAAACGGGCCATGCCCTGAGACAAATCGGACTAACAGTGAATTCCCTATATTGCGTTCAAGATGCACCTTTGCAATAAAATAAGCTGTTCTTTGTCCTGTATTGCTGATATTCCATTCATTTTGCCATGTGTCAGTTGCTTTCTGCCTGAGTGTTTTTTTGAAGTGTGACATTGGCCAGAGTATGTGATACTGCCTTATATTGTGTTCTGTAGGATTTTCAGCCGCTTGCTTTGCTAAAGTATCAGCAAAGTCGTTCCATGCATGACCTGCATGCGCTTTGACCCATTTGAGGAAATATTGGCTATTGTAGTTTTCTCTTAGTATCTTTTGTATTGCAGTTACAATGGGAGAAGAGTGATCGGGATTATTGATCGCATGTATCGAGGATAAACTGTCAGTAAATATGATAGCTCTATTACGCTGTTCTACTAGGTAAGTTAATGCTTCTTTTATAGCCAACATTTCGCTCTGGAAGACAGTATTATTTTCATGCAAGTGCCCTTGCCAAGTATGTAGAATGTTTTGGTTAGCGACTGCAACAAATGCGCTTCCTACGCCATTATCAATTTTCGATCCATCTGTATATAGGCATACTTTAACTTCTGGATCTGTTGCGTTTTCGTGCAGTATGCGGACTCCAATTCCTTTCTTGGCTGGATGTATTTGAACATTAATTAGAGATCCTTCATAATCCTAGGGGTTATAAATCTCATCTTTGTATTGAGTAATTTTACTTAATTGCTTCAATGTTTGCCTAGCTGCCTCTTCTTCAATTCTAATGTGTAAAGGAAGTAGTCCGGCAAGCACATTTAAGGCATCCGTAGAAGTTGTACGATAGGCCCTAGTAATCAGTAGTGCAAATGGTCTTTGAATCATGTTTGCTAGTCTTTGCAGCAGCCGCACACTCCATCGCCTTGCCTTGAGAGGGGTAAGTCAGGAGCTTCTCTGATCGCGCTTTTCTGAAGGCGTTCCTTAGAGACTTCAAGATCAGTCTGCGTTTTCCGGCGGAGATCGTCGTGCCGTTGTGTGAAATCTCGACAACATGGTCGTCCGTGATCGACCACGAGACTTGCAGTCGGCGGGAGGCGCTCCTGGCAGCAGACCAGATTGATGAGATTGGGTTTGAGGTATCTCGAGGGAACTCGGTATCCGATGCAGATAAAAATGCGGCGAGTTCAGCTGCGGACGGGTGGCGCTTGAGTCTTCCAGCGACGAGCCTAGTTAAGTCTTCCCATGCCAAAGTTTGTGTACGTGGGTCGACTGAAGTCAGGAGTTTATAGGCCCCGTCGATACGGGCGATGTCAGAATTTTCCACCGCCAATGGGATGCCGAAGCAAGCAGAGGCCTTATCCCCGTACAGGAAGTCATTAGATGCTTCAGGTGGGAGATTCAGTGTACGCTTCAGGAGTGGGCGGGCTTAATCATCAATTTTTGCCCAGTCGGTCTTCTTGAGGCGGGCGGTTCTCATATCGAAGTCCATTGATGGATAGATGAAGGACTTTAAGGCATCAATTCGTTGCCAGGGTGCCAGTAGGGAGTTGAGGATGGTGTCACATTTTCTCAAATATGTGTTGAGCGCGTCCACATCTGGGGGCAGATTGAAACCAATGGGCTTTCCCAAGAACTCGGCACCTTCTCCTTCCTTGATCGTACGGATGGGATTGCCATGGATGAAGGAACTGGACGGGCGAATTCCGGTTGGGCGAGCGCCAGATATGTGCAATGAGAAGCATTTCTTTGGATTCAGTGCTAGGCCCAATCGGTCGATGAGACTGCAGGAGAGATCGAGTTGGACTTGTAGCTCCTCAGGTGATGGGGCAAGCAGCAACAGGTCGTCGGCATATGCGAGCACTCGATGTTGAGCACTTTGTCCCTGGATGGCAACGAGCACCGGGTTGATCGCGAGGTTAAAGAGTAACCCGCTAAGTGGACACCCTTGCCGGACACCAGTGTAAATGGAAATTGGCTCCGTAGGTCCTTCGTCGGTCATGAAGCGGGTAGTGGTGTCCGCATAGATGGCCTGTATGATATCCGTGAAGTGCTCTCCCACACCGGAAGAGCGAAGTGCAGTGAAGGTGGCCTCGTGAGGAACTGAACAAAAGGCGTTGGATAAGTCTAGGGAGGCGAGGCAGACATCACAGTTCGTGGTGCGGGCAAGCTGTATCCGCTGTTGCACGATGAAGTTATTTTCGAAGACCCCATCAAAGGAGAGGAAGCCCTTCTGTGATGGGGAGAGGACGTCATTCTCGAGTGACCAGTTCGTGAGTCGACGAGCCAGACACCCACAGTACAGTTTGGCGATCGTCCTGCTAAGGGCGATCGGGCGCCAGTTCTTTAACTTATTCGGATTGCCGCTTTTGTACAGCAGTATGGAGCTCGTGTCTTTCCATGCAGGTGGGACCTTCCTTGCCTGGAGGCAGATGTTAAATATGGCAGCCAGGACTTTACATTCAGGGTCTACGGATTTCCAGTGATTGTATGAAAGTCTGTCGAGTGCAGGAGGAGAATTCTCGGTGGAGGACAGCTTTTTCGCCACTTCACCCGGAGTGAACGGAGAGACATCCATTTCATCAGATGGCGGGGATGGTGAGGAGTAGAGTGAGCAGTCAACCGGCCGGACTTTTTGAGATTCCACAAAGTGATCCTGAATTGTTTGGGTCCCTCAGGGGGCTCACTTTTGTGAGTACGGGTGTGGCAATCCCGAGGTACCCTAGCCCTTCAGGGGATCATCTTGGTGAGACGGGTGTCACGATCCTGGAGCCCCAGTGATCTATCCTCTTTTCCGTCTCCTCTCCTCTTGGCAGGAACTTTTTCCCTTCCCTTCCCCCTCGTGGTTTCTCTCTACGGAGTTTGGGGCTCGTCACGAGAGACTGGAACAGCCCTTGTCTCTAGTCTTCGAGTGGCGAGAAAACTGCCCACGTGTTTGCCGTGCGTGGAGACCCGTGTCGCTGGAAAGGAGGGTCCTGGTAGTTGAGGGGCGAGGTACTGTCCCCAACACACTACTTTGGCCTCTGCTTCAGCTAAACGGGAGGCACCTTAGTCGTCCTCACGGGTGTCAATCGGCTGGTCACTAGTCCTTGTGTCAGTGGCTTGGGGTCAAGCTCTCGGGAGTACCTGCTTTCGGGAAAGCCGACTGTGGGGCTTCAGTTTGCGTATAGGTCCGGCTAGCCCTAACACAGGAATCTGTGTTCCCTTGTAGGGCTCCGTGGTGGGCGTAGCCGTCGGACCCGAAACTTTTTTTTCCTCATGATGGCTAACCCTCAAATTTTTCTTATAAAGGATTTTGAAGTCACTCCAGTCACTCAACCTAGTTCTGAAAAGTCTACTTCTAAACCAGTCACTGTATCTACTTCTGAAAAGTCTACTGCAAAAAAGTTACGCACAGATACAAATGAAAAAAATCATAACAATAGTCCCCGTTTTTTAGTCTTTTCTAGTCCTTCTGGCGAGCTGCAGAAGATGTCTTCTTTCATAATAAATAAATATATTCATTCTTGTATTTGTGTGCCCAGAAATATAAAGCGTCTCCGCTGCGGAGACTTGCTTATTGATACAATCTCAGCCACCCAGTCTGCTCCTTTACTTCAAATAACTAAACTTGGGCAAGCGAATGTCACTGTAACAGCACATAAGACACTGAACTATTGTCGTGGCGTAATATCGGAATTCGACCTTCTGTATGTTCCTGAAGAAGAGATCGCTTCCGAGCTATCGGACCAAAATATCTGCGGTGCTAGGCGGATCAAGATGCGTAAGGAAGGTAAGTTGATCGATACGAAACACGTGATCCTTACCTTCAACACGCCTGATCTGCCTAAGAATATTAAGGCCGGATATTTAAATTGTCTCGTAAGACTTATATTGCCAACCCTATGCGATGCTTCCAATGCCAGCTTTTCGGCCATTCTAAGACGTCTTGTCGTGGCAGCCTCACATGCGCCCGATGCTCACAGATTGGCCATGATTCTGAAAATTGTACCGCTGCGCCTCTTTGTATAAATTGCAAGGGTGTGCACCCAGCATTTTCACGCCTCTGCCCAAAATGGAAATTGGAAAAAGAAGTGCAGACTGCAAAGGTTACGAGGAACATCTCATATGCCGAAGCCAGAAGATTAGTCCAAAGCACACAGCTACAACCAAAGACATCTTACGCCAATGCTCTTAAAAGATCTCGCACAGTTGCCACCCAAACATCAGTTAGTATGCAGACTCCACCAAACAAAACTCAACAGACTACAAACAAGAGGAAAGAAAACCCAACCCATACAGTACAAAATAAAGAAATAGTAATTCAAAGCAAACCCGAAACTACCACACGAAAACAAACAAATAAAAATAGAAGTTCCAGCAATAGCTCTCTTGATGGAATGGTTTCTGAATCTGCGGATTCAGATGGTATGGAAGTAGAAGAGGGTCTGGAAGTTCCCAAGCATCTACTTCCACGAAAAACCAAACAAGAGCACAGAAAGAACAAAAACTATTCATAATGGCCACCCTCGTATCACGGAACTGTCGCGGATTCCACCGAAATCTGCTCGACATCAAAGCTATAATCAATGTCCATCAACCTGTATGCTTCGCAATACAGGAAACAAATCTAAAACCGGAACAACAAGCAAAACTTCGGAGGTTTTCTTTCGTCAGGAAGGATAACCTTGCAGGTGAGCGTGCCAGTGGAGGTACAGGTCTCCTCACCTCACTGGAATACCCCTCAAGTTCATTTCCGTTGACGACCCCCCTCCAAGTTGTCGCTACTCAAACAAATCTTGATATTGTTGTAACAGTCATTTCCCTGTATTTGCCTCCAAATGAGCATATTGATCAGCATAATTTAAATAATCTAATAGAGCAGCTGCCTGAGCCTTTTATCATAATAGGAGATTTTAACGGCCATAATCCACTCTGGGGTAGTAGAGACACAAATTACCGAGGAAGACAAATTGAGCAGTTGATCGAAGATCATAGCCTTTGTCTCCTGAATAATGGGCAGAATACTTACTTCCATGAGCCTTCAAGGACATTCCACGCTCTCGACCTTGCCATCTGTTCACCATCTCTGTTGCCATTTTGCACTTTTAGTGTCGGAAATGACCTGTACAACAGCGATCATTATCCCATTTTTGTATCTCTTGCACGAAGAGGAGCAAACCCCATGTCGAGACTCCCTCGGTTTATACTGGACAGGGCAGACTGGGAACTCTTCTCTTCCTCCGCAGAGCTCACAGAGGAAATGGTAAAAGATGTGCATATCGATGACGCTGTGGAAGGTGTTACTAATATTATTATTCAGGCAGCTATTCTTTCGATTCCTAGAACATCAGGAAAAATGCTTAAATATACGAAACCATCGCGACTGTGGCGACTGTCATGAAGCACTAAAAAAACAGAAAAAACATGGGGTATTTTTCGTAGATATCCTACTCTGCGAAACCTCATAGCCTTTAAAAGAGCCAAAGAAATGCACGAAAAGTAAGTGAGTGAGTGAGTGATTATGGCGCAAAAACCAGAGATGATTATGACGCGCCAAACAAAAGATGAGATGATTACAATTGATGACATTAAAATTCAATAAATAAAAACAAGTAGATAAATGTACCAAATCCAGAGGATGAAGTCATATAAAAACAAGTTAAAAGCACATATTAACATTCAAGACACAGTCTTCAAAACAAATTACATTTGGTAATAAAAGCCAATCTCTTTTAAATAATAAAATAAATTACAATTCACCTCTCTTCCGATTAAACGGTCGAGAGGTAAGTCACAGCTATTAAAATATTTCTGGCGAAGACTATTAAAACATTGACACTCAATTAAAATATGACGAACAGATAAACAAACATTACAATTAAAACAAACAGGCTCATTTTCAGCTTTAAGAAGATAGCTATGTGTGACTCTGGTATGACCAATTCTGAGTCGAGTCAAAAGAACGTCCTCTTTACGATTTCCAGCAAAATCCCAATGCTCAATTCTAGGTTTGATGTTTCTCAACTTGTTGTGATGCTGAACATCCCAAATTTGCTGCCATTTTTTTCGTATCTTTCCCTTGATGACACAGCAGATGTCTCTAAAAGGGATAAGGCGACTGGACAGTTCGACAGCAGATTTTGCCGCGATGTCTGGAAGCTCGTTTCCCTTTATTCCCGTATGCCCGGGAACCCAGCAGTACAGGATTTCATATCCTCGTATCATTAAATTTCTATGAATTTTGAGAACATCCACTACCACAGGATTCTGAGCGTTGGGAAAAGCTTCCAAGGATTTAAGAGCACTTTTAGTACAGAATTTATTTTTAAACTAAACAGGGTTACACTGAGCACACAGCCTTGAGGCACAAAGGTATTAAAAGAACTTCCTCCCACCATCTTGGGATCTCTATATGTTGATGATCTGCAGATTAGCTGTCGAGGAGCAGACATGAGATATGTAGAGCGGCAACTGCAGATGGCTCTGAATAAGATCCAAGAATGGTCAGACAAACAGGGATTTACATTTTCGAAACAGAAAACTGTGTGTGTTCACTTTTGTAAGAAGCGTGGTCTCCATCCTGAACCTGAGTTATATTTGAATGGTACAATTATTCCAGTTACGCCCGAAGTAAAATTTTTAGGAGTGACGTTCGACCGAAAATTGACTTTCCTTTCTCATGTTTTAAACCTGAGAAAGAAGTGTCTAAAAACACTAAATATTTTAAAAGTGTTGGCGAACACCTCCTGGGGTGCAGAGCGTTGCTCCATGCTTCGCATTTACAGAGCCCTTGTTCGCTCTAGACTGGACTATGGCTCAGTTGTTTATGGATCAGCTCGGTCATCAGTTTTGTTAAAACTCGATCCTGTTCACAATCAAGCTCTGCGGATTTGTTCAGGAGCTTTCAGGACTTCTCCTGTCCAGAGCCTGTATGTTGACTGTAACGAACCATCACTTTATCTGAGGCGTGAGCAATTGTCCCTTTTGCAATATTTTAATATTCTATCACAACCTGAACATCCCAATAAGCTATGCTTACTTGATAATGAGTGTAATACATTATTTGAAACACGTCCATCCTGTATTCCTACCTTTCCTTTAAGACTTCGCCCTATCATTGAGGAATATTCCCTCTCTGATATGCGCCCCCAAGCAGTACAGAACTTTGAAATCCCACCTTGGGAAAATTCACGTATTCAGCTGCTTGATGTTTTCAAACATCACGTGAAGGCAAGCGCTAACGAGATCGTTTCCAGACTATTCTTTGCTGAGCACAGGCAGAAATATAGCAGTTATTATCCGATATACACAGATGGATCGAAGTCAAATGATCATGTCGGCACGGCTTTTGTATTTGAAGATTACATTGAGGGCAAATGCCTGCACCATGCTTGCTCAGTCATAACATCTGAACTAACTGCAATATATTATGGTCTTTTGTACATATCAAAGCTCTGCCATAGAAAGTTCATAGTTTATACAGACTCGTATAGTGCTCTTAAATCCTTGGAAGCTTTTCCCAACGCTCAGAATCCTGTGGTTGTGGATGTTCTAAAAATTCATATAAATTTAACGATTCGAGGTTATGAAGTCCTGTACTGCTGGGTTCCTGGACATGCTGGAATAAAGGGAAATGAGCTTGCAGATATCGCAGCCAAATCTGCTCTTGAACTGTCCAGTCGCCTTATCCCTTTTAGAGATATCTGCAGTGTCATCAAAGGAAAGGTCCGAAAAAAATGGCAGCAAATTTGGGATGTTCAGCATCACAACAAGTTGAAAAACGTTAAGCCTAGAATTGAGCATTGGGATTTTTCTGGAAATCGTAAGGAGGACGTTCTTTTGACTCGCCTCAGAATTGGTCACACTAGAGTCACACATAACTATCTTCTCAAAGCTGAAAATGAGCCTGTTTGTTTTAATTGTAATGTTTGTTTATCTGTTCATCATATTTTAATTGAGTGCCCATGTTTTAATAATCTTCGCCAGAAATATTTTAATAGCTGTGACTTACCTCTCGACCGTTTAATCGGAAGAGAGGTGAATTGTAATTTATTTTACTATTTAAAAGAGATTGGCTTTTATTACCTAATGTAATTTGTTTTGAAGACTGTGTCTTGAATTTTAATATGTGCTTTTAACTTGTTTTTATATGACTTCATGCTCTGGATTTGGTACATTTATCTACTTGTTTTTTATTCATTGATTTTTAATGACTTCAATTGTAATCATTCCATCTTGTGTTTGGCGCGTCATAATCATCTCTGGTTTTTGCGCCATAATCACTCACTCACTCACTCTGTGTCATCAAGGGAAAAGTCCGGAAAAAATGGCTGGAAATTTGGGATGTTCAGCTTCAAAACAAGTTAAGACATGTAAATCCTAGAATTGAGCATTGGGAATCAACCAAAAATAGTAAGGAGGAAGTTCTTTTGACTCGCCTCAGAATTGGTGACACTAGAGTCACACATAACTATCTTCTCAAAGCTGAAAATGAGCCTGTTTGTTTTAACTGTAATGTTTGTTTATCTGTTCGTCATATTTTAATTGAGTGTCCATGTTTTAATAGTCTTCGCCAGAAATATTTTAATAGCTGTGACTTACCTCTCGATCGTTTAATCGGAAGAGAGGTCAATTGTAATTTATTTTATTATATGAAAGAAACTGGCTTTTATCACCTAACGTAATTTGTTTTAAAGATTGTATCTTGAATTTTAAATGTGCGGTTTTAACTTGTGTTTATATGACTTCATCCTCTGGATTTGATACATTTGTCTACTTGTTTTTATTTATTGTATTTTAATTTCATCAATTGTACTCACCCCATCACGTGTTTGGCGCACTATAATCATCTTTGGTTTTGCGCCATAATCTCTCACTCACTCACTCACCTGCCCTCCGGACGAGGCAACTACTCTATCAGCATATCCACCGGTGAACCTATAAAAATAAATTAAACCGACAAATTAAGCTGATGAGAACAGTAATCTTTTTATTTACAAAATTTTTATGGCCACTCTACATTCGATTGATACGTGGCGAAAGTATCAAGCTTACAAGTGTTCGTATGTATTTGCGAGTCTAGTTTACAAGTGACAATTACAGTTTACAATTACATTACACAATTTAGTATTTACAGCTGATACGTATACCGTACAATTTAGTGTTTACAGTTTATATACAATATTTACAGTTCGTTATTTGCGGAATAGTCCATGAGTAATATACAGATATCACCGGAACTCCTTACTGATCATTCTGTCTTACATCTGTCAGGTGCTCCACATATATGTCCCTGGAGTAGCTGATTGTTTGGCTTACTATAAACTTTCGCATTAGGGTCGCATACTTCCTACTGCACAGTCGTCTGACCACTTTGTCATTGTTCGGGTCCCATGACCCTAAGGCTCCGACGACGATGGCCTCTACTCTCACGTCATTGTAGGTTCTCTTGAGTGCATCGACGAGGGGGCGGTATTTAACGATGTTTTCTCTGCGGGCGGTGTCAAAGGCGGTTCGCCGGTTATCGAAAGCAATTGTGATGTCTAAGATGAGGCATGAGTCCTCGCGGGTCAACACCAGATCAGGTCTGAGGGAGAGACCATGTACGGGCCGGTTCTCTGCGAGGATTTGCCATCTACTGCTGGCGGCCTTCTTAATTCTCTCTACCACTGCATTGTGTCTCACTTGGAAGAGACGACTGTATCTCATGCAGTGGCAGAGGACATGTGGTGGCGATTCCAGCTCGTAGGCACACCTTCGACAGCCTCTTGAACCATTTGCTTGACGTTGAGAGGACACCGGACACCGTTGAGAGGTACAAGGTTCAGCCGAGCTCGATGAACAAATCGCCAATCTGCGAATCGTGTAAACATGCCGTTTCCGTAAAAATGGGATAAGTGATAAGTGACGGAGAACGTGGGCACTGTCCCTTTACCTTAATGGTTAATCAGTACAGCACCACGTCCGCCATTATCCAGAGCCGCCAATGGGGTTCGCTGCCGTCCAACTGCCCGGGTCCCAGTGTTTGTTGATATCTGAGAAAAATATAAGTACATGGCCATACAGGGGCTTTTTTAACATGCTACTTTTACAATACGTTACGATACTAATGATTCAATTATAATACATTTAAAAACTAATTTTGCAGCATGCACTATATATTACGATACTGACTTATACAATTCATACATTACCAATTATACATTAGAGTACTAATTATGCAATTTCAATACATTATAATACTAATTATGCAGTACACACATAGACTTTACAGTGTATGTTACGATGAATAATAGAAACATTACGAATTATACAATTATTATACATTACAATACTAATTACATTACCAATTATACAATTATTATACATTACAATACTAATTATGCAGTGCTACTGCTAGTAATTCTGATAAATATTACACGTACTTATGCAGTAATTCACAAATGTATTCTCAAGCATGTAAGTACATATTCAGCAAATTTGAACAGTTTGGCACTGATCAAGCCTAAGGCAGAAGGTATGTGCATGACTTTTATTATTATATTCACGCAAATAGACAATTGATTGATAGTGTATTCACTTGCAGGTGTTTTTTTCAAGCACGTAATTACATGAACATAGTCAGTGTTACTAAGCTATTTGGCAAAGATCGGTGCCTAACGCAGATAGTTTGTCCATGATTTTTGTTATTTTTTCCACAAGATATTTTTGTTTAATTATAAATTTACAATAGGCTTGTCTATTAAGCTCTGGTAAATGAACGTGATGCTGCTCTGTGAGTGGGCAGTCTGTGAGATAATGATCCGGGCTGCCTATATTACCACAAACAGAATTATCTGTTTCTGTAATTCTGAATCTTTCAAAGTACTGTGGAAACGGGCCATGCCCTGAGACAAATCGGACTAACAGTGAATTCCCTATATTGCGTTCAAGATGCACCTTTGCAATAAAATAAGCTGTTCTTTGTCCTGTATTGCTGATATTCCATTCATTTTGCCATGTGTCAGTTGCTTTCTGCCTGAGTGTTTTTTTGAAGTGTGACATTGGCCAGAGTATGTGATACTGCCTTATATTGTGTTCTGTAGGATTTTCAGCCGCTTGCTTTGCTAAAGTATCAGCAAAGTCGTTCCATGCATGACCTGCATGCGCTTTGACCCATTTGAGGAAATATTGGCTATTGTAGTTTTCTCTTAGTATCTTTTGTATTGCAGTTACAATGGGAGAAGAGTGATCGGGATTATTGATCGCATGTATCGAGGATAAACTGTCAGTAAATATGATAGCTCTATTACGCTGTTCTACTAGGTAAGTTAATGCTTCTTTTATAGCCAACATTTCGCTCTGGAAGACAGTATTATTTTCATGCAAGTGCCCTTGCCAAGTATGTAGAATGTTTTGGTTAGCGACTGCAACAAATGCGCTTCCTACGCCATTATCAATTTTCGATCCATCTGTATATAGGCATACTTTAACTTCTGGATCTGTTGCGTTTTCGTGCAGTATGCGGACTCCAATTCCTTTCTTGGCTGGATGTATTTGAACATTAATTAGAGATCCTTCATAATCCTAGGGGTTATAAATCTCATCTTTGTATTGAGTAATTTTACTTAATTGCTTCAATGTTTGCCTAGCTGCCTCTTCTTCAATTCTAATGTGTAAAGGAAGTAGTCCGGCAAGCACATTTAAGGCATCCGTAGAAGTTGTACGATAGGCCCTAGTAATCAGTAGTGCAAATGGTCTTTGAATCATGTTTGCTAGTCTTTGCAGCAGCCGCACACTCCATCGCCTTGCCTTGAGAGGGGTAAGTCAGGAGCTTCTCTGATCGCGCTTTTCTGAAGGCGTTCCTTAGAGACTTCAAGATCAGTCTGCGTTTTCCGGCGGAGATCGTCGTGCCGTTGTGTGAAATCTCGACAACATGGTCGTCCGTGATCGACCACGAGACTTGCAGTCGGCGGGAGGCGCTCCTGGCAGCAGACCAGATTGATGAGATTGGGTTTGAGGTATCTCGAGGGAACTCGGTATCCGATGCAGATAAAAATGCGGCGAGTTCAGCTGCGGACGGGTGGCGCTTGAGTCTTCCAGCGACGAGCCTAGTTAAGTCTTCCCATGCCAAAGTTTGTGTACGTGGGTCGACTGAAGTCAGGAGTTTATAGGCCCCGTCGATACGGGCGATGTCAGAATTTTCCACCGCCAATGGGATGCCGAAGCAAGCAGAGGCCTTATCCCCGTACAGGAAGTCATTAGATGCTTCAGGTGGGAGATTCAGTGTACGCTTCAGGAGTGGGCGGGCTTAATCATCAATTTTTGCCCAGTCGGTCTTCTTGAGGCGGGCGGTTCTCATATCGAAGTCCATTGATGGATAGATGAAGGACTTTAAGGCATCAATTCGTTGCCAGGGTGCCAGTAGGGAGTTGAGGATGGTGTCACATTTTCTCAAATATGTGTTGAGCGCGTCCACATCTGGGGGCAGATTGAAACCAATGGGCTTTCCCAAGAACTCGGCACCTTCTCCTTCCTTGATCGTACGGATGGGATTGCCATGGATGAAGGAACTGGACGGGCGAATTCCGGTTGGGCGAGCGCCAGATATGTGCAATGAGAAGCATTTCTTTGGATTCAGTGCTAGGCCCAATCGGTCGATGAGACTGCAGGAGAGATCGAGTTGGACTTGTAGCTCCTCAGGTGATGGGGCAAGCAGCAACAGGTCGTCGGCATATGCGAGCACTCGATGTTGAGCACTTTGTCCCTGGATGGCAACGAGCACCGGGTTGATCGCGAGGTTAAAGAGTAACCCGCTAAGTGGACACCCTTGCCGGACACCAGTGTAAATGGAAATTGGCTCCGTAGGTCCTTCGTCGGTCATGAAGCGGGTAGTGGTGTCCGCATAGATGGCCTGTATGATATCCGTGAAGTGCTCTCCCACACCGGAAGAGCGAAGTGCAGTGAAGGTGGCCTCGTGAGGAACTGAACAAAAGGCGTTGGATAAGTCTAGGGAGGCGAGGCAGACATCACAGTTCGTGGTGCGGGCAAGCTGTATCCGCTGTTGCACGATGAAGTTATTTTCGAAGACCCCATCAAAGGAGAGGAAGCCCTTCTGTGATGGGGAGAGGACGTCATTCTCGAGTGACCAGTTCGTGAGTCGACGAGCCAGACACCCACAGTACAGTTTGGCGATCGTCCTGCTAAGGGCGATCGGGCGCCAGTTCTTTAACTTATTCGGATTGCCGCTTTTGTACAGCAGTATGGAGCTCGTGTCTTTCCATGCAGGTGGGACCTTCCTTGCCTGGAGGCAGATGTTAAATATGGCAGCCAGGACTTTACATTCAGGGTCTACGGATTTCCAGTGATTGTATGAAAGTCTGTCGAGTGCAGGAGGAGAATTCTCGGTGGAGGACAGCTTTTTCGCCACTTCACCCGGAGTGAACGGAGAGACATCCATTTCATCAGATGGCGGGGATGGTGAGGAGTAGAGTGAGCAGTCAACCGGCCGGAATTTTTGAGATTCCACAAAGTGATCCTGAATTGTTTGGGTCCCTCAGGGGGCTCACTTTTGTGAGTACGGGTGTGGCAATCCCGAGGTACCCTAGCCCTTCAGGGGATCATCTTGGTGAGACGGGTGTCACGATCCTGGAGCCCCAGTGATCTATCCTCTTTTCCGTCTCCTCTCCTCTTGGCAGGAACTTTTTCCCTTCCCTTCCCCCTCGTGGTTTCTCTCTACGGAGTTTGGGGCTCGTCACGAGAGACTAGAGCAGTCCTTGCATCTAGTTTTCGAGTGACGAGAAAACTGCCCACGTGTTTGCCGTGCGTGGAGACCCGTGTCGCTGGAAAGGAGGGTCCTGGTAGTTGAGGGGCGAGGCACTGTCCCCAACACACTACTTTGGCCTCTGCTTCAGCTAAACGGGAGGCACCTTAGTCGTCCTCACGGGTGTCAATCGGCTGGTCACTAGTCCTTGTGTCAGTGGCTTGGGGTCAAGCTCTCGGGAGTACCTGCTTTCGCGAAAGCCGACTGTGGGGCTTCAGTTTGCGTATAGGTCCGGCTAGCCCTAACACAGGAATCTGTGTTCCCTTGTAGGGCTCCGTGGTGGGCGTGGCCGTCGGACCCGAAACTTTTTTTTCCTCATGATGGCTAACCCTCAAATTTTTCTTATAAAGGATTTTGAAGTCACTCCAGTCACTCAACCGAATTCTGAAAAGCTTACTGCTAAACCAGTCACTCAACCTAGTTCTGAAAAGTCTACTTCTAAACCAGTCACTGTATCTACTTCTGAAAAGTCTACTGCAAAAAAGTTACGCACAGATACAAATGAAAAAAATCATAACAATAGTCCCCGTTTCCTAGTCTTTTCTAGTCCTTCTGGCGAGCTGCAGAAGATGTTTTCTTTCATAATAAATAAATATATTCATTCTTGTATTTGTGTGCCCAGAAATATAAAGCGTCTCCGCTGCGGAGACTTGCTTATTGATACAATCTCAGCCACCCAGTCTGCTCCTTTACTTCAAATAACTAAACTTGGGCAAGCGAATGTCACTGTAACAGCACATAAGACACTGAACTATTGTCGTGGCGTAATATCGGAATTCGACCTTCTGTATGTTCCTGAAGAAGAGATCGCTTCCGAGCTATCGGACCAAAATATCTGCGGTGCTAGGCGGATCAAGATGCGTAAGGAAGGTAAGTTGATCGATACGAAACACGTGATCCTTACCTTCAACACGCCTGATCTGCCTAAGAATATTAAGGCCGGATATTTAAATTGTCTCGTAAGACTTATATTGCCAACCCTATGCGATGCTTCCAATGCCAGCTTTTCGGCCATTCTAAGACGTCTTGTCGTGGCAGCCTCACATGCGCCCGATGCTCACAGATTGGCCATGATTCTGAAAATTGTACCGCTGCGCCTCTTTGTATAAATTGCAAGGGTGTGCACCCAGCATTTTCACGCCTCTGCCCAAAATGGAAATTGGAAAAAGAAGTGCAGACTGCAAAGGTTACGAGGAACATCTCATATGCCGAAGCCAGAAGATTAGTCCAAAGCACACAGCTACAACCAAAGACATCTTACGCCAATGCTCTTAAAAGATCTCGCACAGTTGCCACCCAAACATCAGTTAGTATGCAGACTCCACCAAACAAAACTCAACAGACTACAAACAAGAGGAAAGAAAACCCAACCCATACAGTACAAAATAAAGAAATAGTAATTCAAAGCAAACCCGAAACTACCACACGAAAACAAACAAATAAAAATAGAAGTTCCAGCAATAGCTCTCTTGATGGAATGGTTTCTGAATCTGCGGATTCAGATGGTATGGAAGTAGAAGAGGGTCTGGAAGTTCCCAAGCATCTACTTCCACGAAAAACCAAACAAGAGCACAGAAAGAACAAAAACTATTCATAATGGCCACCCTCGTATCACGGAACTGTCGCGGATTCCACCGAAATCTGCTCGACATCAAAGCTATAATCAATGTCCATCAACCTGTATGCTTCGCAATACAGGAAACAAATCTAAAACCGGAACAACAAGCAAAACTTCGGAGGTTTTCTTTCGTCAGGAAGGATAACCTTGCAGGTGAGCGTGCCAGTGGAGGTACAGGTCTCCTCACCTCACTGGACTACCCCTCAAGTTCATTTCCGTTGACGACCCCCTTCCAAGTTGTCGCTACTCAAACAAATCTTGATATTGTTGTAACAGTCATTTCCCTGTATTTGCCTCCAAATGAGCATATTGATCAGCATAATTTAAATAATCTAATAGAGCAGCTGCCTGAGCCTTTTATCATAATAGGAGATTTTAACGGCCATAATCCACTCTGGGGTAGTAGAGACACAAATTACCGAGGAAGACAAATTGAGCAGTTGATCGAAGATCATAGCCTTTGTCTCCTGAATAATGGGCAGAATACTTACTTCCATGAGCCTTCAAGGACATTCCACGCTCTCGACCTTGCCATCTGTTCACCATCTCTGTTGCCATTTTGCACTTTTAGTGTCGGAAATGACCTGTACAACAGCGATCATTATCCCATTTTTGTATCTCTTGCACGAAGAGGAGCAAACCCCATGTCGAGACTCCCTCGGTTTATACTGGACAGGGCAGACTGGGAACTCTTCTCTTCCTCCGCAGAGCTCACAGAGGAAATGGTAAAAGATGTGCATATCGATGACGTTGTGGAAGGTGTTACTAATATTATTATTCAGGCAGCTATTCTTTCGATTCCTAGAACATCAGGAAAAATGCTTAAATATACGAAACAATCGCGACTGTGGCGACTGTCATGAAGCACTAAAAAAACAGAAAAAACATGGGGTATTTTTCGTAGATATCCTACTCTGCGAAACCTCATAGCCTTTAAAAGAGCCAAAGAAATGCACGAAAAGTAAGTGAGTGAGTGAGTGATTATGGCGCAAAAACCAGAGATGATTATGACGCGCCAAACAAAAGATGAGATGATTACAATTGATGACATTAAAATTCAATAAATAAAAACAAGTAGATAAATGTACCAAATCCAGAGGATGAAGTCATATAAAAACAAGTTAAAAGCACATATTAACATTCAAGACACAGTCTTCAAAACAAATTACATTTGGTAATAAAAGCCAATCTCTTTTAAATAATAAAATAAATTACAATTCACCTCTCTTCCGATTAAACGGTCGAGAGGTAAGTCACAGCTATGAAAATATTTCTGGCGAAGACTATTAAAACATTGACACTCAATTAAAATATGACGAACAGATAAACAAACATTACAATTAAAACAAACAGGCTCATTTTCAGCTTTAAGAAGATAGCTATGTGTGACTCTGGTATGACCAATTCTGAGTCGAGTCAAAAGAACGTCCTCTTTACGATTTCCAGCAAAATCCCAATGCTCAATTCTAGGTTTGATGTTTCTCAACTTGTTGTGATGCTGAACATCCCAAATTTGCTGCCATTTTTTTCGTATCTTTCCCTTGATGACACAGCAGATGTCTCTAAAAGGGATAAGGCGACTGGACAGTTCGACAGCAGATTTTGCCGCGATGTCTGCAAGCTCGTTTCCCTTTATTCCCGTATGCCCGGGAACCCAGCAGTACAGGATTTCATATCCTCGTATCATTAAATTTCTATGAATTTTGAGAACATCCACTACCACAGGATTCTGAGCGTTGGGAAAAGCTTCCAAGGATTTAAGAGCACTATACGAGTCTGTGTAAACTATGAACTTTTTGTGGCAGAGCTTTGAGATGTACAAAAGAGCATAATATATTGCAGTTAGTTCAGATGTTAGGACAGAGAAAGCATGGTGCAGGCATCTGCCCTCTATGTAATTTTCAAATACAAAAGCCATCCCGACATGATCATTTGACTTTGATCCATCTGTGTATATCGGATAATAACTGCTATATTTGTGCCTGTGCTCAGCGAAAATTTGTCTGTAAACGATCTCGTTAGTGCTCGCCTTTACGTGATGTTTAAAAACATCAAGAAGCTGGATCCGTGAATTTTCCCAAGGTGGAATTTCAAAATTCTGTACTGCTTGGAGGTGCATATCAGAGAGGGAGAGTTCCTCAATGACAGGGCGAACTCTTAAAGGGAAAGTAGGAACACAGGATGGACGTGTTTCAAATAATGTGTTACACTCATTATCAAGTAAGCACAGCTTATTGGGATGTTCAGGTTGAGATAGAGTATTAAAATATTGCAAAAGGGACAATTGCTCACGCCTCAGATAAAGTGATGGTTCGTTACAGTCAACATATAGGCTCTGCACAGGAGAAGTCCTGAAAGCTCCTGAACAAATCCGCAGACCTTGATGGTGAACAGGATCCAGTTTTAACAAAACAGATGACCGAGCGGATCCATAAACAACTGAGCCATAGTCCAGTTTAGAGCGGATAAGCGCTCTGTAAATGCGAAGCATGGAGCAACGCTCTGCACCCCAGGAGGTGTTCGCCAACACTTTTAAAATATTTAGTGTTTTTAGACACTTCTTTCTCAGGTTTAAAACATGAGAAAGGAAAGTCAATTTTCGGTCGAACGTCACTCCTAAAAATTTTACTTCAGGCGCAACTGGAATAATTGTACCATTCAAGTATAACTCAGGTTCAGGATGGAGACCTCGCTTCCTACAAAAGTGCACGCAGACAGTTTTCTGTTTCGAAAATGTAAATCCCTGTTTGTCTGACCATTCTTGGATCTTAATCAGAGCCATCTGCAGTTGCCTCTCTACATATCTCATGTCTGCTCCTCGACAGCTAATCTGCAGATCATCAACATATAGAGATCCCAAGATGGTGGGAGGAAGTTCTTTTAGTACAGAATTTATTTTTAAACTAAACAGGGTTACACTGAGCACACAGCTTTGAGGCACACCCTCTTCCTGTTCAAAAACATCCGAAAAAACAGAGCCAATTCTTACTTGAAAAGTTCTAGTGTTCAAGAAATTTTGAATGAAAATTGGTAGGTTGCCGCGCAAGCCACTCTCGTGAAGATCCCGGAGTATACCGTATCTCCATGCCTTATCATAAACTTTTTCAATGTCGAAGAATATCGAGACAAGGTGGCTTCTTCTTACAAATGCTTTTCGAATAGATTTCTCTAAGAGGAGCATGTTATCTACAGTTGTTCTTCCCTTTCGAAAACCACTCTGATAAGGCGATATAATATCATTCTTTTCCAAGAAGTAGACTAGGCGGCTGTTTACCATCTTTTCAAACAGTTTGCAGAGGCAACTCGTAAGGGCAATTGGCCGATAGTTGGAGGTATTCCTTGGATCTTTCCCTGGCTTAGGAATAGGAATGACAACAGCTCTCCTCCATGCACTGGGAAAGGCATGCTCCTTCCACACCCTATTGTAAAGAGTGAGAAGGGCATTCAGTGACTTACAGGACAGATGCTTTAGCATTTCATAATACCCGCCATCAAGACCCGGAGAAGACCTATATGTCTGCAATAAAGCACTCCTTAATTCAAGCATAGTAAAGTCTATTGTAAGGCTCAGATTTGGAAGAGTTGAATGCGATGGGATTTATTTCAGAGTGCTGCTTCATAGAAAGAAATGCAGGTGTATAGTTTCTGCTGGAAGAAACGGAAGCAAATGTCTCACCAATAGTATTCGCAATTTCTTCTATGGAGCTAATCACTCGGCCATCTTTTTCCAAAAAGGAAAGTGAGTGGTCTTTATATATGCCGCATGCTTTTTGAACTCTTTCCCAAACCCGCTTGCTAGGCGTGGAGGATGTTATTGACGACACATATGAAATCCAGGAATCCCTCTGGCTCTGCCTTCTTACTTTTCGTGCATTTGCTTTGGCTCTTTTAAAGGCTATGAGGTTTCGCAGAGTAGGATATCTACGAAAAATACCCCATGCTTTTTTCTGTTTTTTCAGTGCTTCATGACAGTCGCGATTCCACCATGGTTTTGAATATTTTAGTAGTTTTCCTGATGTTCTAGGAATCGAAAGCATAGCTGCCTGAATAATAGTATTAGTAACAGCGTCAACAGCGTCAT
Source organism: Stegodyphus dumicola (assembly GCF_044657685.1). NCBI lineage: Eukaryota > Metazoa > Arthropoda > Arachnida > Araneae > Eresidae > Stegodyphus > Stegodyphus dumicola. Next base: position 166,146,742 of record NC_140778.1, on the reverse strand, counting down.
CGATATGCGCATCTTCTACCATTTCATCTGTGAGCTCTGCAGTGGAAGAGAAGACTTCCCAGTCTGCCCTGTCCAGTATGAATCGAGGGGATCTCGACATGGGGTTTGCTCCTCTTTGTGCAATAGACACAAGAATGGGATAATGATCACTGTTGTAAAGATCTTTACCCACATTAAAAGTGAAAAATGGCAACAGAGATGGTGAACAGATGGCAAGGTCGAGAGCATGGAATGTTTTTGAAGGCTCAGGGAAGTAAGTATCTTGCCCATTATTGAGGAGACAAAGGCTATGATCTTCGATCATCTGCTCAATTTGTCTTCCTCGGCAATTAGTATCCTTACTACCCCAGAGCGGACTATGGCCGTTAAAATCTCCTATTATGATGAAAGGCTCAGGCAGCTGCTCTAAAAGACCATTTAAATCTTGCTGATCAATATGCTCATTTGGAGGCAAATACAGAGAAACGACTGTAACAACAAAATCAAAATTTGTTTGAGTAGCGACAACTTGGAGGGATGTCGTCAAAGAAAGCACATTTGAGGGATAATCCAGTGAGGTGAGGAGACCTACACCTCCACTGGCACGCTCACCTGCAAGGTTATCTTTCCTGACGAAGGAAAACCTCCGAAGTTTTGCCTGTTGTTCTGGTTTTAGATTTGTTTCCTGTACTGCGAAGCATACAGGATGATAAGCATTAATTATGGCTTTGATGTCGAGCAAATTTCGGTGGAAACCGCGACAGTTCCATGACATGAGGGTGGCCATTATGTCTGGTTTTTGTTCTTTCTGTGGTCTTGTTTGGTTTTTCGTGGAAGTAGATGCCTGGGAAATTCTAGACCCTCCTCTACTTCCATAGTGTCTGAATCCGCAGATTCAGAAATCATTTCGTCATAAGAGCTATTGCTGGGACTTCTATTTTTATTAATTATTTTGTGACTTTCAATTTTAGGTTTACTTTGAATGACTGTTTCTTTTTTTTTGTATTAAATGAGTTGCATTTTCCGTTTTCTTGGTGGATGTGGTTGGTTGGGTTTTATTTGGTTTAGTCTGCGTGCCTATTGATGTTTGGGTGGAAATGCTACGTGTTGTTTTAACTGCACTGGCATATGATTTGCTTGATTGGAGCTGTGTGCTTTGAACAAGTTTTCTGGCTTCAGCATACGAGATGTTCCTGGAAACTTTAAGAGTCTGTACTTCTTTTTCGGATTTCCATTTTGGGCAGAGGCGTGAAAATGCTGGGTGCTGACCCTTGCAATTTATACACGAAGGCGCAGCGGTACAATTTTCCGAATCGTGGCCAATCTGTGAGCATCGGGCGCATGTGAGGCTGCCACGACAAGACGTCTTAGAATGGCCGAAACACTGGCATTGGAAGCATCGCATAGGGTTGGGAATATAAGGTCTTACAGGACAATTTAAATATCCGGCCTTAATATTCTTAGGCAGATCAGGCGTGTTGAAGGTAAGGATCACGTGTTTCGTATCGATCAACTTACCTTCCTTACGCATCTTGATCCGCCTAGCACCGCAGACATTTTGGTCGGATAGCTCGGAAGCGATCTCTTCTTCAGGAACGTACAGAAGGTCGAATTCCGATATTACGCCACGACAATAATTCAGTGTCTTATGTGCTGTTACAGTGACATTCGCTTGCCCAAGTTTAGTAATCTGAAATAAAGAAGCAGACTGGGTGGCTGAGTTTGTATCAATAAGCAAGTCTCCGGAGCGGAGACGCTTTATGTTTCTCGGCTCACCAATACAAGACTGGATGTATTTATTTATTACGAAAGGAGACATCTTATGCATTTCGCCAGAAGGACTAGAGATGACTAGGAAACGGGGACTATTGTGATGATTTTTTTTATTTGCATCTGTCCGTAATTTTTTTGCAGAATTTTCAGAACTAGGTTGAGTGACTGGTTTAGTAGTAGACTTTTCAGAACTAGGTTGAATGATTGGTTTATTAGTAGGTGGTTCAGAGCTAGGTTGAGTGACTGGTTTAGTAGTAGACGTTTCAGAACTAGGTTGAGAGACTGGAGTGACTTCGAAGTCTTTGATCAGAAAAATTTGGGAATTAGCCATATTGAAATAAGAAAAGATTCGGGTCCGACGGCCCCGCCCACAAGGCCCCGCCCACGACGGAGCCCAACATGGGAACACAGATTCCTGTGTTAGGGCTAGCCGGACCTATACGCAAACTGAAGCCCCACAGTCGGCTTTCCCGAGAGCAGGAACTCCCGAGAGCTTGACCCCAAGCCACTGACACAAGGACTAGTGACCAGCCGATTGACACACGTGAGGACAACTAAGGTGCCTCCCGTTTAGCTGAAGCAGAGGCCAAAGCAGTGTGTTGGGGACAGTACCTCGCCCCTCAACTACCAGGACCCTCCTTTCCAGCGACACGGGTCTCCACGCACGGCAAACACGTGGGCAGTTTTCTCGCCATTTGAAAATTGGACGCAAGGGTTGTTCCAGTTTCTCGTGACGAGCCCCAAACTCCGTAGAGAGAAACCACAAGGGAGAAGGGAAGGGAAAAAGTTCCAGCAAAGAGGAGAGGAGACGGAAAAGAGGATAGATCACTGGGGCTCCAGGATCGTGACACCCGTCTCACCAAGAAGATGATCCCCTGAAGGGCTAGGGTACCTCGGGATTGCCACACCCGTACTCACAAAAGTGAGCCCCCTGAGGGATACTACTAGTGAGACATTTGCTGCCGTTTCTTCCAGCAGAAACTATTCACCTGCATTTCTCTCTATCAACCAGCACTCTGAAATAAATCCCATCGCATTCAACTCTACCAAGTCTGAGCCTTACAATAGACCATTGACTATGCTGGAATTAAAGAGAGCTTTATTGCAGGCACATAAGTCTTCTCCGGGTTTTGATGGCATAAATTACGAAATGCTAAAGCATCTGTCCTATAAGTCACTGACTGCCCTTCTCACTCTTTACAATAGAGTGTGGAAGGAGCGTAATTTTCCCAGTGGATGGAGGAGAGCTGTTGTCATTCCTATTGCTAAGCCAGGGAAAGATCCAAGGAATCCTGCCAACTATCGGCCAATTGCACTTACCAGTTGCGTATGCAAACTGTTTGAAAAGATGGTAAACAGCCGCCTAGTTTATTTCTTGGAAAAGAATAATATTATATCGCCTTATCAAAGCGGTTTTCGAAAGGGATGAACGACCATAGATAACATGCTTCTCTTAGAGACATCCATTCAAAAAGCTTTTGTAAGAAGAAATCACCTTGTCTCAATTTTTTTCGATATAAAGTTTATGATAAGCCATGGAGATACGGTATTCTTCGCGATCTCCATGAGAGTGGCTTGCTCGGCAACCTACCAATTTTCATACAGAATTTCTTGAACGCTAGAACTTTTCAATTAAGAATTGGCTGTGTTTTGTCAGATGTTTTTGAACAGGAAGAGGGTGTGCCTCATGGCTGTGTGCATAGTGTAACCCTGTTTAGTTTAAAAATAAACTCTGTATTAAAAGAACTTCCTCCCACCATCTTGGGATCTCTATATGTTGATTATCTGCAGATTTGCTGTCGAGGGGCAGACATAAGATATGTAGAGAGGCAACTGCAGATGGCTCTGAATAAGATCCAGGAATGGTCAAACAAACAGGGATTTATTTTTCCAAACAAAAAACTGTGTGCGTGCACATTTCTAGGAAGCGAGTTCTGCATCCTGAGCCTGAGTTATATCTGAATGGTACAATTATTCCAGTTGCGCCCGAAGTAAAATTTTTAGGAGTGACGTTCGACCGAAAATTGACTTTCCTTTCTCATGTTCATCGTGGGGGATGCTGCCAAAGGCATTGGAACAGTCAAGTGACGCGATACACAAGTCTTTCTTATTCGTCCTAGCAGAGCGAAGCCTCCGTTCTAGCAGGAAGTTGTGCTCGAAGACCCCATCATACGGGTGGAATCCCTTTTGTGAGGGGCAGAGCACGTCGTTATCAAGGATCCAGTTTGTGAGGCTTCTCGCGAGACATCCAATGAAAAGTTTGGCAATGGCGGATCCAAGTGAGATAGGCCGCCAGTTGTGAAGGTCAGCAGGGTCACCCTTCTTTTCTGACAAAGTGTCTAAAAACACTAAATATTTTAAAAGTGTTGGCGAACACCTCCTGGGGTGCACAACGTTCCACTATGCTTCGCATTTACAGAGCCCTTGTTCGCTCTAGACTGGACTATGGCTCAGTTGTTTATGGATCCCCTCGGTCATCAGTTTTGTTAAAACTGGATCCTGTTCACCATCAAGCTCTGCGGATTTGTTCAGGAGCTTTCAGAACTTCTCCTGTCCAGAGCCTGTATGTTGACTAACGAACCATCACTTTATCTGAAGCGAGAGCAATTGTACCTTTTGCAATATTTTAATATTCTATCAACCCCTGAACATCCCAATAAGCTGTGCTTACTTGATAATGTATGTAACACTTTATTTGAAACACGTCCATCCTATGTTCCTACCTTTCCTTTAAGACTTCGCCCTATCATTGAGGTCCATTCCCTCTCTGATATGCGCCCGCAAGCAGTACAGAACTTTGAAATCCCACCTTGGCAAATTCACGTATTCAGCTTCTTGATGTTGTCAAACATCATGTGAAGGCAAGCACTAACGAGATCGTTTACAGACAACTCTTTGCTGAGCACGGGCAGAAATATAGCAGTTATTATCCGATATACACAGATGGATCAAAGTCAAATGATCATGTCGGGATGGCTTTTGTATTTGAAAATTACATAGAGGGCAGATGCCTGCACCATGCGTGCTCAGTCCTAACATCTGACCTAACTGCAATATATTATGGTCTTTTGTACATCTCAAAGCTCTGCAACAAAAGTTCATAGTTTACACAGACTCGTATAGTGCTGTTAAATCCTTGGAAGCTTTTACCAACACTCAGAATCCTGTCTTAGTGGATGTTCTCAAAATTCATATAAATTTAACAATTCAAGGTTATGAAGTCCTGTACTGCTGGGTTCCTGGACATGCTGTAATAAAGGGAAATGAGCTTGCAGATATCGCAGCCTAATCTGCTGTTGAACTGTCCAGTCGCCTTATACCTTTTAGAGATATCTCCAATGTCGTCAAGGGAAAGGTCCGAAAAAAATGGCAGCAAATTTGGGATGTTCAGTATCACAAGTTGAGAAACGTCAAGCCTAGAATTGAGCTTTGGGATTTTGCTGGAAATCGTAAGGAGGACGTTCTTTTGACTCGCCTCAGAATTGGTCACACTAGAGTCACACATAACTATCTTCTCAAAGCTGAAAATGAGCCTGTTTGTTTTAATTGTAATGTTTGTTTATCTGTTCGTCGTATTTTAATTGAGTGTCCATGTTTTAATAGTCTTCGCCAGAAATATTTTAATAGCTGCGACTTACCTCTCGACCGTTTAATTGGGGGAGAGGTCAATTGTAATTTATTTTATTATTTAAAAGAGACTGGCTTTTATTACCAAATGTAATTTGTTTTGAAGACTGTGTCTTGAATTTTAATGTGTGTTTTAACTTGTGTTTATATGACTTCATCCTCTGGATTTGGTACATTTATCTACTTGTTTTTATTTATTGCATTTTAATGACATCAATTGTAATCATCCCATCTTGTGTTTGGCGCGTCATAATCATCTCTGGTTTTTGCGCCACAATCACTCACTCACTCACTCACTCTTCATTGAAATTGCAACGGCAACATCCACGGCGTGAACGGTCCCAGGGCTTGCACCAGGTACCAGGTTCAGCCTTGCACGGTGAACAAATCTCCAGTCCGCGAAGCGCATGAAGGACCCATCTCTGAAAAAGTGCGAGCTCGAGCGTGAGACGGCTACACATTCCATAGCCTTACGCTGGTTCGGGAGGAGGGACAGGTCACTAATACGGGTAGCCCGTCTTAGGGTCCGGAATGCCCGGAAGATGGTGTGCTTCTGGCTCGGGAAGATGGTGTTAGGGCCACAGGAAATAGAGGGAGACCCACCAGCATCGATAGTTCTAACAGTCTTGAGGCACCGAGATGCGGACCTTGCGGCAGACCACGTAGAGGAGATGGAATTGCAAGAGGCGGCAAAGGGAGCTTCGTCAGATGCAGACAAAAACTGTGCCACTAACTCAGGAGAAGGAGCGAATCCGATGCGTGCACGGACGAAGGAGGTCAGATCATCGGAGGCAGAACTTTGAAATCCCATCTTGGGAAAATTCACGGATTCAGTTTCTTGATGTTTTTAAACATCACGTAAAGGCGAGCACTAACGAGATCGTTTACAGACAAATTTTCGCTGAGCACAGGCACAAATATAGCAGTTATTATCCGATATACACAGATGGATCAAAGTCAAATGATCATGTCGGGATGGCTTTTGTATTTGAAAATTACATACAAAAAAACGAACGACCACGAACAAAGGGATCTCTAGCGCAAAGCAGCTTGAAAGCAGAGTCGACAGCAGCGATGTCTGAATCCTCCGCAGCGAGTGGAATGCGAAGGGCACCTTTGCGGGAAAGGCCATAAAGATAGTTGTTAGAAGCCTCGGGAGGAAGATTCAGGGTCTTCTTGAGGGCAGGACGCAGGAAATCGTCAATCTTCCTCCAGTCTCCCTTTGCGTGCTGCTAAGTCCTCATGAAGAGGAGAGAGGGAAAAAGAAAGCCTTCAGTGCATCCAGGCGTTGCCACGGAGCGAGCTTCGAGTCCATAATCTTCTTAGCCAGGATCAAGAAGTCACGTAGGTGAGCACGTAGAGGTGGAAGGTGGAAGCCCACGGGTTTCCCGAGGAAACGGAAGTGATCACCATCACCGAGGGTGTGAATAGGGATGCCATCCAGGTAGAAGACGGTCGGACACACCCTAGCAGGGCGAGAAGCATCAAGGTGAGTGAGTGAGTGAGTGAGTGAGTGATTATGGCGCAAAAACCAGAGATGGTTATGACGCGCCAAACAAAAGATAAGATGATTACAATTGATGACATTAAAATTCAATCAATAAAAACAAGTAGATAAATGTACCAAATCCAGAGGATGAAGTCATATAAACACAAGTTAAAAGCATACATTAAAATTCAAGACACAGTTTTCAAAACAAATTACATTTGGTAATAAAAGCCAATCTCTTTTAAATAATAAAATAAATTACAATTCACCTCTCTTCCGATTAAACGGTCGAGAGGTAAGTCACAGCTATTAAAATATTTCTGGCGAAGACTATTAAAACATGGACACTCAATTAAAATATGACGAACAGATAAACAAACATTACAATTAAAACAAACAGGCTCATTTTCAGCTTTGAGAAGATAGTTATGTGTGACTCGAGTGTGACCAATTCTGAGGCGAGTCAAAAGAACGTCCTCCTTACGATTTCCAACAATATCCCAATGCTCAATTCTAGGCTTGACGTTTCTCAACTTGTTGTGATGCTGAACATCCCAAAATTGCTGCCATTTTTTTCGGACCTTTCCCTTGATGACATTGCAGATGTCTCTAAAAGTTGCTGCCATTTTTTTCGGATCTTTAGTTTCACAACACAACAGATGTCTGCAAAAGGGATAAGGCGACTGGACAGTTCAACAGCAGATTTGGCTGCGATATCTGCAAGCTCATTTCCTTTTATTCCAACATGTCCAGGAACCCAGCAGTACAGGACTTCATAACCTCGAATCGTTAAATTTATATGAATTTTGAGAACATCCACTACCGCAGGATTCTGAGTGTTGGGAAAAGCTTCCAAGGATTTAAGAGCACTATACGAGTCTGTGTAAACTATGAACTTTTTGTGGCAGAGCTTTGAGATATACAAAAGACCATAATATATAGCAGTCAGTTCAGATGTTAGGACTGAGAAAGCATGGTGCAGGCATCTGCCCTCTATGTAATTTTCAAATAAAAAAGCCATCCCAACATGATCATTTGTCTTTGATCCATCTGTGTATATCGGATAATAACTGCTATATTTGTGCCTGTACTCAGCAAAGAGTTGTCTATAAACGATCTCGTTAGTGCTTGCCTTCACGTTATGTTTGAAAATATCAAGAAGCTGAATCCGTGAATTTTCCCAAGGTGGGATTTCAAAGTTCTGTGCTGCTTGGGGGCGCATATCAGAGAGGGAAACTTCCTCAATGATAGGGCGAAGTCTTAAAGGAAAGGTAAGAACGCAGGATGGACGTGTTTCAAATAAAGTGTTACACTCATTATCAAGTAAGCACAGCTTATTGGGATGTTCAGGTTGGGATAAGATATTAAAATATTGTAAAAGGGACAATTGCTCACGCCTCAGATGAAGTGATGGTTCGTTACAGTCAACATATAGGCTCTGCACAGGAGAAGTCCTGAATGCTCCTGAACAAATCCGCAGACCTTGATGGTGAACAGGATCCAGTTTTAACAAAACAGATGACCGAGCGGATCCATACACAACTGAGCCATAGTCCAGTTTAGACCGGACGAGCGCTCTGTAAATGCGAAGCATGGAGCAACGCTCTGCACCCCAGGAGGTGTTCGCCAACACTTTTAAAATATTTAGTGTTTTTAGACACTTCTTTCTCAGGTTTAAAACATGAGAAAGGAAAGTCAATTTTCGGTCGAACGTCACTCCTAAAAATTTTACTTCAGGCGCAACTGGAATAATTGTACCATTCAAATATAACTCAGGTTCAGGATGGAGACCTCGCTTCCTACAAAAGTGCACGCACACAGTTTTCTGTTTCGAAAATGTAAATCCCTGTTTGTCTGACCATTCTTGGATCTTATTCAGAGCCATCTGCAGTTGCCTCTCTACATATCTCATGTCTGCTCCTCGACAGCTAATCTGCAGATCATCAACATATAGAGATCCCAAGATGGTGGGAGGAAGTTCTTTTAGTACAGAATTTATTTTTAAACTAAACAGGGTTACACTGAGCACACAGCCTTGAGGCACACCCTCTTCCTGTTTAAAAACATCCGAAAAAACAGAGCCAATTCTTACTTGAAAAGTTCTAGTGTTCAAGAAATTTTGAATGAAAATTGGTAGGTTGCCGCGCAAGCCACTCTCGTGAAGATCCCGGAGTATACCGTATCTCCATGCCTTATCATAAGCTTTTTCAATGTCGAAGAATATCGAGACAAGGTGGCTTCTTCTTACAAATGCTTTTCGAATAGATTTCTAAGAGGAGCATGTTATCTACAGTTGTTCTTCCCTTTCGAAAACCACTCTGATAAGGCGATATAATATCATTCTTTTCCAAGAAGTAGACTAGGCGGCTGTTTACCATCTTTTCAAACAGTTTGCAGAGGCAACTCGTAAGGGCAATTGGCCGATAGTTGGAGGGATTCCTTGGATCTTTCCCTGGCTTAGGAATAGGAATGACAATAGCTCTCCTCCATGCACTGGGAAAGGCATGCTCCTTCCACACCCTATTGTAAAGAGTGAGAAGGGCATTCAGTGACTTACAGGACAGATGCTTTAGCATTTCATAATTCACTCCATCAAGACCCGGAGAAGACCTATGTGTCTGCAATAAAGCACTCCTTAATTCAAGCATAGTAAAGTCTCTATTGTAAGGCTCAGATTTGGAAGAGTTGAATGCGATGGGATTTATTTCAGAGTGCTGCTTCATAGAAAGAAATGCAGGTGTATAGTTTCTGCTGGAAGAAACGGAAGCAAATGTCTCACCGATAGTATTCGCAATTTCTTCTATGGAGCTAATCACTCGGCCATCTTTTTCCAAAAAGGAAAGTGAGTGGTCTTTATATATGCCGCATGCTTTTCGAACTCTTTCCCAAACCCGCTTGCTAGGCGTGGAGGATGTTATTGACGACACATATGAAATCCAGGAATCCCTCTGGCTCTGCCTTCTTATTTTTCGTGCATTTGCTTTGGCTCTTTTAAAGGCTATGAGGTTTCGCAGAGTAGGATATCTACGAAAAATACCCCATGCTTTTTTCTGTTTTTTCAGTGCTTCATGACAGTCGCGATTCCACCATGGTTTTGAATATTTTAGTAGTTTTCCTGATGTTCTAGGAATAGAGAGCATAGCTGCCTGAATAATAGTATTAGTAACAGCTTCAACAGCGTCATCGATATGCGCATCTTCTACCATTTCATCTGTGAGCTCTGCAATGGAAGAGAAGAGTTCCCAGTCTGCCCTGTCCAGTATGAATCGAGGGGATCTCGACATGGGGTTTGCTCCTCTTCGTGCAAGAGACACAAGAATGTGATAATGATCACTGTTGTAAAGATCTTTACCCACATTAAAAGTGCAAAAAGGCAACAGAGATGGTGAACAGATGGCAAGGTCGAGAGCATGGAATGTTTTTGAAGGCTCATGGAAGTAAGTATCTTGCCCATTATTGAGGAGACAAAGGCTATGATCTTCGATCATCTGCTCAATTTGTCTTCCTCGGCAATTAGTATCCTTACTACCCCAGAGCGGACTATGGCCGTTCAAATCTCCTATTATGATGAAAGGCTCAGGCAGCTGCTCTAAAAGACCATTTAAATCTTGCTGATCAATATGCTCATTTGGAGGCAAATACACAGAAACGACTGTAGCAACAAAATCAAAATTTGTTTGAGTAGCGACAACTTGGAGGGATGTCGTCAAAGAAAGCACATTTGAGGGATAATCCAGTGAGGTGAGGAGACCTACACCTCCACTGGCACGCTCTCCTGCAATGTTGTCTTTCCTGACGAAAGAAAACCTCCGAAGTTTTGCTTGTTGTTCCGGTTTTAGATTTGTTTCCTGTATTGCGAAGGATAAAGGTTGATGAACATTGATTATAGCTTTGATGGCGAGCAGATTTCGGTGGAAACCACGACAGTTCCATGATACGAGGGTGGCCATTATGAATAGTTTTTGTTCTTTCTGTGCTCTTGTTTGGTTTTTCGTGGAAGTAGATGCTTGGGAACTTCCAGACCCTCTTCTACTTCCATACCGTCTGAATCCGCAGATTCAGAAACCATTCCATCAAGAGAGCTATTGCTGGAACTTCTATTTTTATTTGTTTCTTTTCGTGTGGTAGTTTTGGGTTTGCTTTGAATTACTATTTCTTTATTTTGTACTGTATGGGTTGGGTTTTCTTTCTTGTTGTTTGTAGTCTGAGTTTTGTTTGGTGGCGTCTGCATACTAACTGATGTTTGGGTAGCAAATGAGCGAGATTTTTTAAGAGCATTGGCGTAAGATGTATTTGGTCGTAGCTGTGTGCTTTGGACTAATCTTCTGGCTTCGGCATATGAGATGTTCCTCGTAACCTTTGCAGTCTGCACTTCTTTTTCCAATTTCCATTTTGGACAGAGGTGTGAAAATGCTGGGTGCTCACCCTTGCAATTTATACAGAGGCGCAGCGGTACAATTTTCAGAATCGTGGCCAATCTGTGAGCATCGGGCGCATGTGAGGCTGCCACGACAAGACGTCTTAGAATGGCCGAAACGCTGGCATTTAGGCAGATCAGGCGTGTTGAAGGTAACGATCACGTGTTTCGTATCGATCAACTTACCTTCCTTACGCATCTTGATCCGCCTAGCACCGCAGTCATTTTGGTCGGATAGCTCGGAAGCGATCTCTTCTTCAGGAACATACAGAAGGTCGAATTCCGATATAACGCCACGACAATAATTCAGTGTCTTATGTGCTGTTACATTGACATTCGCTTGCCCAAGTTTAGTTATTTGAAGTAAAGAAGCAGACTGGGTGGCTGAGATTGTATCAATAAGGAAGTCTTCGGAGCGGAGACGCTTTATATTTCTCGGCTCACTAATACAAGACTGGATGTATTTGTTAATCACGAAAGGAGACATCTTATGCATTTCGCCAGAAGGACTAGAGATGACTAGGAAACGGGGACTATTGTTATGATTTTTTTTATTTGCATCTGTCCGTAATTTTTTTGCAGAATTTTCAGAACTAGATTGAGTGACTGGTTTAGTAGTAGACGTTTCAGAACTAGGTTGAGAGACTGGAGTGACTTCGAAGTCTTTGATCAGAAAAATTTGAGAATTAGCCATATTGAAATAAGAAAAGATTCGGGTCCGACGGCCCCGCCCACCACGGAGCCCAACAAGGGAACACAGACTCCTGTGTTAGGGCTAGCCGGACCTATACGCAAACTGAAGCCCCACAGTCGGCTTTCCCGAAAGCAGGTACTCCCGAGAGCTTGACCCCAAGCCACTGACACAAGGACTAGTGACCAGCCGATTGACACCCGTGAGGACGACTAAGGTGCCTCCCGTTTAGCTGAAGCAGAGGCCAAAGCAGTGTGTTGGGGACAGTACCTCGCCCCTCAACTACCAGGACCCTCCTTTCCAGCGACACGGGTCTCCACGCACGGCAAACACGTGGGCAGTTTTCTCGCCACTCGAGAACTAGAGACAAGGTCTGTTCCAGCCTCTCGTGACAAGCCCCAAACTCCGTAGAGAGAAACCACAAGGGAGAAGGGAAGGGAAAAAGATCCAGCCAAGAGGAGAGGAGACGGAAAAGAGGATAGATCACTGGGGCTCCAGGATCGTGACACCCGTCTCACCAAGAAGATGATCACCTGAAGGGCTAGGGTACCTCGGGATTGCCACACCCGTACTCACAAAAGTGAGCCCCTGAGGGAGCATCAAGGTGAAGTTTGTGGCATTTACCGGGATTAAGCTGGAGACCAAGACGAGAGAAGACGTCAGAAATGCGATCCAGGTCATCCTGAAGAACGTCGGGAAAAGGTGCGAGCAGGAGGACGTCATCAGCGAAGGCGAGGAAGGAGAAGAGCCAACAGAGCGGAGAACAGGATCAATGGCCAGGTTAAACAAGAGGCTGCTCAAGGGACACCCCTGACGAACACCGGCATTGATGTCTACAGGGCCAGAAACACCGTCGGAAGAGATGAAGAAGGTAGAGGAATTCCTGTAGAGGTCTTGGATTAAGGAGACAAAGTCCTCCCCGACACCAGACGTGAGCAGTGCCGTGAAGATCGCAGAGTGCGGGATCGAGCCGAAGGCGTTGGCTATGTTGAGAGAGGCCAGACAGAGCTCTGACTTCGTCCTACGGGCAAGTTGGAACTGTTGCTGGACGATGAAGTTGTGCTCAAGAACCCCATCGTGCGGCATGAATCCTTTCTGAGAGGGGTGGGGTGAGTGAGTGAGTGAGTGATTATGGCGCAAAAACCAAAGATGATTATAACGCGCCAAACACAAGATGGGATGATTACAAATGATGACATTAAAATTCAATAAATAAAAACAAGTAGACAACTGTACCAGATCCAGAGGATGAAGTCATATAAACAAAAGTTAAAAGCACACATTAAAATTGAAGACACAGTTTTCAAAACAAATTACATTTGGTAGTAAAAGCCAGTCTCTTAAATAATGAAATAAATTACAATTGACCTCTCTTCCGATTAAACGGTCGAGAGGTAAGTCACAGCTATTAAAATATTTCTGACGAAGACTTACAACAGGGACACTCAATTAAAATATGACGAACAGATAGACAAACATTACAATATGAACAAACAGGTTCATTCTCAGCTTTTAGAAGGTAGTTATGTGTCACTCTAGTGTGACCAATTCTGAGGCGAGTCAAAAGAACTTCCTCCTTACGATTTCCAGTTAATTCCCAATGCTCAATTCTAGGCTTTACATGTCTTAACTTGTTTTGAAGCTGAACATCCCAAAGTTGCTGCCATTTTTTTCGGATCTTCTGTTTGACTACACAACAGATGTCTCCAAAAGGGATGAGGCGACTGGACAGATCAACAGCACATTTCGCTGTGATATCTGCCAGCTCATTCCCTTTTATTCCCACATGCCCGGGAACCCAGCAGTACAGAATATCATATCCACGAGTCGTTAAGTTTATATGTAACTTCAGAATATCCACTATGACTGGGTGAGTGAGTGAGAAATTATGGCGCAAAAACCAAAGATGATTATAGCGCGCCAAACACGAGATGGGATGATTACAATTCATGACTTAAAATTCAATACATGAACAAGTAGACAAATGTACCAAATCCAGAAGATGGAGTCATATAAAAACAAATTAAAAGCACATATTAAAATTCAAGACACAGTCTTCAAAACAAATTAAATTTGGTAATAAAAGCCAGTCTCTTTCAAATAATAAAACAAACCACAATTTACCTCTCTTCCGATTAAACGGTCGAGAGGCAAGTCATAGCTATTAAAATTTTTCTGGCGAAGCCTATTAAAACATGGACACTCAATTAAAATATGACGAACAGATAAACAAACATTACAGTTAAAACAAACAGGCTCATTTTCAGCTTTTAAAAGGTAGCTATGTGTCACCCTAGTGTGACCAATTCTGAGGCGAGTCAAAAGAACTTCCTCCTTACGATTTTTGGTTAATTCCCAGTGCTCAATTCTAGGTTTTACATGTCTTAATTTATTTTGAAGCTGAACATCCCACAGTTGCTGCCATTTTTTTCGGATCTTTAGTTTCACAACACAACAGATGTCTGCAAAAGGGATGAGACGACTGGACAGTTCAACAGCACATTTTGCTGTGATATCTGCCAGCTCATTCCCTTTTATTCCCACATGCCCGGGAACCCAGCAGTACAGGATTTCATATCCACGATTTATTAAGTTTATATGTATTTTGAGAATATCCACTATTACTGGATTTTGAGTATTAGCAAAAGCTTCTATTGATTTAAGAGCACTATACGAATCTGTATAAATTATAAACTTTTTGTAGCATAGCCTTGAGATGTATAAAAGACTATAATATATCGCAGTTAATTCGGATGTTAAGACAGAGAAAGCATTGTGCAAGCGTCTGCCCTCCATGTGGTCTTTAATTACATATGCCATCCCCACATGATCTTTTGACTTGGACCCATCTGTATAAACTGGAAGATAACTGCTATATTTGTTCCTGTGCTCAGCGAAGAGTTGTCTGTAAATAATCTCGTTAGTGCTTGCCTTCACATGATACTTAAAAACATCAAGAAGCTGAATCTGTGCATTTGCCCAAGGTGGGATTTCAAAATTCTGTACTGCTTGGGGGTGTATATCAGAGAGGGAAAGTTCCTCAATGACAGGGCGAACTCTTAAAAGAAATGTAGGAACACAAGATAGACGTGTTTCAAATAAAGCGTTACACACATCATCAAGTAAGCACAGCTTATTCGGATGTTCAGGTTGGGATAGAATATTAAAATATTGCAGAAGGGACAATTGTTCACGCCTCAGATAAAGTGATGGTTCATTACGGTCAACATACAGGCTTTGGACAGGAGAAGTCCTGAAAGCTCCTGAACAGATCCGTAGAGCTTGATGATGAACAGGATCCAGTTTTAACAATACTGATGAATGGGCGGATCCGTAAACAACTGAGCCATAGTCCAGTCTAGAGTGAATTAGAGCTCTGTAAATGCGAAGCATGGAGCAACACTCTGCACCCCAGGAGGTGTTCGCCAAGACTTTTAAAATATTTAAATCTTTGGTACACTTTTTCCTCAAGTTTAAGACATAAGGAAGGAAAGTCAATTTTCGGTCGAACATCACCCCTAAAAATTTTACTTCTGATGCAACTGGAGTTACAGACCCATTGAGGTATAATTCAGGCTCAGGATGCAGACCTCGCTTTTTACAAAAATGCACGCACACAGTCTTCTGTTTTGAAAACGTAAATCCTTGTCTTTTTGCCCATTCCTGGATCCTGTTCAAAGCGATCTGGAGCTGCCTCTCTACATGTCTCATATCCGCACCCTGACAGCTAATTTGTAGATCATCAACATATAAAGATCCTCAAATGGTGGGAGGAAGTTCTTTTAATACAGAAGTTATTTTTAGGCTGAACAGAGTTACACTAAGCACACAGCCTTGAGGCACACCCTCTTCCTGTTCAAAATTATCTCAAAAAACAGAGCCAATCCTTACTTGAAAAGTCCTAGTATTCAAGAAATTCTGAATGAAAATTGGTAGGTTGCCGCGCAAGCCACTCGTGAAGATCCCGAAGTATACCGTATCTCCATGCCTTAACATAAGCTTTCTCAATATCAAAGAATACAGAGACTAGGTGACTTCTTACAAAAGCTTTTCGAATGGATGTCTCTAACAGGAGCATATTATCTACGGTAGTCCTCCCGTTTCGAAAACCACTTTGATAAGGCGATATAATATTATTCTTTTCCAAGAAGTAGACTAGCGGCTGTTTACCATTTTTTCAAACAGCTTGCATAGGCAACTCGTAAGGGCAATTGGCCGATAGTTGGAGGGATACCTTGGATCTTTCCCTGGCTTGGAAATAGGAATTACAACAGCTCTCTTCTATGCACTGGGAAAAGTATGCTCCTTCCACACTCTATTGTAAAGCGTGAGAAGGGCATTCAGTGACTTATAGGACAGATGCTTTAGCATATCGTAATTCACGCCATCGAGACCCGGAGACGACCTATGTGTCTGTAACAAAGCTCTCTTTAACTCTAGCACAGTAAAATCTCTCTTATAAGGCTCAAATTTGGAAGAGTTGAAAGCGATGGGATTTTTCTCAGAGCGTTGCTTGATAGAAAGAAATGCAGGTGAGTAATTTCGGCTGGAAGAAACGGCAGCAAATGTCTCACCAATAGTATTAGCAATTTCTTCTATGGAGCTAATCACTCGGCCATCTTTTTCAAAAAAGGAAAGTGAGTGGTCTTTATATATGCCGCATGCGTTTCGAACTCTTTCCCAAACCCGCTTACTCGGCGTAGAGGATGTTATTGACGACATATATGAAATCCAGGAATCGCTCTGGCTCTGCCTTCTTACTTTTCGTGCATTTGCTTTGGCTCTTTTAAAGGCTATGAGGTTTCGCAGGGTAGGATATCTACGAAAAATACCCCATGCTTTTTTCTGTTTTTTCAGTGCTTCATGACAGTTGCGATTCCACCATGGTTTCGTATATTTAAGCATTTTTCCTGATGTTCTAGGAATCGAAAGCATAGCTGCCTGAATAATAGTATTAGTAACAGCTTCCACAGCGTCATCGATATGCACATCTTCTACCATTTCTTCTGTGAGCTCTGCGGAGGAAGAAAAGAGTCCTCAGTCTGCCCTGTCCAGTATAAACCGAGGGAGTCTCGACATGGGGTTTGCTCCTCTTCGTGCAAGAGATACAAAAATGGGATAATGATCGCTGTTGTACAGGTCATTTCCGACACTAAAATTGCAAAATGGCAACAGAGATGGTGAACAGATGGCAAGGTCGAGAGCGTGGAATGTCCTTGAAGGCTCATGGAAGTACGTATCCTGCCATTATTTAGGAGACAAAGGCTATGATCTTCGATCATCTGCTCAATTTGTCTTCCTCGGCAATTTGTATTTTTACTACCCCAGAGCGGACTATGGCCGTTAAAATCACCTATTATGATGAAAGGCTCAGGCAGCTGCTCTAAAAGACCATTTAAATATTGCTGATCAATATGCTCATTTGGAGGCAAATACAGAGAAACGACTGTAACAACAATATCAAAATTTGTTTGAATAGCGACAACATGGAGGGATGTCGTCAAAGAAAGCACATTTGAGGGATAATCCAGTGAGGTGAGGAGACCTACACCTCCACTGGCACGCTCACCTGCAAGGTTATCTTTCCTGACGTAGGAAAACCTCCGAAGTTTTGCCTGTTGTTCTGGTTTTAGATTTGTTTAGTTAGTTTAAATTTCCTGTATTGCGAAGCATACAGGATGATAAGTATTAATTATGGCTTTGATGCCGAGCAATTTTCGGTGGAAACCGCGACAGTTCCATGAGACGAGGGTGGCCATTATGACTGGTTTTTGTTCTTTCTGTGCTCTTGTTTGCTTTTTCGTGGAAGTAGTGAGTGAGTGAGTGAGTGATTATGGCGCAAAAACGAGAGATGATTATGACGCGCCAAACAAAAGATGAGATGATTACAATTGATGACATTAAAATTCAATAAATAAAAACAAGTAGATAAATGTACCAAATCCAGAGGATGAAGTCATATAAAAACAAGTTAAAAGCACATATTAACATTCAAGACACAGTCTTCAAAACAAATTACATTTGGTAATAAAAGCCAATCTCTTTTAAATAATAAAATAAATTAGAATTGACCTCTCTTCCGATTAAACGGTCGAGAGGTAAGTCACAGCTATTAAAATATTTCTGGCGAAGACTATTAAAACATTGACACTCAATTAAAATATGACGAACAGATAAACAAACATTACAATTAAAACAAACAGGCTCATTTTCAGCTTTAAGAAGATAGCTATGTGTGACTCTGGTATGACCAATTCTGAGTCGAGTCAAAAGAACGTCCTCTTTACGATTTCCAGCAAAATCCCAATGCTCAATTCTAGGTTTGATGTTTCTCAACTTGTTGTGATGCTGAACATCCCAAATTTGCTGCCATTTTTTTCGTATCTTTCCCTTGATGACACAGCAGATGTCTCTAAAAGGGATAAGGCGACTGGACAGTTCGACAGCAGATTTTGCCGCGATGTCTGCAAGCTCGTTTCCCTTTATTCCCGTATGCCCGGGAACCCAGCAGTACAGGATTTCATATCCTCGTATCATTAAATTTCTATGAATTTTGAGAACATCCACTACCACAGGATTCTGAGCGTTGGGAAAAGCTTCCAAGGATTTAAGAGCACTATACGAGTCTGTGTAAACTATGAACTTTTTGTGGCAGAGCTTTGGGATGTACAAAAGGGCATAATATATTGCAGTTAGTTCAGATGTTAGGACAGAGAAAGCATGGTGCAGGCATCTGCCCTCTATGTAATTTTCAAATACAAAAGCCATCCCGACATGATCATTTGACTTTGATCCATCTGTGTATATCGGATAATAACTGCTATATTTGTGCCTGTGCTCAGCGAAAAGTTGTCTGTAAACGATCTCGTTAGTGCTCGCCTTTACGTGATGTTTAAAAACATCAAGAAGCTGGATCCGTGAATTTTCCCAAGGTGGAATTTCAAAATTCTGTACTGCTTGGGGGTGCATATCAGAGAGGGAGAGTTCCTCAATGACAGGGCGAACTCTTAAAGGGAAAGTAGGAACACAGGATGGACGTGTTTCAAATAATGTGTTACACTCATTATCAAGTAAGCACAGCTTATTGGGATGTTCAGGTTGAGATAGAGTATTAAAATATTGCAAAAGGGACAATTGCTCACGCCTCAGATGAAGTGATGGTTCGTTACAGTCAACATATAGGCTCTGCACAGGAGAAGTCCTGAAAGCTCCTGAACAAATCCGCAGACCTTGATGGTGAACAGGATCCAGTTTTAACAAAACAGATGAGCGAGCGGATCCATAAACAACTGAGCCATAGTCCAGTTTAGAGCGGATAAGCGCTCTGTAAATGCGAAGCATGGAGCAACGCTCTGCACCCCAGGAGGTGTTCGCCAACACTTTTAAAATATTTAGTGTTTTTAGACACTTCTTTCTCAGGTTTAAAACATGAGAAAGGAAAGTCAATTTTCGGTCGAACGTCACTCCTAAAAATTTTACTTCAGGCGCAACTGGAATAATTGTACCATTCAAGTATAACTCAGGTTCAGGATGGAGACCTCGCTTCCTACAAAAGTGCACGCAGACAGTTTTCTGTTTCGAAAATGTAAATCCCTGTTTGTCTGACCATTCTTGGATCTTAATCAGAGCCATCTGCAGTTGCCTCTCTACATATCTCATGTCTGCTCCTCGACAGCTAATCTGCAGATCATCAACATATAGAGATCCCAAGATGGTGGGAGGAAGTTCTTTTAGTACAGAATTTATTTTTACACTAAACAGGGTTACACTGAGCACACAGCCTTGAGGCACACCCTCTTCCTGTTCAAAAACATCCGAAAAAACAGAGCCAATTCTTACTTGAAAAGTTCTAGTGTTCAAGAAATTTTGAATGAAAATTGGTAGGTTGCCGCGCAAGCCACTCTCGTGAAGATCCCGGGGTATACCGTATACCTTATCATAAGCTTTTTCAATGTCGAAGAATATCGAGACAAGGTGGCTTCTTCTTACAAATGCTTTCCGAATAGATGTCTCTAAGAGGAGCATGTTATCTACAGTTGTTCTTCCCTTTCGAAAACCACTCTGATAAGGCGATATAATATCATTCTTTTCCAAGAAGTAGACTAGGCGGCTGTTTACCATCTTTTCAAACAGTTTGCAAACACAGCTGGTAAGGGCAATTGGCCGATAGTTCGAGGGATTCCTCGGGTCTTTCCCTGGCTTCGCAATAGGAATGACAATAGCTCTCCTCCATGCACTGGGAAATGTACGCTCCTTCCACACTCTATTGTAAAGTGTGAGAAGGGCACTCAGTGACTTACAGGACAGATGCTTTAGCATTTCATAATACACGCCATCCAGACCAGACAAGACCTATGTGTCTGCAACAAAGCTCTCTTTAGTTCAACCATAGTAAAGTCTCTATTGTACGGCTCAAAGTTGGAAGAGTTGAAAGCGATGGGATTTTTCTCAGAGCGTTGCTTGATAGAAAGAAATGCAGGTGAGTAATTTCGGCTGGAAGAAACGGCAGCAAATGTCTCACCAATTGTATTTGCAATTTCTTCTATGGAGCTAATCACTCGGCCATCTTTTTCCAGAAAGGAAAGTGAGTGGTCTTTGTACATTCCGCATGCTTTTCGAACTCTTTCCCAAACCCGCTTACTAGGCGTAGAGGATGTTATTGAGGACACATATGAAATCCAGGAATCCCTCTGGCTCTGCCTTCTTACTTTCCGTGCATTTGCTTTGGCTCTTAAAAGCTATGAGGTTTCGCAGAGTAGGATATCTGCGAAAAATACCCCATGCTTTTTTCTGTTTTTTCAGTGCTTCATGACAGTCGCGATTCCACCATGGTTTCGAATATTTTAGTGTTTTTCCTGATGTTCTAGGAATCGAAAGCATAGCTGCCTGAATAATAGTATTAGTAACAGCTTCAACAGCGTCATCGATATGCACACCTTCTACCATTTCCTCTGTCAGCTCTGCAACGGAAGAGAAGAGTTCCCAGTCTGCCCTGTCCAGGATAAAACGAGGGACTCTCGACACGGGGTTTGCTCCTCTTCGTGCAAGAGACACAAGAATGTGATAATGATCACTGTTGTAAAGATCTTTACCCACATTAAAAGTGCAAAAAGGCAACAGAGATGATGAACAGATGGCAAGGTCGAGAGCATGGAATGTTTTTGAAGGCTCATGGAAGTAAGTATCTTGCCCATTATTGAGGAGACAAAGGCTATGATCTTCGATCATCTGCTCAATTTGTCTTCCTCGGCAATTAGTATCCTTACTACCCCAGAGCGGACTATGGCCGTTCAAATCTCCTATTATGATGAAAGGCTCAGGCAGCTGCTCTAAAAGACCATTTAAATCTTGCTGATCAATATGCTCATTTGGAGGCAAATACACAGAAACGACTGTAGCAACAAAATCAAAATTTGTTTGAGTAGCGACAACTTGGAGGGATGTCGTCAAAGAAAGCACATTTGAGGGATAATCCAGTGAGGTGAGGAGACCTACACCTCCACTGGCACGCTCTCCTGCAATGTTGTCTTTCCTGACGAAAGAAAACCTCCGAAGTTTTGCTTGTTGTTCCGGTTTTAGATTTGTTTCCTGTATTGCGAAGGATAAAGGTTGATGAACATTGATTATAGCTTTGATGGCGAGCAGATTTCGGTGGAAACCACGACAGTTCCATGATACGAGGGTGGCCATTATGAATAGTTTTTGTTCTTTCTGTGCTCTTGTTTGGTTTTTCGTGGAAGTAGATGCTTGGGAACTTCCAGACCCTCTTCTACTTCCATACCGTCTGAATCCGCAGATTCAGAAACCATTCCATCAAGAGAGCTATTGCTGGAACTTCTATTTTTATTTGTTTCTTTTCGTGTGGTAGTTTTGGGTTTGCTTTGAATTACTATTTCTTTATTTTGTACTGTATGGGTTGGGTTTTCTTTCTTGTTGTTTGTAGTCTGAGTTTTGTTTGGTGGCGTCTGCATACTAACTGATGTTTGGGTAGCAAATGAGCGAGATTTTTTAAGAGCATTGGCGTAAGATGTATTTGGTCGTAGCTGTGTGCTTTGGACTAATCTTCTGGCTTCGGCATATGAGATGTTCCTCGTAACCTTTGCAGTCTGCACTTCTTTTTCCAATTTCCATTTTGGACAGAGGTGTGAAAATGCTGGGTGCTCACCCTTGCAATTTATACAGAGGCGCAGCGGTACAATTTTCAGAATCGTGGCCAATCTGTGAGCATCGGGCGCATGTGAGGCTGCCACGACAAGACGTCTTAGAATGGCCGAAACGCTGGCATTTAGGCAGATCAGGCGTGTTGAAGGTAACGATCACGTGTTTCGTATCGATCAACTTACCTTCCTTACGCATCTTGATCCGCCTAGCACCGCAGTCATTTTGGTCGGATAGCTCGGAAGCGATCTCTTCTTCAGGAACATACAGAAGGTCGAATTCCGATATAACGCCACGACAATAATTCAGTGTCTTATGTGCTGTTACATTGACATTCGCTTGCCCAAGTTTAGTTATTTGAAGTAAAGAAGCAGACTGGGTGGCTGAGATTGTATCAATAAGGAAGTCTTCGGAGCGGAGACGCTTTATATTTCTCGGCTCACTAATACAAGACTGGATGTATTTGTTAATCACGAAAGGAGACATCTTATGCATTTCGCCAGAAGGACTAGAGATGACTAGGAAACGGGGACTATTGTTATGATTTTTTTTATTTGCATCTGTCCGTAATTTTTTTGCAGAATTTTCAGAACTAGATTGAGTGACTGGTTTAGTAGTAGACGTTTCAGAACTAGGTTGAGAGACTGGAGTGACTTCGAAGTCTTTGATCAGAAAAATTTGAGAATTAGCCATATTGAAATAAGAAAAGATTCGGGTCCGACGGCCCCGCCCACCACGGAGCCCAACAAGGGAACACAGACTCCTGTGTTAGGGCTAGCCGGACCTATACGCAAACTGAAGCCCCACAGTCGGCTTTCCCGAAAGCAGGTACTCCCGAGAGCTTGACCCCAAGCCACTGACACAAGGACTAGTGACCAGCCGATTGACACCCGTGAGGACGACTAAGGTGCCTCCCGTTTAGCTGAAGCAGAGGCCAAAGCAGTGTGTTGGGGACAGTACCTCGCCCCTCAACTACCAGGACCCTCCTTTCCAGCGACACGGGTCTCCACGCACGGCAAACACGTGGGCAGTTTTCTCGCCACTCGAGAACTAGAGACAAGGTCTGTTCCAGCCTCTCGTGACAAGCCCCAAACTCCGTAGAGAGAAACCACAAGGGAGAAGGGAAGGGAAAAAGATCCAGCCAAGAGGAGAGGAGACGGAAAAGAGGATAGATCACTGGGGCTCCAGGATCGTGACACCCGTCTCACCAAGAAGATGATCACCTGAAGGGCTAGGGTACCTCGGGATTGCCACACCCGTACTCACAAAAGTGAGCCCCTGAGGGAGCATCAAGGTGAAGTTTGTGGCATTTACCGGGATTAAGCTGGAGACCAAGACGAGAGAAGACGTCAGAAATGCGATCCAGGTCATCCTGAAGAACGTCGGGAAAAGGTGCGAGCAGGAGGACGTCATCAGCGAAGGCGAGGAAGGAGAAGAGCCAACAGAGCGGAGAACAGGATCAATGGCCAGGTTAAACAAGAGGCTGCTCAAGGGACACCCCTGACGAACACCGGCATTGATGTCTACAGGGCCAGAAACACCGTCGGAAGAGATGAAGAAGGTAGAGGAATTCCTGTAGAGGTCTTGGATTAAGGAGACAAAGTCCTCCCCGACACCAGACGTGAGCAGTGCCGTGAAGATCGCAGAGTGCGGGATCGAGCCGAAGGCGTTGGCTATGTTGAGAGAGGCCAGACAGAGCTCTGACTTCGTCCTACGGGCAAGTTGGAACTGTTGCTGGACGATGAAGTTGTGCTCAAGAACCCCATCGTGCGGCATGAATCCTTTCTGAGAGGGGTGGGGTGAGTGAGTGAGTGAGTGATTATGGCGCAAAAACCAAAGATGATTATAACGCGCCAAACACAAGATGGGATGATTACAAATGATGACATTAAAATTCAATAAATAAAAACAAGTAGACAACTGTACCAGATCCAGAGGATGAAGTCATATAAACAAAAGTTAAAAGCACACATTAAAATTGAAGACACAGTTTTCAAAACAAATTACATTTGGTAGTAAAAGCCAGTCTCTTAAATAATGAAATAAATTACAATTGACCTCTCTTCCGATTAAACGGTCGAGAGGTAAGTCACAGCTATTAAAATATTTCTGACGAAGACTTACAACAGGGACACTCAATTAAAATATGACGAACAGATAGACAAACATTACAATATGAACAAACAGGTTCATTCTCAGCTTTTAGAAGGTAGTTATGTGTCACTCTAGTGTGACCAATTCTGAGGCGAGTCAAAAGAACTTCCTCCTTACGATTTCCAGTTAATTCCCAATGCTCAATTCTAGGCTTTACATGTCTTAACTTGTTTTGAAGCTGAACATCCCAAAGTTGCTGCCATTTTTTTCGGATCTTCTGTTTGACTACACAACAGATGTCTCCAAAAGGGATGAGGCGACTGGACAGATCAACAGCACATTTCGCTGTGATATCTGCCAGCTCATTCCCTTTTATTCCCACATGCCCGGGAACCCAGCAGTACAGAATATCATATCCACGAGTCGTTAAGTTTATATGTAACTTCAGAATATCCACTATGACTGGGTGAGTGAGTGAGAAATTATGGCGCAAAAACCAAAGATGATTATAGCGCGCCAAACACGAGATGGGATGATTACAATTCATGACTTAAAATTCAATACATGAACAAGTAGACAAATGTACCAAATCCAGAAGATGGAGTCATATAAAAACAAATTAAAAGCACATATTAAAATTCAAGACACAGTCTTCAAAACAAATTAAATTTGGTAATAAAAGCCAGTCTCTTTCAAATAATAAAACAAACCACAATTTACCTCTCTTCCGATTAAACGGTCGAGAGGCAAGTCACAGCTATTAAAATTTTTCTGGCGAAGCCTATTAAAACATGGACACTCAATTAAAATATGACGAACAGATAAACAAACATTACAGTTAAAACAAACAGGCTCATTTTCAGCTTTTAAAAGGTAGCTATGTGTCACCCTAGTGTGACCAATTCTGAGGCGAGTCAAAAGAACTTCCTCCTTACGATTTTTGGTTAATTCCCAGTGCTCAATTCTAGGTTTTACATGTCTTAATTTATTTTGAAGCTGAACATCCCACAGTTGCTGCCATTTTTTTCGGATCTTTAGTTTCACAACACAACAGATGTCTGCAAAAGGGATGAGACGACTGGACAGTTCAACAGCACATTTTGCTGTGATATCTGCCAGCTCATTCCCTTTTATTCCCACATGCCCGGGAACCCAGCAGTACAGGATTTCATATCCACGATTTATTAAGTTTATATGTATTTTGAGAATATCCACTATTACTGGATTTTGAGTATTAGCAAAAGCTTCTATTGATTTAAGAGCACTATACGAATCTGTATAAATTATAAACTTTTTGTAGCATAGCCTTGAGATGTATAAAAGACTATAATATATCGCAGTTAATTCGGATGTTAAGACAGAGAAAGCATTGTGCAAGCGTCTGCCCTCCATGTGGTCTTTAATTACATATGCCATCCCCACATGATCTTTTGACTTGGACCCATCTGTATAAACTGGAAGATAACTGCTATATTTGTTCCTGTGCTCAGCGAAGAGTTGTCTGTAAATAATCTCGTTAGTGCTTGCCTTCACATGATACTTAAAAACATCAAGAAGCTGAATCTGTGCATTTGCCCAAGGTGGGATTTCAAAATTCTGTACTGCTTGGGGGTGTATATCAGAGAGGGAAAGTTCCTCAATGACAGGGCGAACTCTTAAAAGAAATGTAGGAACACAAGATAGACGTGTTTCAAATAAAGCGTTACACACATCATCAAGTAAGCACAGCTTATTCGGATGTTCAGGTTGGGATAGAATATTAAAATATTGCAGAAGGGACAATTGTTCACGCCTCAGATAAAGTGATGGTTCATTACGGTCAACATACAGGCTTTGGACAGGAGAAGTCCTGAAAGCTCCTGAACAGATCCGTAGAGCTTGATGATGAACAGGATCCAGTTTTAACAATACTGATGAATGGGCGGATCCGTAAACAACTGAGCCATAGTCCAGTCTAGAGTGAATTAGAGCTCTGTAAATGCGAAGCATGGAGCAACACTCTGCACCCCAGGAGGTGTTCGCCAAGACTTTTAAAATATTTAAATCTTTGGTACACTTTTTCCTCAAGTTTAAGACATAAGGAAGGAAAGTCAATTTTCGGTCGAACATCACCCCTAAAAATTTTACTTCTGATGCAACTGGAATTACAGACCCATTGAGGTATAATTCAGGCTCAGGATGCAGACCTCGCTTTTTACAAAAATGCACGCACACAGTCTTCTGTTTTGAAAACGTAAATCCTTGTCTTTTTGCCCATTCCTGGATCCTGTTCAAAGCGATCTGGAGCTGCCTCTCTACATGTCTCATATCCGCACCCTGACAGCTAATTTGTAGATCATCAACATATAAAGATCCTCAAATGGTGGGAGGAAGTTCTTTTAATACAGAAGTTATTTTTAGGCTGAACAGAGTTACACTAAGCACACAGCCTTGAGGCACACCCTCTTCCTGTTCAAAATTATCTCAAAAAACAGAGCCAATCCTTACTTGAAAAGTCCTAGTATTCAAGAAATTCTGAATGAAAATTGGTAGGTTGCCGCGCAAGCCACTCGTGAAGATCCCGAAGTATACCGTATCTCCATGCCTTAACATAAGCTTTCTCAATATCAAAGAATACAGAGACTAGGTGACTTCTTACAAAAGCTTTTCGAATGGATGTCTCTAACAGGAGCATATTATCTACGGTAGTCCTCCCGTTTCGAAAACCACTTTGATAAGGCGATATAATATTATTCTTTTCCAAGAAGTAGACTAGCGGCTGTTTACCATTTTTTCAAACAGCTTGCATAGGCAACTCGTAAGGGCAATTGGCCGATAGTTGGAGGGATACCTTGGATCTTTCCCTGGCTTGGAAATAGGAATTACAACAGCTCTCTTCTATGCACTGGGAAAAGTATGCTCCTTCCACACTCTATTGTAAAGCGTGAGAAGGGCATTCAGTGACTTATAGGACAGATGCTTTAGCATATCGTAATTCACGCCATCGAGACCCGGAGACGACCTATGTGTCTGTAACAAAGCTCTCTTTAACTCTAGCACAGTAAAATCTCTCTTATAAGGCTCAAATTTGGAAGAGTTGAAAGCGATGGGATTTTTCTCAGAGCGTTGCTTGATAGAAAGAAATGCAGGTGAGTAATTTCGGCTGGAAGAAACGGCAGCAAATGTCTCACCAATAGTATTAGCAATTTCTTCTATGGAGCTAATCACTCGGCCATCTTTTTCAAAAAAGGAAAGTGAGTGGTCTTTATATATGCCGCATGCGTTTCGAACTCTTTCCCAAACCCGCTTACTCGGCGTAGAGGATGTTATTGACGACATATATGAAATCCAGGAATCGCTCTGGCTCTGCCTTCTTACTTTTCGTGCATTTGCTTTGGCTCTTTTAAAGGCTATGAGGTTT
Organism: Stegodyphus dumicola; assembly: GCF_044657685.1. Lineage (NCBI taxonomy): Eukaryota > Metazoa > Arthropoda > Arachnida > Araneae > Eresidae > Stegodyphus > Stegodyphus dumicola. The sequence continues at coordinate 166,119,114 of NC_140778.1, read as the reverse complement.
CGCAGGGTAGGATATCTACGAAAAATACCCCATGCTTTTTTCTGTTTTTTCAGTGCTTCATGACAGTTGCGATTCCACCATGGTTTCGTATATTTAAGCATTTTTCCTGATGTTCTAGGAATCGAAAGCATAGCTGCCTGAATAATAGTATTAGTAACAGCTTCCACAGCGTCATCGATATGCACATCTTCTACCATTTCTTCTGTGAGCTCTGCGGAGGAAGAAAAGAGTCCTCAGTCTGCCCTGTCCAGTATAAACCGAGGGAGTCTCGACATGGGGTTTGCTCCTCTTCGTGCAAGAGATACAAAAATGGGATAATGATCGCTGTTGTACAGGTCATTTCCGACACTAAAATTGCAAAATGGCAACAGAGATGGTGAACAGATGGCAAGGTCGAGAGCGTGGAATGTCCTTGAAGGCTCATGGAAGTACGTATCCTGCCATTATTTAGGAGACAAAGGCTATGATCTTCGATCATCTGCTCAATTTGTCTTCCTCGGCAATTTGTATTTTTACTACCCCAGAGCGGACTATGGCCGTTAAAATCACCTATTATGATGAAAGGCTCAGGCAGCTGCTCTAAAAGACCATTTAAATATTGCTGATCAATATGCTCATTTGGAGGCAAATACAGAGAAACGACTGTAACAACAATATCAAAATTTGTTTGAATAGCGACAACATGGAGGGATGTCGTCAAAGAAAGCACATTTGAGGGATAATCCAGTGAGGTGAGGAGACCTACACCTCCACTGGCACGCTCACCTGCAAGGTTATCTTTCCTGACGTAGGAAAACCTCCGAAGTTTTGCCTGTTGTTCTGGTTTTAGATTTGTTTAGTTAGTTTAAATTTCCTGTATTGCGAAGCATACAGGATGATAAGTATTAATTATGGCTTTGATGCCGAGCAATTTTCGGTGGAAACCGCGACAGTTCCATGAGACGAGGGTGGCCATTATGACTGGTTTTTGTTCTTTCTGTGCTCTTGTTTGCTTTTTCGTGGAAGTAGTGAGTGAGTGAGTGAGTGATTATGGCGCAAAAACGAGAGATGATTATGACGCGCCAAACAAAAGATGAGATGATTACAATTGATGACATTAAAATTCAATAAATAAAAACAAGTAGATAAATGTACCAAATCCAGAGGATGAAGTCATATAAAAACAAGTTAAAAGCACATATTAACATTCAAGACACAGTCTTCAAAACAAATTACATTTGGTAATAAAAGCCAATCTCTTTTAAATAATAAAATAAATTAGAATTGACCTCTCTTCCGATTAAACGGTCGAGAGGTAAGTCACAGCTATTAAAATATTTCTGGCGAAGACTATTAAAACATTGACACTCAATTAAAATATGACGAACAGATAAACAAACATTACAATTAAAACAAACAGGCTCATTTTCAGCTTTAAGAAGATAGCTATGTGTGACTCTGGTATGACCAATTCTGAGTCGAGTCAAAAGAACGTCCTCTTTACGATTTCCAGCAAAATCCCAATGCTCAATTCTAGGTTTGATGTTTCTCAACTTGTTGTGATGCTGAACATCCCAAATTTGCTGCCATTTTTTTCGTATCTTTCCCTTGATGACACAGCAGATGTCTCTAAAAGGGATAAGGCGACTGGACAGTTCGACAGCAGATTTTGCCGCGATGTCTGCAAGCTCGTTTCCCTTTATTCCCGTATGCCCGGGAACCCAGCAGTACAGGATTTCATATCCTCGTATCATTAAATTTCTATGAATTTTGAGAACATCCACTACCACAGGATTCTGAGCGTTGGGAAAAGCTTCCAAGGATTTAAGAGCACTATACGAGTCTGTGTAAACTATGAACTTTTTGTGGCAGAGCTTTGGGATGTACAAAAGGGCATAATATATTGCAGTTAGTTCAGATGTTAGGACAGAGAAAGCATGGTGCAGGCATCTGCCCTCTATGTAATTTTCAAATACAAAAGCCATCCCGACATGATCATTTGACTTTGATCCATCTGTGTATA